>NC_041217.1:63775892-63798477 GCF_002837175.3 Physeter macrocephalus
AGAGCCCATGCTCCCAACAAGAGAAGCCACCGCAATGAGAAGCCCGTGCACCGCAACGAAGAGTAGCCCCCACTCTCCGTAACCAGAGAAAGCCTGCGCACAGCAATGAAGACCCAATACAGACAAAAATAAAAATAAATAATAAAATAAATAAATTTATAAAAATATAAATAAAATAAAAATAGAATTGCCATATGAACCAGCAATCCACTCCTGGGCACATATCCATACAAAACTATAATTCGAAAAGATACATGCACCACTATGTTCATAGCACCACTATTCACAATAGCCAAGACATGAAAGCAACCTGAATGTCCATCAACAGATGAATGGATAAAGAAGATGTGATAAATATATACAATGGGATATTACTCAGCCATAAAACAGAGTGAAATAATGCCATTTGCATCTACATGGATGGACCTAGCAATTATCATACTAAGTGAAGTCAGACAGAGAATGACAAGTACCATATGATATCACTTATATGTGAAATCTAAAATGAGATACAAATGAATCTACAAAACAGAAACCGACTCACGGATATAGAAAACAGACTTGTGGTTGCCAAGAGGAAGACGGGGGAGGGATGGATTGGGAGTTTGGGATTAGCAGATGCAAACTATTATATATAGGATGGTAAACAACAAGGTCTTACTGTACAGCACAGGAAACTATATTCAATACCCTGTAGTAAACCATATGTATATATGTAATAAACAGTATGTGTCTGTGTGTGTATATATATATATATATCTGAATCACTTTGCTGTACAGCAGAAATTAACACAATATTGTAAGTCAACTATACTTCAATGAAATAAATTTTTTAAAAATTAGGTGGAGAGTATACCATCAATTAGTTTGAAGGCACTTTTATAAAGTAGGCCTTGTTTTTCTTGTCCTTTCATCTTGGGACAAATGTATAACAGATAGAAACTAACCAGGATTACTCCAGTCTGAACTCATGTCACACAGAACTTTAATTGTTGAACAAACCATTAATACCGATTACACCATGGGATGCCCTGATCCAATATCAAGTTTGTAAACCTTGTATCAAGCCTGCAGAATCCACTAAATTTGGAAATTCAAACTGAAATGAAGCCAACTATCCCATGACTTCTCCAAAACTAGTTATATGACAATCAATTGGAAACCATACGCAATCAAATAAATGTAGACAGAAACAACCATATCCTTCCTTTTTTTTCCTTTGAGATGAAGACGGTATTTAAGGTGATATCGTGGGCCATTTCAGGATGTTACTCAATTTCCTGGGTATCTCCCATGCACACAGGAGGTACACATGGTAGTTAACTTGTTTGTGCAACTATACGAAGGCAGTCAATACCACAAAAGTGTATATGTAAAATGAATTAAATGGTAAATGTCATGTTTTGTATTTTTAATGACAATGAAAAAAGAAGTGTAGTGCTGATATTTCTTACAACATAAATGTACATTAAAAACATCCTTAGAGGGCTTCCCTGGTGGCGCAGTGGTTGAGAGTCTGCCTGCCGATGCAAGGGACACACGTTCTTGCCCCGGTCCAGGAAGATGCCGCAGCGCGGCATCCCACATGCCGCAGCGCGGCTGGGCCCGTGAGCCATGGCCGCTGAGCCTGTGCGTCCGGAAAAAAAAGTGTAGTGCTGATATTTCTTACAACATAAATGTACATTAAAAACATCCTTAGTGAAAAAAGCCATACAGAAAAGGCCACCCAGATCCCATACTCATCTTGTCTGCTTTAAATCCATCAAGGTTGTCCAAATGAGGGAAAAACTCAGTAATGGTTCCAGAAAAGGAAAACTGGATCAGGATGGAAAAATACATTTTCATACAGTTGGGACGACAGGCGAAAGCAGAAGTGGGCCTGTGTATTAAATTATAATGTAGACATCATGATTTCCTCATTTAGGGGTTATGTGCTGATTCCTCAGGAGAGTGTCCCTGTTTTGGGTAAAACACACTGAGCATTTTGTGTGAAGTGGCAAATGTGAGTACTTTTGCCATTATTGAAACTTTTCTGTACATTTTAAATTACTGGTAAGTAAATTACTTTTCAAAACAACCATGTCAGTACCATGCCAGAAAATCAGATAAGACAGCCATCAAACTTTGTTATAGAGGCCAAGACTTAACCCAGACAAAGTTCAACCAAAGTTGTGATTGTTATTTCCTTTGTAGGGGTCCACATGGTATTAAGAAGCACAGTGGGAGGGACTTCCCTGGTGGCACAGTGGTTAAGAATCCATCTGCCAATGCAGGGAACACGGGTTCAACCCCTGGTCCGGGAAGATCCCACGTGCCGCGGAGAAACTAAGCCCATGCATCACAACTACTGTGCCTGCACACCTAGAGCCCGTGCTCCACAACAAGAGAAGCCACTGCAATGAGAAGCCCGCGTACTGCAGCAAAGAGTAGCTCCCGCTCACTGCAACTAGAGAAAGCCCGTGCGCAGCAATGAAGACCCAACACAGCCAAAAATAAATTAAATAAATAAATTTTTTTTAAAAAAGGCACCGTGAGAGGAGTATATTAGTAGCTACCACGTCTTGGGTCCTGCGGATTACCTGGGATGCAGTAGAAACAGTGAGATTTTAGCATTACAATTTTTCACATTACTTCAAAAAAATGTTAAAAAAATAAATTCAGTAAAGTTGCTAAATATGGAATCATTACACACAAATCAGTTTTGTTTCTATACACTTAAAACGAACCATCAGAAAGAAAAATTAAGAAAACAATCCCATTTACAACTCCATCAAAAAGAACAAACTATTTAGGAATAAATTTAACCAAGGACATGAAAAACCTATACTCAGAAAACTATAAAGTATTGATAAAGAAATTGAAGACACAATAGAAAACAATATTCCATGCTCATACATCAGAAAAATGACTATTATTTAAATGTTTATTCTACCCAAAGCCATCAACAAACAGTGCCAGGGAAACTAGACACCAGGCTCCACAGAACAACACTGGTCACCATCTACACTGCAAATAAAACTAACTAAAAGCGCACAGTATTCCACATTTAACCCTTTCTCCCGAGTCCCCTGAAGATGCACCCCACCCTCCCAGCAGTCAGCTGCACAGGAAGATTCTCCACACTTTCTCATTTTTTCCTCTCATGGCATTTCCTCACCAGTGGGTCCTGAGAAAAGCCAGCTTCAGTCAGTGTAGACACTGCCCCATGGTCCAGAAACCTAAGCCCTGACAGGAGACAAAGTTCCTGTCTGCTTGTCACAGAGCAAAGTCTGTGGGCCGATGCACCTGTGCCCCCAGGGTCAGACAGGTGGGTTCGGCGCCCCCTGTGGGACGTCAGAAAAGTGCCGGAAGCGCCACACTCACAAACCCAGAGGACTCATCCAGAATGCTGTTCTGCTGTATATACTAAGTTTGGAAATCCAAACTGAAATGGAGCCAAGTATCTCTCTGTATCTTCTCAAAACATGGTTAAGGAACAATGCAGCAAAGAGTAGCTCCCGCTCACTGCAACTAGAGAAAGCCCGTGCGCAGCAATGAAGACCCAACACAGCCAAAAATAAATTAAATAAATAAATTTTTTTTAAAAAAGGCACCGTGAGAGGAGTATATTAGTAGCTACCACGTCTTGGGTCCTGCGGATTACCTGGGATGCAGTAGAAACAGTGAGATTTTAGCATTACAATTTTTCACATTACTTCAAAAAAATGTTAAAAAAATAAATTCAGTAAAGTTGCTAAATATGGAATCATTACACACAAATCAGTTTTGTTTCTATACACTTAAAACGAACCATCAGAAAGAAAAATTAAGAAAACAATCCCATTTACAACTCCCATCAAAAAGAACAAACTATTTAGGAATAAATTTAACCAAGGACATGAAAAACCTATACTCAGAAAACTATAAAGTATTGATAAAGAAATTGAAGACACAATAGAAAACAATATTCCATGCTCATACATCAGAAAAATGACTATTATTTAAATGTTTATTCTACCCAAAGCCATCAACAAACAGTGCCAGGGAAACTAGACACCAGGCTCCACAGAACAACACTGGTCACCATCTACACTGCAAATAAAACTAACTAAAAGCGCACAGTATTCCACATTAAACCCTTTCTCCCGAGTCCCCTGAAGATGCACCCCACCCTCCCAGCAGTCAGCTGCACAGGAAGATTCTCCACACTTTCTCATTTTTTCCTCTCATGGCATTTCCTCACCAGTGGGTCCTGAGAAAAGCCAGCTTCAGTCAGTGTAGACACTGCCCCATGGTCCAGAAACCTAAGCCCTGACAGGAGACAAAGTTCCTGTCTGCTTGTCACAGAGCAAAGTCTGTGGGCCGATGCACCTGTGCCCCCAGGGTCAGACAGGTGGGTTCGGCGCCCCCTGTGGGACGTCAGAAAAGTGCCGGAAGCGCCACACTCACAAACCCAGAGGACTCATCCAGAATGCTGTTCTGCTGTATATACTAAGTTTGGAAATCCAAACTGAAATGGAGCCAAGTATCTCTCTGTATCTTCTCAAAACATGGTTAAGGAACAATTAATTAGAAACCATATGTAATGAAATGAATGTAGACACAAACTTTACAATGTAAACCGAAATTCATTCAAAAGTGCCCATAGACAAGTTTAAATTACCAAACTATAAAAATTCTAGAAGAAAAAAGAAAATCTAGGACTTCCCTGGTGGTGCAGTGGTTAAGAATCCGCCTGCCTATGCAGGGGACACAGGTCCGAGCCCTGGTCCGGGAAGATCCCACATGCCACAGAGCAACTAAGCCCGTGCGCCACAACTACAGAGCCTGCACTCTAGAGCCCACGCACCACAACTTCTGAGCCCACATGCCACAACTATTGAAGACCGCGCACCTAGAGCCCATGCTCCACAACTAGAGAAGCCACCGCAATGAGAAGCCCACGCATGGCAACAAAGAATAGCCCCCACTCGCTGCAACTAGAGAAAGCCCGCGTACAGCAACGAAGACCCAACACAGCCAAAAATAAATAAACAAATAAATTTATTTTTTAAAAAAGAAAGAAAATCTACATGACCTTGGGTCTGGTGATGCGTTTTAAACACACAACACCAGAAGTCTATCAACAAAAGAAAAATAATTGATAATGTGGACTTTATAAAATTAAAAATTTCTACTCTATGAAAGAACTTATTCAGAAAACCAAAAGACAAACCACAAACTGGAAGAAACTATTTCCAAAACACATATCTGATAAAGGATTTGTACCCAAATTATACCAAACAATGCCATTAAATTTTGGTAAAGATTGAAACACATACCTGGCCAAAGAAGATAAACAGATACTAAATAAGCATACAGGAATATACTCAAGATGCTGGTGGAATGCACGTACAACCAACTTTGGAAGATGGTTTGGCAGTTTTTTCCAAGTCTAAATAGTCTCACCTTAGGATCCAAGAAGCGTACCTCTTGTATTTAGACAACTGCTTTGAAAACCTGTGTTCAAATAAAAACTAGCATCAAATAATGCACAGCAGCTCTATTCATAATGGCTAAAAACTTAAAGATATCAGGATGTCCTTCTGTAGATGAATTCATAAGCAAATTAGGGCACATACATGTCAAGGGGGGCAGAATTCACCACCCCAAAATATGCCCATTAGACAAAAGGATTATTTTGGACTGATTAATTTAAAAAACAGCAGACCCAGGAGAATCTTTGAAAACCAAGTAGAAAATGCCCTTTTATGAGGTAAATTTACATTTATTAAGGATATCTCCATTTATTAGCGTATGTCCCTCTCTGGACCAGGGATTGAATGATGACTAAATATCGAGAAAAACTTGTCGGGACTTCCCTGGTCATCCAGTGGTTAAGACTCCACACTCCCAATACAGGGGGCCTGGGTTCGATCCCTGGTCAGGGAACTAGATCCCACATAACGCAACACCTGGCACAGCCAAATAAATAAATATTTTTTTAAAAAAAGCTTGTCAATGAAATAGGTCTGGATGTAAATCTGCGTAACAACCATACCCTTGTTTACTGTGCTTTGCCTAATAACCTCTCTTAAATGGCTTCCTTCACTCCCTAACATCTTTCTCCTTTTCTTAGCTGAAGGTAGCCTTTAAGGTAATGGCTTGGACCAGAATAAGTTTTCTTGGTATCTTTCAAGAATACAGGAGGTATGCATGGTATATATTAAACTTCTGATTTTTTTTCTCCAGTTCATCTCCCTTTCATTACAAGGGGGATCTCAATGAAGAACATAGAAGGGTAGAGGGAAAATTATTTTTCCTCTCATATACATGCAATGCAATAGTATTCAGAGATATAAAGGAATGAATCATCAACCCGTGCAAAAAAAACAACAAACAGATGAATCTAACACTTACATTGCTAAGTGAAAGAATCCAGTCTGAAGTGCTACACACTGTATGACCTCATTTATATGACATTCTAGAAAAGGCAAAACAGACATGGTAAACAGTTTATGGAATATGTAGTTGAAAAGGTCCTTATGATACTTTAGTGGTGAATACCTGTCACTGTGCATTTGTCTACACCCACAGATCTTTTACAACCCAACAAGTAAATTATAATCTATTCAAATTATTTACTTAGGATATGGGAGTGTCAAAGACTGGCATACAGAATGTAACAAACAATCTAACTGATTTAGAAAGGTATGAAAAAAACTCACTGTTGGTGGTGGGACAAAATGGGCTGACCTAAGTTAACTTTGGAAATGAGCGGACTCTGTAGGCCAAAGGCAAAATATGCTGTACGTACACAGTGGACCCTGTAAGTTCTTTTCCATGCGGAGTAGTAGCTAACAGTACTGAAACTACTATATCAGTAATCGAATGGAACAATCACTGAATTTAATCATCTTGCCTGCTAATCCCCAAATGTCCTATCTTAATCCTCAGAATTTGTGAATATGATGAGCTATACCTCCTGTCCAAGAAGGTTACAATATCCATGTCATAACAGATCAGGTTGGAGGCATCAGTAGAAACTATCTTTAGGCTAATAGAGATACACATAGTTCCACATGGAAATCTTTATAATTATGTGTATATGCATAGGCTTGGATACATGCATATATTTCCATGCACTGTCAGCTGAGCATATTTAGCTCCCACATGTAAGTTTTTAACACCATTCTCTAATAAAAGGAACAAGGGCTCTTTGAAGAAAGGGCTGATGCTAGGACTGAGACAGTAAATATATGAAGCAGGATAATCTTAAAATATCAGAAAGTAAAGAAGTACCAAAAATTTTTAAAACCCACAAAAGAAAAATTATATAAAATGAAAACAGGAGCAAATGGAAAAAGCTCTCAATAGCCAAAGCAAGAATGAACTAAGCAGTCTAATAATGTAGTGCTTACAAGTTTACAATAATTATTCATGTGTCCAAACTGTTAAAAATAAGTTACATAGTTTTTGATGAATGATGTTAAATAGAAATCTCCTAGGCAGAAAGCTTCTAAACAATTCATATAGACACTCAGCTGTCCATCAAGGATGTGAAGCTAACCCCTCTCTCCTCAAGTGTGGCTTCTGCATTATGACTTCCTCCTAAATAAGACACACAGGATGGACATGGGAAAAAATTAATTTCACTGTGGGAAAACTTCAAACACTACCTCAGCCTGGTGACCAAAGTTAAGAATATAAGTGAGCTGTCCCCTTAAGAGCCTGTTCTTTTGATACATAGTGAAGAGGAAACACTTTACCTCTGTGATCTTCTTTTTCAAATCCAAGACTAATTACAACAAAAACACCAAGCAAATCCCAGTGCAGGGCAGTTTACACAATACCTGGCCAGTCCTCTTCCACACTGTCAAGGTCATGGAAACAAGGAGAGTCTGAGCAACTGTCAAAGCCCAGAAGAGACTAAACAGACAGGATGACCCCATGTCCTTTGAGACTCTGGAACAAGGAAAGGTATAACAAAGGGAACATGAATAGAGACTTAAGTTAATAATAAAGTATCAGTATTTGTTCATTATTTGTGATGATTCTGTAGAAAATTAGACTGGAAAAATTAAAAGTCAAACAAGAGAAACCTATTGTAACACTGGAAATCTAGAGGAAACAGGTGATTTCTTTGTAAAAACACATTACCAAAATGGACCCTAAATTAAGGAAAATACAAAAAGACCAATTAACCACTGAGGAACCTCTTCCCCTATTGGTTATCCTATCACTGTTCCAGGGTTTTCCTCTCCCAGGACAGGGAAGGAACAGGGAAAGAACTGTTTGGCAGCTCCCCTAGTATTTGGTCCCACCCAGTGTCTTCATCTCCCCCAGCTACACCTACCCAGTGAGGACACCTGAGGATGCATCAGGGATTATTGATTCGGATGTGTCAACTAGGACATTTTTTTATTCCCAGCAACTGGACACACTTACTGAAGTAAAATAAATTAGTATTTATTGTAAGGGTAGAAATAAATTAATACTTGCAAGTGGCAAGTTGAAGAATGGGTTTGGACCTGGCAGGTCCAGTGTCTCACACTCTCTGTGTGACCTTGTTTCTCTCCAAACCTTTGTCCTGCTCAGTGCCTTTGGAGGAACCCATTAACAGGCACAGTCTCTCTCACTGCCCACGGGCCAACAGCAACTCTAGGCTGACAACCACTCACCATCCTTTTTCCGAGAAAAAGTTTCTATTTTTCTTGGGTTCTAAGAAAAGTCATGGTTTTCAATACTTTTGGCCTGGCTTGGGTTTCATTCTCATCCTTGACCCATCACCAGAAGATGGAAAATGGGACTGGCTAGATGTGGGTGGTAAACCATCTTCGAGCTGGGTGGAACATGGGCTCATCCTTCTGGAACTATTTGGACTGGAAGCAGGTGAGATGTAATTCCCAAAGGAAAACTGAGGCACTAGACTTGGGCATGAGAACAGATGCTGGCTGCGAGAAAGCAGCAGATTCTATGTCAATGACAGCTCACAGCATAGCACAGAATCTGACACAAAAGGAAGAAAGGGGTTCACTTAGGGTCAGGGGCTGCAGCTACTCATCCAGTGCTTTTACTGTCTTCCCAAGACTGCAAGAAGTTCTTTGACTTGCTGAAAAGGCAGGATCATTGTTGTTGGTAAACTCAAGTCTCCTGCCTTGGGAATCAGGTCCTCACATCTCAGAGGCTGGCCCAGAACAGACCATGTACCCTCAGAAATGTCAAAATTTCTAACAACTAAAAGGACAAAGGATTTCAGGGCCATGGTCTGCTGTATGGCTGTTGTGTCAGGGACACACTCAAATATTTAGAAGGTAGACTGCAAGAAGTTCTTTGACTTGCTGAAAAGGCAGGATCATTGTTGTTGGTAAACTCAAGTCTCCTGCCTTGGGAATCAGGTCCTCACATCTCAGAGGCTGGCCCAGAACAGACCATGTACCCTCAGAAGACACACAGACCTCATTCCTGCCCCTGAGAGGTGGGAGCCCTTGAGTTATGCCATCTCCCTTGCCATATTAATTATCCATCCCTGAAAAACAATACTGCTCCTTTCTTCTGTCTCCTTTAATAAGGGAAGAAACCAAATGCTAGGGTGGTAAGGAAACTCTTTGTGCAATGAAGTAATGGGAGGCTCAAGAATTATTCCATGCCATGGAACCCATAATTGGCAGGCTTTCCAGAGGCCACATGGATACATATGGCTCTCCAAGACAATGCAGTCTCAGTGTGAACCTCTCATTGGGAGGCCCAGTTACTCCCATAACTTTGACTCTTAATGAATATGAATGTCAAAATTTCTAACAACTAAAAGGACAAAGGATTTCAGGGCCATGGTCTGCTGTATGGTTGTTGTGTCAGGGACACACTCAAATATTTAGAAGGTTATTACCTCTCTTGGCAGGCTATGAGGCTGTGAAGGCTGTGAAGGGGAGGCCCTTTTCTCAACCACATGGATGTTGGTACTTGAAACATCTCAAAGGAAAGGCTACATTGCCCAGGTAGCTGTTCCATTGCTCACCACCATGGTCAGCTCACTAATTGTCCATGGGGTCTTGACAGAGCCCAGGCTGAACTGAGCTAGAGGACCACAGATGCCTCCCTGAATGATCAGAGGTCAAGGACTGTCCTGCCTGAGACTTGATTGTCTATTGATACCCACTCAGATGGGACAAAGGATGCCTGCAGTCCCAGGAGGGCCCCTCCAGCCCTCAAGTAGGCAGGGGGCTGGCACGTTGCTACACCCAGTGTGCATTAATCCACACATGTCCACTGAGTGCCCTCCTCTCTGGGCACTCTGCTGGAACTGGGGCTGCTCAGGCAGAGTAGGGTCAGTATCACCTTTCCCAGATGGGAGGGCAGGAAGCAACCATGCATGACTCCTGACACCCTCCACAACCCATGAGTGACATCGAGTTCAACTTGAAACACTCAGAGATAGTACAGACATTTCATTCTTCTCTCAGAAGCCAGGACTGGTGGGTAGAAATACAGTGGTCCAGCTCAACTCTCTGACTCATGTGTGACCCTGGGCAAATGCTATCCATCCTGGAGACCTCAGAGAGGAGAAAGGAAGGGTAATGGGGGCCAGTTATGCTTAAACCTAACCCTAACCCTAGAGAACCCTAACCTCTAACCTTAACACCCTAACCCCAGAACCCTAGACCCTCTACCCTGACTCTCAAACCCTGACCCATAACCCTGACCCCCTGACCTGATTCAAACCCCAGACCTAAACCCTAGCCCAGTGGATACAGAGGGATGACAGTACTCTGGAATAAACCAAGGGATTCATGACCTGCATTTAGCAATAGTTTCTTAGATCTGACATTAAAACACAAGCAATGAAAGAAAAAAAACAGATAATCTGGAGTTCCTCAAAATTACAAACTTTTGTACATCAAAAGAGGCTATCCAGAAAGTAAAAAGACAGCCCACAGAATGGAAGAAAATACAGGCACATTATATATCTGATAAGAGTCTTTATCCAGAATATATCAAGAATTTTTACCACTCAATAAAAGAGCAACCCAATTTTTGAAATGCACAAAGGACTTGCATAAAGTGTTCTCCAGACAAGGCATACAAATGGCCAACAAGCACATGAAAAGATGTCAAACATCAGTAGTCATGATGGAAATGCAAATTAAAACCACAATGTGATACCCCTTCACACACACTATAATGGTTATATTAAAAATAAATAAAAATAACAAATGTTGGCAACAATGTAGGGAAATTAGAACCCTTAAACTTTACTTATGGAAATGTAAAATGGTGCAATCTATGTGTACAAAACTTTGGCATTTTCTCAAAAATATAAAAATATAATTATCATATGTTTCAACAACTCTACTCCTAGATATACACCCAAAGAACTGATAACAGGTGTTCAAATAAAAACTTACACATCAATATTCATAGCAGCAATGTTCACAATAGCCCAAGGTAGAAACAATTAAAATGTCCACCAGTGGGTGAATGGATAAGCAAAATAAGGTAGATCCATAAGCTGCATTATTCTGTCATATAAAGAAATAAAGTAAAATTGTGCTGCTGTTGTGGAAAACAGCATGGTGGCTCCTCAAAAACTTAAACATGGAATTAACGTATGATCCCTCAATTCCGCTCCAGGGTATACACCCAAAATATTAGAAAGGACTGGAAAAGATATCTGTACCCCATATTCATAGCAACATTATTCACAATAGCCAAAAGGTGGAAGCAACACAAGTGTCCTTCAACAGATGAATGCATAAATACAGTGTAGTATATACACAATGGAATATGATTCAACCTTTAAAACTAAGGTAATTCTCACACAGGTTGCAATGTGGATGAACCTTGAAGTCATTATGCTAAGCGAAACAAGCCAGACACAAAAGGACAAACATTCTATGATTCCACTAGTAAGAGGTATCCAGATAAGTCAAATTCAAAGACAAAAAGTAGAATAAGTTTGCCAGAGGTTGAGGGGAATAAGTGTTTAACGGTTACAGTTTCACTTGGGGAAAAGGAAAAAGTTCTGGAGATGGATGGTGAGGATGTTTTTACAACACTGTGTTGTAAAAACTGTGTTGTGAATGTATTTAATGCTATAGACGTGTATACTTAAAATGACTTAAATGATAAATGTTATGTGTTTTCAATCACAATGAAAAAAATGATACATGTTACAACATGGATAAACACTGAAAACATCCTAAGTGAAAGAAGCCATACAAGAAAAGCTACCCAGATCATACTCGTCTTGTACACTTAAAATCCATGAAGGTTTTTAAAATGAGGGAAAGCCCCAGTGATGGTTCCAGAAAAAGAAAACTGGATTAGAATGGAAAAAGACATTTCCACAAAGTTGGGGCAGCTGGTGAAAGGTGAAGTGGTCCTGTGGATAGGATTATAATGTGGAAGCCATAATTATCCCTCCTTTTGAGATTATGTCCTGGTTCCCGGGGAGACTAGCAGAAAAGCTACCCAGATCATACTCGTCTTGTACACTTAAAATCCATGAAGGTTTTTAAAATGAGGGAAAGCCCCAGTGATGGTTCCAGAAAAAGAAAACTGGATTAGAATGGAAAAAGACATTTCCACAAAGTTGGGGCAGCTGGTGAAAGCTGAAGTGGTCCTGTGGATAGGATTATAATGTGGAAACCATAATTATCCCTCCTTTTGAGATTATGTCCTGGTTCCCTGGGAGATTGGCCCTGTTTTGTCCAAAACATACTGCAGTATTTGGTGTGAATGTAGAAAACTTTGTACTGCTATTTAAAGTTTAAACATTTGAAATTTACTAGAAAATACTTTTCAATACAACCATGTCAGTAACATGCCAGAAAATCAGCGATGACATCAAACAGTGCTAGAGAGGCCAAGACTTACCCAGACCAAATTCAACCAAAGTGGTGATGCTAATCACTTTGTCCACATGGTATTAAGAGGCACTGTGGGAAGATAATATTAGGATTCACTAGGTCTTGGGCTCTGTGGATGACCTGGGTGTAGTGGATGGAAAACAATGGGATTTCTGAATTCTAGGTTTTCATGTAAAAACACCAAAAAAATTGTCAGAACTAAAAAAATGAATTCAGTAAAACTGCAGGATCATTTGTGATTCTATACACTAATAATGAACTATCAGAAAGAGGAATTAAGAAAACAAATCCATTTATAATTTCATCCCCCAAAAAACTCGGAATAAATTTAACCAAGGACTTGAAAGACCTGCACACTGAAAACTAAGACATTGATGAAAGAAACTGAACAGACACAAATCAATGGAAAGGTATCCTGTGCGCATGGGTGAAAATATTGTGAAAATGTCCATGCTACCCAAAGCAATGTACACATACACGCAACCACTACCAAAATTTAAATGACATTTCATAGAAACAAAACAAACAATCTTAACGTTTGTGTGGAGCCACAAAGGACCCAGAAGAGCCAAAGCGACCCTGAGGAAGGAGAACGGGCTGGAGGCATCTCGCTCTCTGATTTCACACTACATTACGAAGCTACAGTCCCCAAAAAGTGTGAAATTGGCACAAAAACGGGCACACAGACCAGAGGAACAGAGCAGAGAGTCCAGGAATAAACCTACAGGTATGTGGTCAGTTAATTCACAAGAAAGGAGCCAAGAACATATACCAGGGAAAGGACAGTCCCCTCAATAAATGGTGCTGGGAAAACCAGACGCCACACGCCAAAGAATAACACTGCACTCTGTCTACACCACACACAAAAGTGGCCCAAAACCCAGTTTTCCACATCAAGCCCTTCCTCTCCTGGCTCCTCTGAAGACAGACACCCTCAGCCGTCAGCCACACACAGGAACCTTCTCCCTACTTTTCCTCACCTTTTCCCTCAGCGGCATCACCTCCGGCAGGTCCGCTCCTCTGAAGACAGACACCCTCAGCCGTCAGCCACACACAGGAACCTTCTCCCTACTTTTCAGGAAAAGGTAATGACATTACCTTTTCCCTCAGCGGCATCACCTCCCGGCAGGTCCCGAGGAGACCAGGCTCCTGTCAGAGAGAAATGGACCCCACGATGTCCCAAAGCTGAAGCCCCAGTGGGTCCTGAGGAGACCCGGCTTCCGTTAGTGTGGACTCGACCCCGGGCTGTCCCAAAGCCTGGCCGTCAGCATGGACTCAGCCCCGCGTGTTCCAGAAGCCAAAGCCCCAGCGGGTCCTGAGGAGACGAGGCTCCCGGCGGCTGCGCGGGAAGCCAAGTCCGAAGGCAGAATGCACGTTCCCGCTGAGGGTCAGGGAGGCGGGCTCATGTTCCCTGCCAGCCAATGGAAACGTGCAGACCAAGCCACCTCCCAGTTCAGTGGAGGCACCGCCCTCTGAGGTCACTTCAGCTGCGTCCACTAAACTGTGGAAATTCAACATGAAATACAGTCAAGTATCCCATGACTTCTCCAAAATAGTTAAGGAACAATTAACAGGAAACTGTATGAAATGAAATGACTGTAGACACAAACTTTAAAACTTATGCCAAACTCACTCAAATTTATTAACATTTAAAATGTGAAACTATAAAAATTACAGAGATAAACATAGAAAACCTATATGACCTTGGGTCTGGTCTGGAGATCATGAGCTTTGAGTTTTAACACACAACACAAATGTCAATGCACAAAAGAAAAAGGTAATCTTATGGACTTTATGAAATTAAAATTTTCTACTCTCAAAGACCTTATTCAGAAAATCAAGAGACAAGCCACAAACTGAGAGAAAAATATTTGCAAAACTTGTATCTGATAAAGGATTTGGACTCAAAATAGACAAAGACCTCTAAAACAACCCCTGTAAAAAATGGGTTAGGATCTGAACAGACACCCAGCCAAAAAAGATATACAGATAGTAAAAGTCATACAAAAACATGGTCAACATCATACACCATTAGGGAATTATAAATTAAAATCATGAGATACCACAGCACACCTATAGGACTGAGGCAGGAGATAGATGGGCTCCAGGATAGACATTTACAACTGGCCTCCTGTTCACACTTCTGGGGTGAGAAGAAGATGGGCTCCAGGCCGGACATTCATTACCAGCCCCCTGTTTACATTTCCTGAAGCAAGAGACAAACGGGCTCCAGGACTACATGTTTATGACTGTACTCCTGTCTATATCTCGAGATCTGCACCTCAATACAAAAACCAGCAACAGAAACAGGGTAACTGGATATTGGACATTTTTATGGCAAGGACAGAGTGGGACTAAACCCTGTTAAAAGATCAAGAGGTCATACATTTCCCATCCTTGGGGCAAGGGAGACATTGCACATGTGCAGAAAGCCTCCTTGGGGGTCAAAAAGGAAGGGGCACCACCCCAAAACAGGTGATGCTAAGGACGTCCCATAGGTCTCTGGGCTGTAATACATCTTGGAAAAAAGTTGCACACGCATGCTGGGGAGGGTCCTAGGGCAGGGCAGGTGCAGAAAAAGAAACCAGATAATTGGCCAGAGGTAAACAGAGACCCAGAAGAACTGCCCTAGATAAGTGACTTAACCGCCTCTTTACTGCACCCCTTCTCATTGGGGGGATGCCCACACCCTTTCTCTCTGGGTGTGCATCTCTGCCTTGCTTCTGTCTTAACTGAACAAACTGTTTCTCTGTGTGCTCTCCCACTTGTTGTTGTGCTATGTCTCTAATAATAAACTTTGTACCTGTTTTTACAGTTTTGCCTCTGTAAGAAGTGCATTTTTCACTGGGGGCAAGAGCCAGGTGTGGTGGCTAGCATTCCTAGTTTTCATCTAGGCTACCCAGGTTCAATTCCTGGGCAGGGAATTAAGATCTCACTTCACACCACCACTCACTGCTACCTCTCCAAATTCAGGACTGCCAAACTCAAAATAATGACAATACCAATGGCTAGAGGGTGAGGAACAACAGGAACTCTCCCTGCTTACTGGTGGGATGCATGTACAGCCACTTTGTAAGACAGTTTGTCACTTCTTTCCAAAGCTAAACAAGTCTCACCTTGGGACCCATCAATCGTGCTTTCAGTATTTAGGCAACTGCTTTGAAAATCTATGTCCAAATGCAAACAAAGATGCAATTATGCACAGCAGCTCTACTCATAAATGGCTAAAAACCTGAGGAAATCAGAACGTCCTTCAACACATGAATGCATAAACAAACTGGGGTACATCCATGTCAAGGTAAGTAGAATATGCCACCCCAAAATAGGCCTCTCTAGCATAAGGATTATTTCAGTCTGCTTTAAAAAAAAAAAGGAATCTCAGAAAACTGAGTAGAGATTTCCCTTTTGTGAAGGACATTTACAATAGAGAAGTCTCCATTTATAAGGGTATGTCCCTCTTTGCACCAGAAAGAAGGATAATGAAATCTCAAGTAACTGTCATCAGTGAAGAAGTCCTGACTTAAATGTGCAAACTATCATACCCTTGTTTACTGTGCTTTGCATGATAACCTGCCATAACTGGCTTCCCCCTTCCCAACATCTTTCTTTTGTTTTTAGCTGAAGATGGTATTTAAGGTGATGGCTTTGGTCATTTCAGGGAGTGAGTCAGTTTTCCTTGGTATCTCCCCTGTATACAGGGGGTATAAATGTTATTAAACTTCTGTTTTTCTTCTGTTTTTCTCCTGGTAACCTGTCTTTTATTATTCGGGGGAGTGGGGGCATCTCAACCAAGAACCTAGAGAAGTAGAGGGAAAATTGTTTTTCCTCCCATACACGTGCAATGGAATACTACTCAGCAGTCGAAAGGAATGCACCAGCAACCTATGGAAAGACATGGATAAATCTTCAGTATATACTGTTAAGTGAAAGAACCCAGTCTGAGGAGGCTGCACCCAGTATGACCCCATTTATGACATTCTACGAAAGGCAAAGCTACATAGATGATAAGCAGATCCTGCGGTGGGGGGTTTGAAGTATTCCATGTGATATTCTAGGATGGATACCTGTCACTATGCATTTGTCTAAGCCTATAGATTTGTATAGCCCAAGGGGTCAATCATAATCTATTCAAATTTAGTTATTTAGAATGTAGGAGTGTCTCAGGATGGAATACATAATGTGCCAGAATGTAACTGCATTAGAAATGTATGGAAGGGGCTTCTCTGGTGGCTCAGTGGTTAAGAATCCACCTGCCAATGCAGGGGACACGGTTCAAGCCCTGGTCCAGGAAGATCCCACATGCTGCAGAGCGACTAAGCCCGTGCGCCATAACTACTGAGCCTGCGCACCACAACTACTGAAGCCCGCAAACCTAGAGCCCGTGCTCCGCAACACGAGAAGCCACCACAATGAGAAGCCCATGCTCCACAACGAAGAGTAGCCCCTGCTCGCCACAACTAGAGAAAGCCCGTGCACGGCAACGAACACCCAATGCAACCCCTCCCCGCAAAAAAAGAAACGTATGGAAAAAACTCACAGTAGGGGTAGGGGATAGGGCAAAAGGTGCTGACCTAAGTAACCTTTGGAAATAAACAGAATCTGTAGACTAAAGGTAAAGTTGACCATACATAAACAGTGGGCTTTATTTTATGAAGTTCTTTGCAGAGTGTAGTAGCTAACAATTCTGAAACCTCTGCACATGTAACCTGGAAAGGAGCAATGCATAGATAAATGGCATATGGTGGGAGCCAGCCTCCTTGGTGTGGGAGTGGGAAGTTACAAGGAAGCAAGGAGAGAGCCTCTGCCCTCGTAATCCTGGATCTGGGCTTCCTGGGAGGATGCTGACTGGCCGGGGGGAACACACAGGATCTTCACGCTGGGAAGACCCTGCAGACATAGGAACGTCACACCCCACCTTTCCACCCAAACCTGCTGGAAACACTCAGTCCTTCATAATCAGTCAATTGTAGCTTTTAAGACATCCTCACCCCTAGGCAGATAATGGAGCATAAGGGTCTTGCTTACCCCTAAGCTGTCCCAGAATCCAGGCCTTGTTGGGGGAGCCAGACTGGGGGTTCCTGGGCCTCTGACCAGCAGGTGAGAGGAAGGAGGAGGACCAGTCCTGAGGACAGAGGTTCTCTGAAGTCTGTGAGGCCTGCTGCCCTGATGGGACTCATTCCGTGGGGACATGGGCGGGGCCTGCAGTGGTTCTGTGTTCCACCTGGGCCCTTTGATGAAGCCGTGGCAGCACTGGGCTCAGAAGTCTCCTGGCGGTGACTCAAACTCTGACACAGTGGTTTTACAAAGGAACAAGAGAATGAAGCTGAGTCCCTGATGGCCACTCCTTTCTGGTTCTGAGGTGTTTCCATCAGGACCGCAGTCACCTGCACATTGTCTGCTGTGAACTACCTGCCCCCATTAGCCTTTCCTCTCCCTCCCTGCGATGATTCCAGTGACATTTCCAGCCTGGACCCCTCTCCCAGGCCAGACACCTCTGTCCAGCCACTGCATCCCCATCTCACCTTGGGGGCTAACAGGCCCCTCAGAGGACTGTGATCCTGCAGCTCCCCACAGCCAGGAGCAGCCCCACCTTCCCAGGTTGCAGGTTGAAATCTCTCAGGTAGTTTGGGGTTTTAGAGCACAAGCCACCTGTCCTCCATGTATCAGCACTTTTACAATTAAAGCTGCACTTTCCTTCACCACAACCGGTGTCAGTAGATGGCTTTACTGCATTGGGCAAGCAGACCCAAGTTTGGTTCGGTAACACTGGGGCCTCCCATCCTCTCACTCTCCTTGTGCCCCAGTGACTGTCAGCTCCTCCTCCAGAGTCTGTGGCCAGTCCCCACACTAATTCACCTCTACACCCACAGCCCTGGCCCAAGCCCAATCCCTCCATTAGGCCCTTGACAAAGCTCGCTGCCCCCAAAGTGCATCTCACATCCCACCCCAAACAGTGGTCTTTCTGAAGCATAAATGAGACTTTGACTCTCTCCCACCTGTACACCCCCGCAAAGTTTCCCCACTTTTGCTGGGATGTCTGGTGGGAGAGGTGTCCATCATGGCCCTGAGAGTCCCTGGCATCCCCACTAGGCTGCTGGCTCCTGGGTCCCCTGACAATGAGCATCTCAGCAGGCCAGGCGACACGGCACAAAACCCCAGAACTGCTCACCTCAGGACGGGGCTAGCAATGCACTGCCACTGCCTGATCAAAGAGAGCAGAGAAGTGTTCCCCAGCAGGGACACAAACTCTGCACAGACTCTCCCTGAGCCATCGCATGATCCCCGTGGGACTTGAGGGAAGCAGGGACTGAGGCACATATTGGTTCCTAAGCAGGATGTTGTGGGCTCAGCCACAAATTCACATGTTGAATCCCTAACCCCCAGGACCCCAGGATGTGGCTGTATTTGGAGACAGGGTTTTTAAAGAGGCGATCAAGGTAAAAATGAGGTCACTAGGGTAGATCCTAATCCAATAGGACTGATGTCCTACAAGAAGAGATTAGGACACAGATAGGCACAGGGGGAGACCATGTGAGGATATGGGAAGAAGATGGCTGTCTACATGCCAAGGAAAGAAGACTGAGAAGAAACACCTTGATCTCAGACAGCATCCAGGACTGGGAGATGTCTGTTGTTTAAGCTGTCCTGACTCACACACAGGATAACTCAGGGCTCAGACTGGACAGAGCCCACTCTCCAGTCCCCTGTACATGAGTTAAAGGAGCCTCTCAGGAACTGAGGAGGGTCTCCCAGAGTGGAGGCACAAGATAGAAGATGTTAGGCATTAACACAACTGCATTCATGTTAAACGTGCCTGAACTACATTCACACGAGATGGTTTTGTCCTGTATGTACATCGACACCTTCAGTCTGAACTGAAGATCTTTGGCTTCACCACCTCCACTGAGAGCATTAGCTTCACCTGCTGTGGACCATCTCCTATAGGATTTCCAGAACCACAAATCATCGAAGCTTCACAGGACCCAGAGTCTGTGCACTAGCGTCCGGGTGACCCTCACAGGAGAGCCGCCCAGCTGCCCATCAGAACCCGTTTCCCTTTTTCCTGTTTATGGCTACCCTGCACCCCCCAGCCTTCCCACCCCTTGCAGCTGGGACACAGTGTCTTGTGTTACCAAGGGGAAGGGGGAGAGGTGGTGAGGGGCTTGGCCAGCCTGCATCCTAGGACAGAGGGAATGATGCCCCCGTGGTCACCCCACCCTGCTGGTTAGAGCCCTCACCGGGAAGCAGGGAGGAGAAACAAGGGGAACAGAGCCTGGGCCCCAACACCCACCTTCCCTGGACTTTCACAAGAAGGGGGACAGACATCTTCAGCTTCGGCCCATTTTGGGGAGACACTTTGTTCCAGCAACAGACCTTTGCTCTAAAAGCCAAGGTGCTTTGCAAACCCTTCCCCAGCTGACACATAAAGTCAGGCTTAATCTCATCACACTTTTCGCAAAGCCCAGCTCATGCTGAGACCACCACTTAGGTGATGGTGCTTCAGAGCAGCCCCTTTAAAAGATCCCCGGAGTTCAGTTCTCCCAGCCCTGCCTTCAGTTTAAGAGAGAAGTTGCTTTGAAAACCTTGAAAAACCTGCTCAGTTTCCTTGACAACCAAGCTTTGCAATCTCTCAAATTCTTCTCCTTCAAACATTCCTATTCTAGGCTTGCTGCACCTAAAGCGACAGTGCTGTCATCATGTACCAGAAAGGGATTCCTCCAAGCCCGTAGTTGTTGGTTACATGATGCTATTGATTGTGAAATAGCATCACAGAAGAGCCAGCTTTGCAACGTAACCACTTCTGGACTTGGCACTGTGTCCCTTTCCATGGACAGAGTGGAGTGGCTGTTTACGGGCCCCATGGTGGAAGAGCTCACTTTCTGATGAAGCCAGGCCTTGATCCTTTCCATGTGATTCTAGAGTCCTCATCATCACCAGACCCCCACCCACATGGCTGCTGTCTGTGCCAATCTGTTTGAGATCTTGGTAATCTCCTAAAATGAGGGTTATTTTATACACAGATAATGGGTTGAATGGTGACCCCAAAAGATGTGTCCCCCCAGAACACTTGAACAGGACCATATCTGGGAAAAGGGTCTTTATATATGTAGTTAAGGATCTCGAGGTGAGGTCATTTTGGGTTAGGGTGGCCCCCAATCCGATGACAGCGTCCTTGCAAGAGACAAAAGAGGAGAGACCCAGACACAGGAGGAGCCATGTGAAGACAGAGGCAGAGATGGGAGGGACACAGCCAAAAGCCTGGGGATGCATGGAGCCCCCAGAATCTGGACAAGGCAGGAAGAACCCTATCCTGGAGCCTCTGGAGGGACTTCAGTCCTACAACACCTTGATCTCAGATGTCTGATCTCCAGGACTGGGGGAGGATGAATTCCTGTTGTTTTAAACCACCCAGCTTGTGGTCATTTGTTAAAAAAGCCACAGAACAGTCACACAGACCCTGCTCTGTAGGATCCTGGTAATGTGGGTCTCACTAAAGGCAGACAGAGGCTGGATTATGGAACCCTTAAAGTCAGCATTGGGCCCCCAGAAATCCTAAAGCAGTGGCTGGACACCAGAGAGTTGAGGGGTCAAGTCGGAAGCCCTAAGGGTGCTGTCTGCGCATGGCCTCCCCAGATTCTTACACCTGTACATGTGGGAGGTAAGTATTTCAATCCTGATTCAGGACCTTTAACATTACCATTCATACTGCTAATTAAGAACTCACCAGTGGAGATTGGTTCAACATGGTGGAGTAGAAGGATGTGTGCTCACTCCCTCTTGCAAGAGCACCGGAATCACAACTAACTGCTGAACAATCATCGAAAGGAAGACAGTGGAACTCACCAAAAAAATACCTCACATCCAAAGACAAAGGAGAAGCCACAATGAGATGGTAGGAGGGGCTCAATCACAATCAAATCAAATCTTATAACTGCTGAGTGGGTGACTCACAAACTGGAGAACACTTACACCACAGAAGTCCACCCACTGGAGTGAAGGTTCTGAGCCCTATGTCAGGCTTCCCAACCTGGGGTTCCAGCAATGGGAGGAGGAATTCCTAGAGAATCAGGCTTAGAAGCCTAGCGGGATTTGATTGCAGGACTTTGACAGGACTGGGGGAAACAGACTCCACTTTTGGAGGGCACACACAAAGTAGTGTGCACATCAGGACCCAGGGGAAGGAGCAGTGACCCCATAGGAGACTGAACCAGACCTACCTGCTAGTGTTAGAGGGTCTCCTGGAGAGGCGGGGGGTGGCTGTGGCTCACCGTGGGGACAAGGACACTGGCAGCAGAAGTTCTGGGAAGTACCCCTTGGAGTGAGCCCTCCCAGTGTCTGCCATTAGCCCCACCAAAGAGCCAGGTGGGCTCCAGTGCTGGGTCACCTCAGGCCAAACAACCAACAGGGAGGGAACCCAGCCCCACGCATCAGCAGACAAGTGGAATAAGTTTTATTGAGCTCTGCCCATCAGAGCAACACCCAGATCTACCCACCACCAGTCCCTCCCATCAGGAAGCTTGCATAAGCCTCTTAGATAGCCTCATCCACCAGAGGGCAGACAGCAAAAGCAAGAACTACAATTCTGCAGCCTGTGGAAGAAAAACCACATTCACAGAAAGACAGACAAAATGAAAAGGCAGAGGACTTTGTACCAGACGAAGGAACAAGATAAAACCCCAGAAAAATAACTAAATGAGGTGGAGATAGGCAACCTTCCAGAAAAAGAATTCAGAATAATGATAGTGAAGATGATCCAG
>NC_041217.1:63798528-63799122 GCF_002837175.3 Physeter macrocephalus
AATTCACTGCCATGGAACAGAACAAAGAAAAAAGAATGAAAAGAAATGAAGATAGCCTAAGAGACCTCTGGGACAACATTAAATGCAACAACATTCGCATTATAGGGGTCCCAGAAGGAGGAGAGAGAGAGAAAGGACCCGAAAAAATATTTGAAGCGATTATAGTCGAAAACTTACCTAACATGGGAAAGGAAACAGCCACCCAAGTCCAGGAAGCACAGAGAGTCCCAGGCAGGATAAACCCAAAGAAAAATATGCCGAGACACATAGTAATCAAATTGACAAAAATTAAAGACAAAGAAAAATTATTGAAAGCAACAAGGGAAAAACGACAAATAACCTTATGGGAGTTCCCTTGTATGTTAACAGCTGATTTCTCAGCAGAAACTCTACAAGCCAGAAGGAAGTGGCATGATATATTTAAAGTGATGAAAGGTAAAAACCTACAACCAAGAGTACTCTACCCAGCAAGGATCTCATTCAGATTTGATGGAGAAATCAAAATTTTACAGACAAGCAAAAACTAAAAAAATTCAGCACCACCAAACCAGCTCTACAACAAATGCTAAAGGAACTTCTCTAAGTGGGAAACAC
>NC_041217.1:63799144-63799491 GCF_002837175.3 Physeter macrocephalus
AATCAAAAGAAAGCTGGAGTAGCTATACTCATATCAGATAAAATCGAATTTAAAATAAAGAATGTTACAAGACACAAGGAAGGACACTACATAATGATCAAGGGATCAATCCAAGAAGAAGATATAACAATTATAAATATATATGCACCCAACATAGGAGCACCTCAATACATAAGGCAACTGCTAACAGCTATAAAAGAGGAAATCGACAGTAACACAATAATAGTGGGGGACTGTAACAACTCACTTACACCAATGGAGATCATTGAGACAGAAAGTTAAAAACAAAACACAAGCTTTAAATGACACAATACACCAGATAGATTTAATTGATATTTATAGGACAT
>NC_041217.1:63799529-63805765 GCF_002837175.3 Physeter macrocephalus
AAGAAACAAGAAAAATCTCAAATAAACAACCTAAACTTACACCTAAAGGAACTAGAGAAAGAAGAACAAAACCCAAAGTTAGTAGAAGGAACGAAATCATACAGATCAGAGCAGAAAAAAATGAAACAGAAACTAAGAAAACAATAGCAAATATCAATAAAACTAAAAGCTGGTTCTTTGAGAAGATAAACAAAAATGATAAACCTTCAGCCAGACTCATCAAGAAAAAGAGGGAGAGGACTCAAATCAATAAAATTAGAAGTGAAAAAGGAGTAGTTATAACAGACACCACAGAAATACAAAGAATCCTAAGAGACTACTGCAAGCAACTCTATGCGAATAAAATGGACAACCTGGAAGAAATGGACAAATTTGTAGAAAGGTATAACCTTCCAAGACTGAACCAGGAAGAAAGAGAAAATATGAACAGACCAATCACAAGTAATGAAATTGAAACTGTGATTAAAAATCTTCCAACAAAGAAAAGCCCAGGACCAGATGGCTTCACAGGTGAATTCTATCAAACATTTACAGAAGAGCTAACACCCACGTTTCTCAAACTCTTCCAAAAAGTTGCAGGGGAAGGCACACTCCCAAACTCATTCTATGAGACCACCATCACCCTGATACCAAAACCAGAAAAAGATACTATAAAAAAAGAAGATCACAGACCAATATCACAGATGAATAGAGATATAAAAATCCTCAACAAAATACTAGCAAACAGAATTCAGCAACACATTAAAAGGATCATTCACCATAATCAAGTGGGGTTAATCCCAGGGATGCAAGGATTCTTCAATATACACAAATCAAACAATGTGATACACCATATTAACAAATTGTAGAATAAAAACCATATGATCATCTCAGTAGATGCAGGAATAGCTTTTAACAAAATTCAACACCCATTTATGATAAAAAAAAAGTGGGCATAGAAGAAACCTACCTCAACATAATAAAGGCCATACATGACAAACCCACAGCAAACATCATTCTCAATGGTGAAAAACTGAAAGCATTTCCTCTACGATTAGGAACAAGACAAGTATGTCCACTCTTGCCACTATTATTCAACATAGTTTTGGAAGTCCTAGCCACAGCAATCAGAGAAGAAAAAGAAGTAAAAGGAATACAGATTAGAAAAGAAGCAGTAAAACTGCCACTGTTTGCAGATGACATGATACTATACACAGAGAATCCTAAAGATGCCACCAGAAAACTACTAGAGCTAATCAATGAACTTGTTAAAGTAGCAGGATACAAAACTAATGCAAAGAAATCTCTTGCATTCCTATACACTAACAATGAAAGATCAGAGAGAGAAATTAAGGAAACAATCCCATTCACCATTGCAACAAAAAGAATAAAATACCTAGGAATAAACATACCTAAGGTGGTAAAAGACCTGTACTCAGAAAACTATAAGACCCTGATGAAAGAAATCAAAGATAATATAAACACATGGAGAGATATACCATGTTCTTGGATTAGAGGAACCAATATTGTGAAAATGACTATACTACCCAAAGCAATTTACAGATTCAATGCAATCCCTATCAAATTACCAGTGGCATTTTTTACAGAACTAGAACAAAAAAGCTTAAAATTTGTAAGGAGACACAAATGACCCAGAATAGCCAAAGAAGTCTTGAGGGAAAGAAATGGAGCTGGAGGAATCAGACTCCCTGACTTCACAATACACTACAAAGCTACAGTAATAATGACAATATTGTACTGGCAAATAAACAGAAATATAGATCAATGGAACAGGATAGAAAGCCGAGAGATAAACCCACACACCTAGGTCAACTAATCTATGACAAAGGAGGCAAGGATATACAATGGAGAAAAGACAGTCTCTTCAATAAGTGGTGTTGAGAAAACTGGACAGCTACATTTAAAAGAATGAAATTAGAACACTCTAACACTATACACAAAAATAAACGCAAAAGGGATTAGAGACATAAATGTAAGGCTGGACACTATAAAACTCTTAGAGGAAAACATAGGAAGAATACTCTTTGACATAAATCACAGCAAGGTCTTTTTTGATCCACCTCCTAGAGTAATGGAATAAAAACCAAAAATAAACAAATGGGAAGTAATGAAACTTAAAAGCTTTCGCAAAGCAAAGGAAACTACAAACAAGACAAAAAGACAACCCTCAGAATGGGAGAAAATATTTGCAAACGAATCAACGGACAAAGGATTAATCTTCAAAATATATAAACAGCTCATGCAGCTCAATATTAAGAAAATAAACAACCCAATCCAAAAACGGGCAGAAGACCTAATTAGACATTGCTCCAAAAAAGACATAGAGATGGCAAAGAAGCACATGAAAAGTTGCTCAACATCACTAATTATTAGAGAAATGCAAATCAAAACTACAATGAGGTATCACCTCACACCAGTTAGAATGGGTATCCTCAGAAAATCTACAAACAACAAATGCTGTAGGGTCTGGAGAAAAGGGAACACTCTTGCACTGTTGGTGGGAATATAAATTGATACATTCAATTTGTATGAATGTATCAAGTCACTATGGAGAACAGTATGGAGGTTCCTTAAAGAAACTAAAAATAGAATTACCATATGATCCAGCAATCCCACTACTGGGCATATACCCAGAGAAAACCATAATTCAAAAAGACACACGCACCCCAATATTCACTGCAGCACTATTTACAATAGCCAGGTCATGGAAGCAACCTAAATGCCCATTGACAGATGAATGGATAAAGAAGATGTGGTACGTATATACAATGGAATATTACTCAGCCATAAAAAGGAATGAAATTGGGTCATTTGTAGAGATGTGGATGGATTTAAAGACTGTCATACAGAGTGAACTAAGTCAGAAAGAGAAAAAAATATATCGTATTGACATATATACACTAATATGTATAAAATAGATAACAAATAAGAACCTGTTGTATACAAAAATAAAATAAAATTCAAAAATTAAAAAAATAAAATTAAAAAACAAAAAAATTTCTTCCCTTCACATAGATGTATTTATATGAATGAGTTATTTCCATGCTTATATCTATAAATACAAAAAAGAGGAATAAAACCTACCTTAAACCAAAAAAGAAAAAAAACCAGAACCACTGGTCATACAGAGGAAAACCCTATCAGGGCACTTGCTTCAGTGGTAAACAATTCTGAAGTTGGTCAGAGGCAGGGAATCATCTCCCATGCAGCCAGCAGCGCCCCCGCAAGGAGCGTCCTCACTGCAAAGCTGGGGGACCGTGAGGAGGCGTCTCTGAGTAAACGTGAGCTGAGCCCCAGGCCAGCTGCTGCTGAACTTTTCCCACCCTTGCCAGGTAAAACATCTGAATGCGTGCAAGGACTTGAAAGCCTAAAGGAAGGGCCGTGGAGCCACACCAGCGACAGCACTCAGGCCGACTTGGTGCCTGGAGGCCAGCCAGGATGGTCCTGGCTTCGGGCGCTCTTCTGGAAGCTTTCCATTTCCCTGCCTGAGGTTCCCCTCCTGTCCCAGCCACCACTGCTTTTTTCCTTCCTCACCTCTGCCCAGGGAGAAATTCCAGTGGCAGGTATGGGTGACACATCCTCTTCTTTAGCAGGTGGCAGCCCTGCAACTCCTGCAGAAAGTCCAGCAGAGCCCCACTCACACCGGGCCACCCCCAAAGCCGTGGCCCCTCACTCCCTCCCACCAGCCCAGCCCCGCGACTGCTGATGGGGCAGAGAATATGGCATCAGGCACAGCTGCAGGGGCCCTTGCTGCCTGGAGGGGTGTATATATTGACCTCAGCCCAGGCACACCTGGGGAGGGCTGGCCGGCCGGGTCAGGCTGCCCAGGTCCGCCAATCCTCGTCCCTCAGGGGCTCACAGTTGCAGAAAATGGGCCTTGCTGCACCGGCCAGGTCCAAGGAACAGGTGTGGCGTCCTGAGGGTCAGGATAGACAAGGGGCTGCAGCCCTGGCTTGTTTTCTAATCATTTTATCTGGTCCATGTGTGGGAGACAACTTCAAGAAGACCCTCTCTTAATGAGAGGAACCCAGAAGTCAGGGAGAGGAGGGGTGGCGGGGGGAGACAGAGGCCTGGTGCCCCGGCTGCAGTGGAAGCCTCTGGAAGACCAGGCAGAGGGAGGCCGCACAGAATGTAGATCAGGGTAACAGACCTGTCAGAGCTACTATTTGTCAGTTCAAGTCCTGCTCTGAGGTGCTCTCGGTCAACTCTGACCAACAGGTGAGCTGGGGTGCTCTGCAATGAGGGCTATGTGCATGGTTCCTGTGTGCCCAGCCCTCCTGGGTGCCTGCCCAGGTGAGCTCCGTATCCTGGGAGGGCCCTGCCCATGAGAGCCCGTGGGCTGCTGGATGCCTGCCCAGGTGAGCTCCATGTATTGCGAGGGGCCTAACCACGAGAGCCCCATGGGCCGCTGGGTACCTGGTAAAGGACGTCAGAACAGTCATTGAAGCCACCGAGGATATACATCCAGTAGTTCCTAATTCCTACACCCTGCTGGTCATTCTACCATCCACCAGGACCTGGTATTCTGTATTAGACTTAAAAGATGCCTTCTTCTGTATTCCATTAGTCCCAGAGTCACAAGAAATTTTGGCTTCTGAGTGGCAGGACTTAACATACAACAAAAACAATACTGC
The DNA here is from genome assembly GCF_002837175.3 of Physeter macrocephalus. Classification (NCBI taxonomy): domain Eukaryota; kingdom Metazoa; phylum Chordata; class Mammalia; order Artiodactyla; family Physeteridae; genus Physeter; species Physeter macrocephalus. The sequence goes on from NC_041217.1 coordinate 63,804,164, forward strand.
TGGACCATCCTGCCTGAAGGGTTCAAAAATTCCCTCACCATCTTTGGGGAAACTTTAGCTAAAGACCTACAGGATCTACCTCTGGAGAAGGGAACCCTCCTTCAATATGCAGAGCACATTCTAATCGCCAGCCCTACTAAGGAGGTCTCTGAACTACCTAGCCAATAAAAGATAGAAGGTGTCCAAGTAAAAGGCTCAAATATCACAGGCTAAGGTGACCTGCCTGGGCTTCATCGTCACAGAAGGTAGGAGAAGCCCATCCCAGGAAAGGGGAAAAACCATTTGCAGCCTTACCCCTCCCAAAACTAAAAGACAGCTTAGGGGTTCCTGGGGAGGCTGGGGTTTGCTGCATCTGGATCCCTAACTACAGTCTAATAGCTGGGCCTCTATATGAAACACTGAAAGGAAAAGATGATGATCCTTTTGAATAGAATCCAGAAGCGGCCTTTCAAGAATGGAAAGAGCAGTTAATTCAGGCCCTGGCCCTGGACCTCCCAAATTTAGCTAAACCCTTTGACCTTTACATTGCCGGTAGAAGGTGAATCGTCCTTGGAGTATTAGTGCAAAAACTGGGACCACTTTAAATGGAACAACGCCAACAATGCCCTCCAGGTAGGAGAAACTACGGTAACCAAGGGCTGGGCCCACCGCCCCATCTGGCCAGGATACTGTGGGTATCTAAAAACCTGGAAATCAGCAGCCCACAAGCCAGCTCCCTCTTAAGGGAAAAGGACCCCACTTGGTGATCCTAACCACCCACCTTTCCCTGAACTTGCAGGGATCGCTCCATGAGCACACTGACCTCGAGTGAGGAGGCCCTCCAACTCCAACCTCCAGAGAGACCACCTGGGGCAATGGGCACCCATGACGACTCGTGTGACCATCTCTTTGTCCTGGAGCTTCTCTTCCAGAAAACAACAAGAGTGTGCCCCAAAAGAGCAGACTACTGGTTGCAGGAATTTCTGCACCCAGAGGGGAGCTAATAAGCTTGACGGGGGAACCCTATATAATGCTGTCACCATAGAAAAGCCAACAGACACCGCGGTGACGGGGGCCAATGAGACCGGCTGGACTCCTGGCTACTTCAAAAGGCCGTTGACTCAGTGGCCGTCATGGTCCTGGTTCACCACTGGCCCTGTACTGTCTGGGAGTTGACCAGGCAGGGCTCTGACACCTGCTGCTGTTTTTAAGTTAATTCAGTGGCCTCATTGAAGAAAGCCCAGACTACTCGTCAGAGCATCTTGGCTGGCAGAACCGTCAGCCTAAAGTGGCTGAACAAATGGGGGCCAGGGGTAAAACCAGCCACCCTAGAGTCTCTGGGCATCTCTTTCCTGGTCCCTTAAAGGTCATTAGAATCTATTAAACTTCAAATGCTGGTGCTGAGGCGGACAAGCAGGAGGGATGAGGCCTGGGTCAATCAAACTCACCTGGAGGCTGCTGGGGAGAAGTTCTGCCCCTCCCCCCGGGTATGAAGACACCCAAATCAGCACAAAGCAGTTACAGAAGAGGGGTCTGCACCCTCAGCGCCCCAAGAATGAGGAATGGGACAAAAGGCAGAGGAGGGGTTTGTCACCGGCAAAGTCCATTAAAAATTCCTGGGAG
>NC_041217.1:63805930-63816703 GCF_002837175.3 Physeter macrocephalus
AAAAAAAAAAAAAAAAAAAAATTCCTGGGAGATTAAAAATAGAATCTGGGCAATAAAATAAAGTCTAACCTTTTTCTCCTTTGTGCTTTGTCTAATTTCACTTGATCCTAGGGTTCCGCAGGCAGAGGCTTCACACCCGGCACTTCAGACCCGATTTCCTAGTGCAGAATGGCCGGGCCTACACCTCAGCTCGCGGGGTCCGGTGCAGACTCCCGACATAGAGCCTGAGCTCCACCCAACCCGGCCCTCGAGAGCTCCGCCCCCTCCCTCCCGCTGACACTGACGGGATTCCCTATACAGCAGCCCCGCCCACAGCCCGGGAGGGAGCGCACGCTCTCACCTCTCCATTCTCTGATTAAAATATAAAATTTTCCTTTGCTTCTGAACCAAACTCAGTCTCGTTCTGCTGGCTCCAATGGCACGGGGACCCTTGTTGGGACCCACTCTGGAGGATCAGTGACAGAGTTTGAGAACATTGTAACTTCAGTGAACAGACGTGTGAACCAAACTGTAATTAACGTAGAGCAGTGTATAAGGCTCGTTTAAAAGAAGTTTCTAACACTTCCATTTGATATTTCCATCACTTTATTTTAAGCAAGTTCAGTGAAGGGTTTTGTCTTATTTGTCAGGTCAAGTTTAGAGAAACTGATTTTTTTCCAAGGATGTACATCTAATAATATGGTCTGAAGCTTCAATCTTCTTTTGAATAATTTTCCATTGAAAATGATACCCCTCTTTCAGCTTCCCCATTTCTGAGGAATATAAAATATTATAACTTACTGTTACCAAACGGGAAAGGCAGGGGGAGGGATAAATTAAGAGTTTGGGATTAACATATACACACTGCTATGTATAAAATAGATAATAAACAAGGACCTACTGTATAGCACAGGGAACTACACGCAATATTTTGTAATAACCTGTAAGAGGAAAGAATCTGAAAAAGAATAGATATCTATATGTACATCATCTATAAACGCCAGATAAAATGGAACCTAAGGGAGGCCGATGATGACCGCTTCTGACACTCAAGACTTCAATCATCTAAAGCTTGGACATTGCCTACTGCCCAAGGCCCTTCATGAACATGCATGTACCCGTAGCTTAAAACTTCCCCAGTTTTAGGGTTTGGGGAGACACTGCTTTGGAAAGATTCCTGGTGTTCTCCTTACTTGGAGGGGACCCTTCCTACACCTAAAACATGGCTGTGACACCCAGATGATGGTACACTGTCTGATCGGGAAGAGTTTGGAAAAGGCACCTCATCTCCTCATCTCCTGGTGGTTGGGTTCCCCCCGCAGCCTCTTTCCTAAAAATCTCCCCACTTGGGGAAGTCAGCACCTTCAACACCTTGTTTTGCACAGTTTGGAAGCTGTCTGAAGGATGAAGCAGAAGGGGGGGAGCCAATGAGAGACAATCCCTAGGTGTTTGGACAGGCACATGCTATGCTAATTTCCAATCAGGAAGAGGAACTGACCAAAGGCTCACCTTACCCTTGGAACCAGAATAGAGCTTGAAGCAATCCTGCTGTTTTGTGGCCCGTTCCCAAAAACACAAGTTGAAAAATGGAGCTCAGGGGCACTGCAATTCACAGACCTGCAGGTTTGTAAATGATACCTATCATCGAAAAATGTCTTGAGGTAAGTCATCGAAAGGACTTGTAATTAAGGCACAATTGCAGGAAAGGGATTTCAAGAGATAGAATGGACTCCTCATTAAAGCACATGAAAAGCGGCTGAACTTTGCCAATGATGCAGTTGGCCAAAAAGGGCGTATGCATTTGTCCTGAATATATTCAGGACAAAAGCATACGCCCTTTTTGGCCAACCAAACAAGCGGGCAATGCAAATTAACACTACAAAGAGGTATCACTTCGCATCATTCAGAAGGGCCATCCTCACAAAGTGTAAAAACCAGAAATGCAGGACGGGGTGGAGAAAAGGGAGCCCTGTTACGCTGTTGGTGGGAATGTAAATTGCCAAGGCTATTCTGGAGAAGTGTATTGTGTTTCCTTAAAAATCAGAACTACAGAGCATATGGCACTTCCACTCATGGGCATATTTCTTGGGAAAACAAAAATCGACAGGACACAGGCACCCCAACCTTTAGTGCTGCTCTGTTTACAAGAGCCTCGACTTACATACAACGTAAATGACCTTGGAAGGAAAAAATGGATTAAGAAGATGTGGTACTTAGGTAAAATGGAATATTACTCAGCCATGAAATGAATGAAAGAAGGCCAGTTTCAGCAACTCGGGTGGACTTAGGTATGATCATTCTAAGTGACATAAGTCAGACAGTAAAAGAGACTTATCATAAGGTATCACTTATAGGTGGAATCTAAAAATGGCTACACATGAACTAAATGACAAAACAGAAACAGAGTCACACATTTAGAAAACACACTTATGGCTGCTAAAGGGGAAAGGTGGGGTGGTGTGAGGCATAAATCAGGAGGTTGAAATTAGCACAGATACCGTTCCATAGACCAAATCAGTAATCTACAAGACCTACTCTATAGCTCAAAGCACTTTAGTCAGCACACTCTAGTCACCAGAAAAGAATATATAAGACTGGTAAGAATCTGAAAAAGAATTTATTGATGTCTCTCTGTAAGTGAATCAAGTGGATGTACAGAGGAAGAAACACAGCATTGAAAATCTGCTATACCCCATTATAAAAATTAATTAGAAAAGAAAAAAGAGAAACAAAGACAGTGAGAAGGAGAGAAATTCTTCCAAAATTCGTTCAGGGGCTGTGATGCAACCTGGATTGACCACATCTAGACCCACAGAAGAAACAGCCAGAACAAAGTTTCAAGGATAGTGTCTCTAGCGTGTTAGAAAGCTAGCAAGAAAGGCAGTGTGGCCAGAGCACAGTGAGCAAAGGAGAGAACAGTGAGTGGAGAAGTGATTTCTTCACTTGTTTCCTTCTAGAGTTTAACAATAACTTATTTCATCAGACTTTTCTTTTTAAAATATCACTTCCTTGAATAACAATAGCCAAATAAATATAGGAATTGTTTTGATTTTTCTTATTCTTCATAATAATGCTAATAGTGAATTGCATTTATATTATTAAACATATTATTCCATGATAAATGGACCTCATTGGGAGTTATAAAAGGTAAATGGACAGGACCCAATTTATATATGCTGCCTTAAGTGAGTCACTTCAGTCTTAAGGACACAGACAGACTGAAAGTGAAGGGATGGAAAAAGGCATTCCATGCAAACGGAAACCAAAAGAAAGCTGAGGTAATATATAATACAAGATAGACTTTAAGACAAAGATTGTAATAAGAGACAAAGAAGGTCATTATATAATTATAAAGCAGTCAATCCAACAAGAGAATGTAAGATTTGTAAATATTTATGCACCCCAAAAAGGAGCACCTAAATATATAATATTAATGACACAAAGGGGAAAAAAAGACAGCAATACAGTAATAGTAAGGGACTTCAACACCCCACTTTCATCAATGGATAGATATAGAATATCAAACAGAAAATCAACAAGGAAACATTAGACTTAAATAATATGTTAGACCAGATGGACTTAACATACATTTACACAACATTTCATTCAAAAGCAATAGAATACACATACTTTTCATTTACACATGGAACATTCTCCAGTATAGATCATGTATTAGACCACTAAACACATCTTAAATTTAAGACAGCTGAAATCATATCAAGTATCTTTTTCAACAACAGTGGTGTGAAACTAGAAATCAATTACAAGAAGAAAACTGGAAAATTCACCATTATGTGGAGATTAAATAGCATGCTACTGAACAACCAGTGGGTTGAAAAGAAATAAAAAATCTTGAGACAAATGAAAATAGAAATACAATATACCAAAACTTATTGGATACAGTAGTAGCAGTTTTAAGAGGGAAATTTATAAGGATAAACCCCTACATGAAGAAAAACGAAAATATCAAACAACCTAACTTTGTACCTCAAGGAACTAGAAAAAGGAGAAACTAAGACAAAATTTAGTAGAAGGAAGAAAATAACAAAGGTCAGATTAGAAAAAAATGAAATTGAGACTAAAAAGGCAACAGAAAAGATCAGTGAAACTAAGAGCTGGTTCTTTGAAAAGATAAATAAAATAGATCATTAGCCAGACTCATTAAGAAAAGAAGAGAGAGGACTCAAATAAATAAAATCAGAAATGAAAGAGGAGATGTTACAATTGATACCTCAGAAATACAAAGGATCATAAGAGACTACTATGAAAATTATTTGCTAACAAATTGGACTATCTACAAGAAATGGATAAATTCCTAGAAACATAGAAAGTACCAAGACTGAATCATGAATTAACAGAAAATCTGAACAGACCAATTATTAGTAAGGAGATTGAATCAATAATCAAACCTACCAACAAACAGAAGTCCTCACCCAGATGGCTTCACTGGTGAATTCTACCAAACATTTAAAGAATAATTAATACCAATCTTTCTCAAACTCTTCCAAAAAAGAGAACAGGAGGCAACTCTTCCAAACTCATTCTATGATACCACCATTACCCTGATACCAAAACCAGACAAGGACACTACAAAGAAAGAAATTTACAGGCCAATATCCCTGATGAAGATGGATGCAAAAATTCTGAACAAAATATTAGCAAACTAAGTCAACAATACATTAAAAAGACCATACACCATGATCAAGTGGGATTTATTCCAAGGATTCAAGGATGGTTCACTATCTGAAAATCAGTGTTATAAACCACATTAACAAAATGAAGGATAAGAATAATATGATCATTTTAATAGATGCAGAAAAAGTATTTGACAAAATTCAACATTTATTTATGAAAAAACTCTCAAAAAGGTGGCTATAGAGGGAACATACGTTAACGTACTAAAGGCCATATGTGACAAGCCTGCAGCTAATATCATATTCAACAGCGAAAAACATAACATAAAGTTTTTTCTCTAAGATCAAGAATAAGACAAGGATGCCCACTTTTGTCACATTTATTCAGTATAGGCTTGGAAGGAAGGAAAGAAGAAGTATAACTGTTTCTATTTGCAGATGACATGATATTATATATAGAAAACCTTAAAGATTCCACCAAAAAAAAGTTAGAACTAATCAATGAATTCAATAAGTTGCAGGATACAAAATCAATACATAAAAATCAGTTGCATTTTTATATGCTAATAACAAGTTATTATGAAGAGAAATTAAGAAAATAATCCATTGAGAATTACATCAAAATGAATAAAATAGCTAGGAATAAACTTAACCAATGAGGTGAAAGATCTGTACACTGAAACCTATAAGACACTGATGAAAGAAACAGAAGACACAAACAAATGGAAAAATATTCCAGGTTCATGGATTGGAAGAATTGATATTAAAATGCCCATACTATCCAAATCAATCTACAGAATCAATGCAATTCCTATCAAAATACCAATGGCATTTTTCACAGAACTAGAATAAATAATCCTAAAATTTATATAAAATGACAAAAGACCTGGAATAGCCAAAGCAATCTGAAGAAAGAAGAACAAAGCTGGAGGCAACATGCTTCTTGTTTTCAAACTGTATTACAAAGCTACAGTAATTGAAACAGTATGGTACTGGCACAAAAATGGAAACATAGATCAATGGAACAGAATCAAAAGCCCAAAAGTAAGGCTTCCCTGGTGGCGCAGTGGTTGAGAGTCCGCCTGCCGATGCAGGGGACACGGGTTCGTGCCCCGGTCTGGGAAGATCCCACGTGCCGCGGAGCGGCTGGGCCCGTGAGCCATGGCCACTGGGCCTGTGCATCCGGAGCCTGTACTCCGCATGTACTCTCCCTGTGGGAGAGGCCACAACAGTGAGAGGCCCGCGTAATGCAAAAAAATAAGTAAATAAATTAAAAGCCCAAAAGTAAACTCTCATATGTATGGTCAATTAATTTACAACAAAGGAGACAAGAATATACAACGGAGAATGGATAATCTCTTCAATAAATTGTGTTGGTAAAACTAGACAGCCACATGCAAAGAATGAAGCCCTATCTTACACCATACAAAAAAATTAACCCAAAATAGATTAAAGACTTGAACAGAAGACTTGAAACCTTAAAACTCCTAGAAGAAAACATAGGAGGTAAGCTCCTTGACATCAGTTGTGGCAATAACTTTTTGGATTTGACACTAAAGGGAAAGGCAAAAAAGCAAAAATAAACAAGTAGGACTATATCAAACTAAAAGACTTCTGCACAGCAAAGGAAACCATCAACAAAATGAAAAGGCAACCTATGGAATGGGAGAAAATATTTGCAAATTATGTATCTGATAAGGGGTAAATATCTAAAAAGTATTTAAACTCATATAACTCAGCAGAAAAAAGAAGCAAGAAACAATCTAGTTTAAAAATGGGCAGAATATCTGAATAGAGATTTTTCCAAAGAAGACATACGGAAAGCCAACAGGCACATGAAAAGATGCTCAACATCACTAATCATCAGGGAAATGCAAATCAAAACCATAATTAGATATCGCTTCATGCATGTTAGAATGGCTATTATCAAAAGGACAAGAGATAACAAGCGTTGGCAAGGATGTAGAGAAAAGGGAAATCTTGTACACTGTTGGTGGAATGTAAATTGGTGCAGCCACTGTGGAAAACAGTATGGAGGCTCCTCAAAAAATAAAAATTAGAACTGCCATATGGTCTAGCAATTCCATTTCTGGGTATTTATCTAACAGAAACAGAATCACTGTCTCCAAAAGATATCTGCATCCCCATATAGATTGCAGCATTATTTCTAATAGCCAAGACATGGAAACAAAGTGTCCATGGATGAATGAATGGATAAAGAAAATATAGTGTATATACACAATGAGATATTATTCAGCCATAAAAATGAAGGAAATCCTGCCATTTGTGGCAACATGGATGAATCTGGAGGGTAAGTGAAATAAGACAGTCAGAGAAAGACAAATACGTATAATATCACTTATATGTGGCATCTTGAAAAATAAAATTTAAAAAACCAAACTCATGGATACAGAGAACAAATTTGTGAGTACCAGAAGCAGGTGTGTGTGGGGGGTAGGGGGCTGTGTGGGAAAATGGGAGAAATGAGTCAAGGTGGTGCAAAGGTACAAACTTCCAGCTGTAAGATAAATCAGTCCTGGGAATGTAATATACAGCATAGTGAATACAGATAATACAGTATTGTATATTTAAAAGTTGCAAAGAGAGTAGATCTTAAAAGTTCTCATCACAAGGAAAAAAATTGTTACTATGTGTTGTAATAGATGTTAACTAAACTCATGGTAATCATTTTGCAATATAAACATGTATCATATAATTATATTGTATGACTAAAACTAATACAATGTTATATGTCATTTATATCTCAATGAAAAAAAAATTCTGCATAGAGCCCAAATGGCCAGATCTTTATACTGCCATCTTGCTCAGTCAGTAGAAGTGGGCTGCCCTGGGAAGGGCCTAACCTCCACATAGGTGGTTCTCTGCAGCTGAGACAGAAGGAGCTGATAGCTAGAGGCTGTCTGCAGACCGTATCTGAAAGGTACACTCAAATATCTAACACAGTAACTTATATAAATATTTCAATATGGGGCACTTAAGATTAAGGCTGCTACGAGTAATACAAAAAAAAAGAAAAAATTAATTTTGAAAAATCCAGTTTTAGAATAAACATTAAATAAACTACCAAGTTCTAAAAGTAAAGTTAAAGGCAATGAAAAACATTCAGAGACCTCAGCCTACTACTCCCATTATAGTATCTCCATTAATGTTGGCTAGTTTCAGAATTAGCTTAAGTTTTTCTGGTGATTAGTGTCATCTCTTGGTATAGAACACAAGAGTTTTAAAACATTAGGTTTTCTTTATCATTTTAAGAAAATATCACTTGTCAAATTGGTATAAACTATAGGTGCATTGGCAACACATAATAATTAATTAAACCTCTTAACGTTTGTTAAAATAGTTACAAAGGTAATGGGATATTTTTCTCTAAGCAATTTTAATCCAGTTAGAAGGTTTTGGGAGTGTCAAGGAATCTAAGACAGAATGTTATACCACCACCTTGTGCTAAAATGACTGTAGAGCAAACAATTAAACTGTTCTGAAAAAATGCAAAAATGAAAATACTGATACCTAATACGGATACCTAATACCTAGGAGAAGAGAGATCTAAATACACAGAGCACTATAAATATTTTAGATGTAAAGGAAATGTTCTGCTAGCTGTTGTCACTGGATTTCAGAACTTTGTTCATTTTTAAACTTCAGCAGTGTAAAGCTGGTAAGGCAAAATATTACATGCTTTTAAAAAAGTTGGGATCAGTTATGTTATAAGAGATTTTACTAAGTCAATATTGCCATATAATATTTGAATTGTTAATAGTTTATATGCATCCCTAAAATACAAATTCGAATTTTCAGTACTTTTAAACTGATAAAGCATTTTATATCTGTTTTTACTACATTGTGTAGTATGAATTTCACTGGGATATTTCTGTAACAGAGCACAAAATACTTTCTTTACATATCACTTTTTTTTTTACAATAAAATACAAAAGCATTCACCTCTTTATAATACATCACTTGCCCAAATCCTCAAAATCAGGGTGAAAGTAGTATTGAAGAGCCTGAATGAAACATTATCGTAATTTTATAATCTTGATTTTAAAATCTTGAGGTAAAGAATGCAGTGCTGGAAATAGGTGATTTTAAGCAGAGCAGTTAAATTCAAAGACAACTATCAATCAATAGTTTTTAAACTTGTTTAACAGTAAGAATCATAAGGGACATTTGTTCAAAGTACAGTTTACTAGGTCTCAATTCCAGACCCTCGGAATTAGAATCTTCAGGTTAGGACTCTGCAAAAATTATTTATGGAAAAATGTACCCCCTGGAGATTACTGTCCTGCTAACTCGGGAAACATAGCTCTAATTCAACTATAAAACCTAACATAAGACACGGTATTAAAAGACCAGATAAATAAGAATCCCTGTTAATATAAGTGTTGGTTTTCTTATCTGCAAAGAGGGTAGCAGTGATCGTATTTAAGTAATGATAGGTCAGCGAGCACTGACTCACTGTACGTAAAACACCTCGCACAGTGCCTGGCACAAAATAAGGCCTTAGATAATGTTAGCTGTGATAACTGCATATCATCATCATTATCAGAGTGATTTCAATTCTTATAATTTATATATCATTTAAGAAAAAATCATTTGCAATAGAAATCTAATTTCTACAGTTATTAAAACTGTAGAGAAATTAAACTATGAAACAAAAATAAGTTGTTCTCAAGAGTTATATTTGTTTTTATAAATCTTGAAATTACACTTTTTCAAGTTTTTTTTTTAACTTCAAAGAGTTATACCACCACCTTGTGGCAAAATGACTGTAGCGCAAACAACCATTTACCAGCTTGTTCCTTAGTCATCACAGAGAAAAAAATTATTTATTCAAGTGAGGAAACAAAACGTAATTGTACAAATATTGGCCGATAAATGTAAATGTGTGAATGAATAAGTGAACAAATAAGCAAACCAATCCCTAAACAGAAAAGTAAAATTGAGAAATGCAACTCTCACTTGAAAATTGCAAATCTTTCAGAGGCAGGAATCTGCCAACTTACTGTCTTGCCAGGTGTTCAAGTTGCCCTGGGCCTGCGGAGCCACGTGAAGAGCCGCAGTTCAAGATTTGAAAAGGCAGCGTTGTCAGGGCATTGGGTATCAGGTCCCGGTTAGAGGCAACTCCCACGACATCTCAGACAGCTCACTGTAGGTAGGACAGTGGGCAGGTGTGTCAACCAAGTGATGCTTGCCGTAACACGTTTGCAGATAGATACGTTATACACAGAATGGGCATCCCTGAAATCCTAAGTGTGTTGTTCAAATCCTCTTAGAAAAATATTTCGGATGAATTTTACGTGGAATCCCATCTTCCTACCTCCCCTTCCCATCTTGACCATTTTCAAAATGATGGCATAACTGATTTAGAATATCAGCACAGCTTTCTTGAAAATTTTAGGTTATTTCAATTTTGTTGTTTGAAATGAATGTTCAAAAATCATTTATCTAATCTACCTCAAATGTGAAACGTGTCGATATTTATTTCTCTTCTGACAATTTGTATCAGCTCAAATGTAGATTTTTACTGCTTATCCACTTTTTGTGACCAGATGAGATTAATTTTAAAAAGCCATTTGGTGTAAAATAAGCAATTGATTGTAAGCTCCTCAGCATTTTCCTATTTTTTTCTTTAATGAAACGTCTCTGAGCTCACCTTGACATTTCCTACTTAATTCTTACCCACTGGTATCCAATTATCACTCTATTAACATATACACCCAATAATAGCTTCCTTAATTTACTTCACCATGCTAATAATTAGCAGGAGATCACCCATGAATGTAGGGATGAGGAAGGAAACATTTACTAATATATATTTCTGAATTTAGAGAACCATGATAGTCCATAGACTAACATAATCAGAAAAAAGTTTCCCGTTTAAAAAAAATGCATCTTAAAAAGTAAAATGCGGGAAGATGAAACCTAATAACATGAAAAAGCAACTACTGTATAGCACAGGGAACTATATTCAATATCTTGTAATAACCTATAATGGAAAAGAATCTGAAAAAGAATATATATATATTATATAATATATATAAAACTTAATCTTAATATATATATATATAAAACTGAATCACTCTCCTGTATACCTGAAACTAGCACAACATTGTTAATTAACTATACTTCAGTAAAAAAT
>NC_041217.1:63820528-63840528 GCF_002837175.3 Physeter macrocephalus
GGATATTTCTGTAACAGAGCACAAAATACTTTCTTTACATATCACTTTTTTTTTTACAATAAAATACAAAAGCATTCACCTCTTTATAATACATCACTTGCCCAAATCCTCAAAATCAGGGTGAAAGTAGTATTGAAGAGCCTGAATGAAACATTATCGTAATTTTATAATCTTGATTTTAAAATCTTGAGGTAAAGAATGCAGTGCTGGAAATAGGTGATTTTAAGCAGAGCAGTTAAATTCAAAGACAACTATCAATCAATAGTTTTTAAACTTGTTTAACAGTAAGAATCATAAGGGACATTTGTTCAAAGTACAGTTTACTAGGTCTCAATTCCAGACCCTCGGAATTAGAATCTTCAGGTTAGGACTCTGCAAAAATTATTTATGGAAAAATGTACCCCCTGGAGATTACTGTCCTGCTAACTCGGGAAACATAGCTCTAATTCAACTATAAAACCTAACATAAGACACGGTATTAAAAGACCAGATAAATAAGAATCCCTGTTAATATAAGTGTTGGTTTTCTTATCTGCAAAGAGGGTAGCAGTGATCGTATTTAAGTAATGATAGGTCAGCGAGCACTGACTCACTGTACGTAAAACACCTCGCACAGTGCCTGGCACAAAATAAGGCCTTAGATAATGTTAGCTGTGATAACTGCATATCATCATCATTATCAGAGTGATTTCAATTCTTATAATTTATATACCATTTAAGAAAAATTCATTTGCAATAGAAATCTAATTTCTACAGTTATTAAAGCTGTAGAGAAATTAAACTATGAAACCGTAAAACTATAAGCCGTTCTCATGAGTTATATTTGTTTTTATAAAACTTGAAATTACACTTTTTGCAATTACTTTTTTTAACTTCAAAGAGTTATACCACCACCTTGTGGCAAAATGACTGTAGCGCAAACAACCATTTACCAGCTTGTTCCTTAGTCATCACAGAGAAAAAAATTATTTATTCAAGTGAGGAAACAAAACGTAATTGTACAAATATTGGCCGATAAATGTAAATGTGTGAATGAATAAGTGAACAAATAAGCAAACCAATCCCTAAACAGAAAAGTATAATTGAGGTGGGCAGGTGTGTCAGCCAAGTGATGCTTGCCGTAACACGTTTGCAGATAGATACGTTATACACAGAATGGGCATCCCTGAAATCCTAAGTGTGTTGTTCAAATCCTCTTAGAAAAATATTTCGGATGAATTTTACGTGGAATCCCATCTTCCTACCTCCCCTTCCCATCTTGACCATTTTCAAAATGATGGCATAACTGATTTAGAATATCAGCACAGCTTTCTTGAAAATTTTAGGTTATTTCAATTTTGTTGTTTGAAATGAATGTTCAAAAATCATTTATCTAATCTACCTCAAATGTGAAACGTGTCGATATTTATTTCTCTTCTGACAATTTGTATCAGCTCAAATGTAGATTTTTACTGCTTATCCACTTTTTGTGACCAGATGAGATTAATTTTAAAAAGCCATTTGGTGTAAAATAAGCAATTGATTGTAAGCTCCTCAGCATTTTCCTATTTTTTTTTTCTTTAATGAAATGTCTCTGAACTCACCTTGACATTTCCTACTTAATTCTTACCCACTGGTATCCAATTATCACTCTATTAACATATAAACCCAATTGTAGCTTCCTTAATTTACTTCACCATGCTAATAATTAGCAGGAGATCACCCATGAATGTAAGGATGAGGTAGGGAACATTTACTAATATATATTTCTGAATTTAGAGAACCATGATAGTCCATAGACTAACATAATCAGAAAAAAGTTTCCCGTTTAAAAAAAATGCATCTTAAAAAGTAAAATGCGGGAAGATGAAACCTAATAACATGAAAAAGCAACTACTGTATAGCACAGGGAACTATATTCAATATCTTGTAATAACCTATAATGGAAAAGAATCTGAAAAAGAATATATATATATTATATAATATATATAAAACTTAATCTTAATATATATATATATAAAACTGAATCACTCTCCTGTATACCTGAAACTAGCACAACATTGTTAATTAACTATACTTCAGTAAAAAATCAAATCAAATCAAAAAGTATATTACAAACACTAAAAAAAAAAGACAAGGCTTCAACAAAGCTTACTTATTACTCAAAAATAATTAAAAACTTTCCAAATATAATGCACCAAGCCATCCACATATATTGATCAAGTTGTACCTTATAAATGTGGTCTTCAATGAGCATCTCAGATAATGAGAAGAAAAAAAATACTATGGGAACTAATTCACTGCCTAAGTAGCAAATGTGAGGAGACTTCAGAGATGGGAGAGGTGACTTCTGAGAGTAGTACCACTCCCCTGCTACTAACTCTTCTCTCCTTGCTAATCACTACTCAACACAGTGTGACCCTTCTCACCATCTAGAAACTTCCTCTTTTTTGGCTACCTTGACAGCTTCTTACCTGGTTACTGAAGAAGGGAAGAAAAAGAGCTGTTTCCTCTACCCTTCTAAGTTCTTGACAGAGACCCCTCTAACAAAATAGAGATTGACAAGAGAAAAGCATACAAATTTATTTATTGTAAGTTTCATGAGACACCGGAAACGTCATTAGAAAATGAAGATCTAAAGAAGTGGTTAAACCTGAGAGGGTTTCTGTTTGGTTGGAAGAAGAGTGGAAAGTCATAGAAAATATGATAGGACAAAAAGGGGTATGAGTTTAATGTGGTAAATTAGGGGAAATAGCAAAGCCTTTTCAGTCTAATTCCTCTTGACGTCTTGGAGATGAGGATGAACATTTTCTCTGGGTATAGAAAAGGCACCCCTCGCATAAGGGTCTTATGATCTCCTTCAGGGGAAGGTCAGAGAGTCCTTTCTACATATGCTCTTTCTCAAATTCCTTCAGCTTAAAATATTCAGTATGCCACGGTGTCATACTTTGGGTTAGTGTGTCCTGAACCCCAATCAACAGATTCACACAATTAGTTTCATAACAAAATGGAATTTAATTGGCAGCTCTAATTTCCAGAACTAAGTTGTTCTGTAGACTTCTTCAAAGACACTGAGAATGTAATTTGAAATGAGATCTAAAGGGTGATTTTTAGGTGGGCAAAGAGAAAAGCCTAGGCAAATGTTTTGGGGCAACATGGAAACAAGGGTGATTTGAGAAACTGCAAAGTCAGCATGGCTGCAGCAGAGAGAAGGAGGAGAGAGCGATGAGAGAAGAGGCGTGGCAGGGACCCAGTCACATCAGCCTTTGTAGGATTGGTCCTAAAAGCAATGGAAGCTCTATTTTTAGTAGTTTTTGTTGTTGTTGTTGTTGTTGTTGTTTTAATTAGTCATCAAGTTTATACACATCAGTGTATACATGTCAATACCAATCGCCCAATTCATCACACCACCACCACCACCACCACCCCGCCAGTTTTGTTTGTTTTTAAGGAACCTCCATATTGTTCTGCATAGTGGCTGTACCAACTTACATGCCCACCAACAGTGTACAACGGTTCCCTTTTCTCCACACCCTCTCCAGCATGAATTGTTTTTAGAGCTACCATAAGTTCTAGCAATCCTACTCCCAGGCATATATCCAGAGAAGACCATAATTTGAAAAAGATACATGCACCCAAATGTTCATTGCAGCACTATTTACCATAGCCAGGAAATGGAAGCAACCTAAATGTCCATCAACAGATGAATGGATAAAAAAGACATGATGTGTGTGTGTGTGTGTGTGTGTGTGTATACATATATACAATGGAATATTACTCAGGCATAAAAAAGAATGACAAAAAATGTAACATTTGCAACATGATGGACCTAGAGATTGTCATACTGAGTGAAGTAAGTCAGAGAAAGACAAATATTATATGATATTGCTTATATGTGGAATCTAAAATCATGGTACAAAACAGAAAGAGAGTCACAGATGTAGAAAACAATCTTATGGTTACCACGGAGGATGGGAGGGAGGGATAAATTGGGAGATTGGGATTGACATATACACACTACTATATATAAAATAGATAGCTAATAAGGACCTATTGTATAGCACAGGGAACTGTACTCAGTACTCTGTACTGACATATATGGGAAAAGGATCTAAAAAAGAGCAGATATATATATATATGATTCACTTTGTTGTACAGCAGAAACTGACACAACATTGTAAATCAACTATACTCTAATAAAAATTTTTTTTAAAAAAAGCAATGGAAAAACATTGAATCTTAAAGCTAGGGAGGAAATGTTGATATTTCCCTTCCAGGTAAAAGTTTTCCTTCAGTCAGTTCCTTCTTGCCTAGTGACCATGACGTGCAGCCCATCTCCAGTTGTCCTTCCTCCAGAGTTCATTGCTCACGTGTGGGCATGTGACTAATGGGCAGCAGATCAAAAGGTGACAGGTAACCAGTGAACTTGGTGGACAGGCTCATCAAGATTAGCTAGACCAAACCGATCCACTTTCCCAGGAATTTGAACTAATACATAAAAGTAATATTCCAGTTATCAGAAGCTGTCATGTGGTTGAGGATCTATCCCAAGAAGCCATGAATTAGTTGGTGATATTCATAAAGTTATTCTAGATTTTGACTTGGAAATAAAATTAGGTAATTTTATAATTTTAAAGTCATCTGTAGGGGGACTCTTAAATTTACCGGCACACATGCTACATTTTTATTCAATATTTGAAGTCATAGATTGTGGTCTGATTCTAAAATGGCAAAAATGTTCAATATAAGTTTATTTACTTCTACTTAATGAGGTTTGTATTTTTTTTCTTCCCCCCACATACTGACAAACTTCCTACTTTATTAAATAAAAGTGAATTTCATGAACACAGTGAAGGATTTGTGTGTGTCTGTGCACACGCATCTCAGTGTCACTTTTGAACCGATCTCAATTATTTTGGAAACTCACTATTTGGTCCTCTGAACACCCCATTTCTAATGTGTGGAGGGAGGGTGTTTCCCACCACCAAGAAGTTTTCTGGACGCCAACTGGGTGTCCTACAGTTCAACTCAATTCTAACACTATATACTTGGAAACAACATCAGATTCCACAGGTTATGGGCTCAGTCCTACCAGACCACATGGCCCTCCACTGCCAACCCACCTCCTTACAAACACACACACACACACACACACACACACACACACACACTTCAGACGTGAATCGCAAGTCCAGGTTATCACCTGTGCTTCTGACTGTTTGACTATAGATCAGCAATTCCAGCGACCCTCCTTGGTTTGGGGTTAATTTGCTTGAGTGGCTCACAGAGCTCAGAGAAACATTTACTTAACTGACTGCTGGTTTATTATAAAAGAATATGACTCAGAAATAGCCAGATAAAAGAGATGCCTAGGGTAAGGTATGAGAAAGGGCATGGAGCTTCCTTGCCCTCTTTGGGTGTGACTCCCCAAATCTCCACATGTTCACCAACTCGGAAGTTCTTGGAACCCTTCCTTTTGAGTTTTTATGGAGGCTTCCTGAAAGGCATGACTGATTACAACACTGATGGCTGAACTCCCTCTCCAGCCCTGTCCTCTCCCCTGAGGCTGGAGGTTCATGGGTGGGGAGGAAAGTTAAAGTTCCAACATTCTAATCAAATCTTTGACTCAGCTAGCAACCAGCCCCCATCCTTAGGTTCTTTCCAAAAGTCACCTCATTAACATAAAAACACACCTTTCTTGTCCTTATCACTTAGGAAATTCCAAGACTTTTAGGAGATTTGTGGCAGGAACAGGGTTTGAAGACTGAATATATACTTTTTATTGTAAATTGCAACAACACACTCACCAAAATAACTTTCAACATTATAGACTGTGAACTCTATGAGGAAGGACAACTCGATTTAGTCAATTAAGTTTTTGGTGCTGTAGTTTACAGAAAAAAATATAACCCTGAATTGTGGTGCTAATGCCACCTGGTTCAATTTTCTCCATCAGCTGACCTCAACTTCATAATCCCATACCTTATACACAGTTTTGTTAACCCCAAGAGTTTGCTTTTGTAACAGGCCCCCACAAACAGTAAAGTATTAAGGACGTCACTGAAAAGAAAAATTCCTTTGAGATAATTTGTAAGTGCCTGACACCTCTGCCTCCTAGTAATCCTAATTCCTTCACATAATTTGTGTTTGAGAGAATGTAATTTTATTTATTATTTTTTAGAATATTTATTTATTTATTGGACTGTGCCAGGTCTTAGTTGTGGCATGAGGGATCTTTTAGTTGTGGCATGTGAACTCTTAGTTTTGGCATGTGGTATCTAATTCCCTGACTAGGGTTTGAACCTGGGCCCCCTGCATTGAGAGCACAGTCTTAGCCACTGGACCACCAGGGAAGTCCCAAGAGAATGTAATTTTAATAATAAATCACAAAATTGGATGTGTGTTAGCAAGCTGGGGAAAAAACAAATTTCCGAAGTAGCAACCAGGAGGATTCCCTCCAAGCAGGACAGAGGAAGACTTTGCTTAGGAATTTGAGCAGCCCCAGAGGAAAGCTCTAAATACGCCAACATCAGGATTCCCACAAGGAAATGTCCCCTCCAGATCACTCTACACAAAGACCACAGTTTAAGAAATTCATCTGCTCTCAGAGTTTCCATTTGGGTTTCTAATGTACCACTCTTAAATATGAGCAAACATGCAAGCAACAAAACAGGTAGAAAAAAAAGAAAATATGAATTAAGTGGAGAGAAGAAAAACATTATTAAAATCGCATGTGTCCTCAAAGCCATAAGATATTGCATTCATAAACTAAAATGGATGCTTTGAAAAAGTAACATTCAAAGAACTAATAGAGATATTTTGAAAATTGAAACTATTATAGCAGAAAAGAAAAATTCACAAGATTTGGAATATGAAGTCAACAATTCTCACATAAACTAGGGTAAAGAAGCAAATAAATAGGAAACAGTGAGGGGAAAAAAGAAAGGAAACAGTCCAAGAGATCTGATAGAAATTTCTAAAAAGAGAAAAAAAGTCCATAGAAAGGATAAAGTAATGAATAAAATAATTTTCAAAAGATTAGCAGATCTAGAGAATATAAGTTTGCACTCAAAAGGGATTCACACACAGAGTGCCTAACATAATGGAAGGAAACAGAGCCCATCAAAGTATATACCTGCAAAATAGAGGAATATTGACAAGGTGAGAGAGAAAGAGAGAGAGAGACAACCAGGTTTCAAAGAAAAGATAAGAATTTGAATGATTTCAGTCACATTTGGGCCTAGAAGACAGCGGAGAAATACCTTCAAAATTTTGTGAGACACCAATTTCCAATCTAGTGTTCTATACTTTGACAAACTATTAAGTAGAAAGATGATAGAATAAGGGAATATTCACATATGCAAATTCTCAAAAAATGTTTCACATACATCTCTTTATTAGGAATATGCTGGAAGATATATTCCACCCAAACAGGAAGTAAACAAACAAACAAACACTCCCTTCTTCCCCAACAGGAGATGGAACCCAGGAAATAGGAGATCTTACAAGAGACAGGTGAAGGGAATTAAAATGATAGTGAAGTGTGTCCAGGACCAAAGGTGGGCACAGAGAGGAACGAGTCCAGATTGTAGCAGCTTAGAAGTTTCCAGGAAAGTTATTTTTAGTAAGAAGAGAAAATTCGGAGAAGACCTAATGTGTTTGGATATAATAAGAAGTTTATTATATAACAGAAGGAGCCTTTGGGGTGAATTAGTGAAGAGTACATATAAATTTGATAGAATATGAAAGAGAGAAAATATTAGCTCAAAGTTAAACAAAATGTACAAGAAAAAGTGATCATAGTATACTGGATTCAGTCCTAAAAAAAACAAAATTTCACTCTTACCAAGTGGAAAGGATGTGTGTGTGTGTGTGTGTGTGTGTGTGTGTGTGTGTGTGTGTGTAGTGGGGGTTGAGAAGGGATTGTGAAAAGATATAAATCCTCATCTTCCAAAAATGGGAAGTCAAAAGGTAATTTCAATGAGAAAATACAGGAAATAGAAACATGTATAAACATGTTACATGGAGATACAGAGGTAAACCAAAAGATCAAGTTGAAAAATTCAAATCGGTTGCCACTTGGAAGCAGGAAGTGGGATGGTAGAAGCTTAACAGAGTCATTAGAAACTTCAAGCTTTGGGCCAGCCTTTCCATAAATAACAACCTCAAATAAAGGGAGGAAAGGAAAAGGAAGTGAAAAAATAATAAAATCTGGAAGAATATAACACAAAACGATTCTCTGCCTTTCTCTATGGCTTGAATATGTAGAAATGAAGGTATATCATATTTATAATAAAAGACTTATTTTAAAAATTAAGTCTGTACATAAATAAACAAGTAATGCACAAACACACTGGCCTAGCCAGCCTGTGGTATAGTGAACATATCATTATTAGGAGCAGCTTTTGGAAACAAAACCTTATTGTTCCTTCAGTTTTATCATTATGAGATTAACATTTTAAAAGGAAAAGAAGCATAAAGATATAGAAATTTTCTCCCACCGCTGTAAATACTACTCTTCTCTTGTTGCCTTTCATGTGACAGTAACATGTTCTCCAATGATCACAGTGATTTGTGTACTTGAATAGTACTTTTACTTAATTGCCTGATTCTGCTCATGATACTTCTTTTAAAAATTAGACTAGTTTTCTGATATGGGGGGAATTTTCACATTCCCTAAATTTCACTTTTTTAGGTGTATTGAGTATCAGAAAGTTATAGTGTTCCTATCTTAATACAGACATAGACTTTGGAACATGAGGAGACAGGTTTAAATACTAGCTCTGCCATTCAATAGCTGTGTAATTCTGCTCAGATTATATTGTATTTCTGAGTTTCAATTTCCTCATTTTAAAAATGGCAATTATAATGCCTACATTGTAGGTGTGTTATAAAGATCATAAATAATTTGTGTAACATAGTAGTTGCTCAATAAATGATTACTTTTGCTATTAATTTAGGTTAGCTAGGAAAGGGAAAAAATACATCTTATATCCAAATTTTCTAAAACATGATGTCTCAAATTGATAGAGATCGTGCTTTTTTTTGACATAAAATACAATGGAATAGTATTGGGGTGTTCTTCATGAACTGCAAAGAGCCTGTTTTCTGTTTTCCATAGGAATTGCTTTGGGGATGCTTTCAGGACAGACTGAGTGGCATATTGGTGGTACTAACGGTATAAAGTGTTGATTTTGGTTTATATTAAATGCAATTTTATTTAAACAGAGGACCCCCCTCCCCCCACCCCCTCCAAATACACTCTCTGCATAAAGACAAAAGTCTCCACAAAATACTGAGAGGTAGAAGTAGGGAAGGGTGCATTTGTATGGGATGTTGACATCTTTTATCTATATAACTATGTATAAGTGAATAGAAAACTAAAACACTTTAAATCTAGATTTTGCTATTAACGACAAATGATGAAAGCAGAAAGCTGAAGACCCAAAGCTGTCAGAAAAATCTGACTAAGCCTCATTAGTCACTTAAGAAATATATCATAAATAGATCACAATAGAAAGGCTGTCGTCTCTGAGGGACTGCTGAGCATACACTTTGTGCATCTTCTCCATTAGCGGGATTGGCACTGATGAAAGAGCTCTTGGTGCACTCAGTATAATCATGCAGTATTGATCCCACATCTTTAAACCAAAGCTGTAGGGCTCCAGCAGAGGGCATGATTCACAAATGTTGCAGAGGCGGAAGCGTTATCTATTTAGTCTATCTATCTATCTATCTATCTATCTATCTATCTGTCTATCTATCCATCCATCCATCTATCTGGACATGGATCTGAAATTTCCAATTTCTCTCAACCTCAGATTGCTTTCCTTTTGTAGTGGACTCCATTCAGGGTGTTATAATGAAAGCTAATATACTTCATGTTTTTTACCCTAGAAAATGGCAGTGAGAAACAGGAAGCTGGTTTTCCAGAGAGAGATTAATTATTGAATAAAATATTTTAAAATATTTAGTGAAAAATGATTCTTTTTGGAAAATTGCATTTTTTTCTTTAAAATGCTTGGATATGTTTCTTTCTTTATGGATATGAGCTGCCTTACTGAGTCCAGAATCTGAAGGAGGGGGAAAAACCATATTTTTTAATGCCAAGTTAACAGCCATCTTAGGAAGGAAAAGTGACTGCAGTTGAGAAAGCACCCAGAGCTTGATAAGAGTTCTTAATAATGAATTCTAAACAGCACATGCATGCACACATACATAAACCCCACCGCTGAATAATAATTAGCTTTACTTCTCAGGCGAGTGTCTTAAAATATATATGTTGTAATTTAAAAATATTCCTGAGGTCAAAAATATTAAGGGAATATGAGGAAACGGGTAGAGGAGCTGAGGGACGAATCTCCATCATCAGGATTTCTCCGCCTACTCAAAATGTCCTGACCTCAGAGCAGCTTCCATACAACATTCCTCTGTGGGTGGGGTCACACCACCCCGCTGCCGACACCTTGTCCAAGTCAGGCTAAACTTCATGATGACTGGAAGAAAAAAGTCCCCAATAGCTCTCTCTCACCTTCTAACTCAAGATTCCAAAATTTTATCTCGATGTTTCTGAAAACGATGGGTTTGAGTTTTTAGCTTTAGCTTGTATTTGGCCCTCAGCCCTGAATCTGTCCGGTTGTACATAGGAGATTTCAGACATTAGCTCAGGTTGGATAACACATAACACATTGAAGGCAAAGTGATACTTTTAATAGTGACTTTTGATAATGTTGATGATAGTGATGAAAAACAACGCTGTGCAAATAGAACAAAGAACAACAGAGAACATAGAAAACAAATACGAATAGAAAGGGCAAAAGGCTGTTTCAACTGAAGTCCTAGACCCCAATGAAAAAAATTAAATATCCATCTTAATTACATATCTAAATGTATGTAGGTCCTGGGATTTTTCTTCTTCCTTGGGAGCAGACACGCTTTCATTTTCCATTTTATGAGTACCAAAGAACTGCAGAGGCAGTGGCTCGGCATTCCTTTGAAGTATTTACTAAGAAGGCATTTCAAGCTCTACTAAATGTCTGCTGCACTATCATTAAAAGCCAGTATTAATATTCAGAGACCAAAAGCATGTTTACACTAGGCTCAAACATTTTTTTCATACATTAAAAGAACATCAAGCCATCCAAAATCATTTGTTAAAAACGGCTCTTCTTGTTTACTCATCAACAAATAAAGCACTTGGCCAGCATTATTCTTAGCATTTTTAGTGTTCTCTTTGTATAATTTTTTGATTATTTTTATTACAAGTAATAAAGACATAAACACTTATGCTTCCTAAAATTTTTACTATCAGATTCACATCTGATTTTTTAAAAAAAGCTTAACCCTATTCCTGCACTCAAACTTCTCAAATTATTTGAATCTATTTGGCTAGAAGGCATGATTTTTTTCCAAAACGGTTGTTTTTAGTAAGCAAACAAAAATTCCAAAAATAAAAAATCTTTTTCTCAAAAGGAAACTTATTAGAACACTAAAATTAGAGTTTGCAGATTCTAACCTAAGACCACTAAATTTCTGACTTTGGGAAACATTTCAAAATCCTCTCCTCTGAGCTAAAGGAATAAGTAGATAACATAGTTCACACACATATTTCTGAAAACTCCAAGATCACCAAACTTGAAGCTACAGTTGAAACATTGTATCTCTCTTTAACTGCACATTTATACAATTATACAATTGCAAATTGTTTAATTTTTTAAAGGGCAAACTTTACCAATGCATCGTATTTGGTGTAAGAAATAGACTATTTGAGGGAAACATATTCATTTGGGTTAAACATCTAAATTTTATTTAAACAAACAAAAAGTCGTGTTCAGTATTTTCCAAAGTAGAATGGAATATGAGGTATACTGGTTTCTAATTCTAAACCTAATCCCAATTTTTCCATAGTCTTAAATTTTAATTGCCATTAAACTTCTCTAGCCTGTTTCTGTGTTGTACAATGGATTCTCTTGCATATGAGTTGTGGTAGCTGTGGAAGTGGCCAAGCCTTCATGAAAACCTGCTGTGTGGAGCCTAGCGGATCAAGCACGTTAATGAGCTACCCCCATGAGCCCTGAAGCCATGCATTCCAACTATTCCCAATCAATGGCTAAGCAGGGCAGGGGATGAGACCCAGCTCAGGCCTGCCTGAAGTCATACTTCTAATGAACAAAGTTTCCTTGGAGCCTCCCCTTAGCTTGTCCAAGGTTTTCTCAGACTTGTTCTGTGATCTGAGGCTCCCTTCCTTGCCCAGCCTTCCTTTTCTTCTCTGTCTTCACAGTTGTCACCCTTCCATCTCAGCATGAATGCTCTCCCTGCCTGCTTCTCCTCCCCGCTGCCTTATCCTTCACAGGCAATACCCCAAATCCCTGACACATCCAATCCTGCCCAGGTGTCTACTCCAGACGTCTTCTTCTTGGAAGACACAAACTGACACAATTTGTACACAGGTGACGAGATGTGGTTTGGGGTCACTGTCCAGTTGGCAAGTGAGACCTCATCTTGAATGAAATGTGAGGCAAAGAAAGTTCCTGCATAAAGAGGCAGCCCAATTGCCATGATTTCACGAGTGGTGACTTTGGAAGATGTTCCCATGGAGAGGAATGTCCTTGCTGGTGTGATGATTAAGGCGATTTAAAGATAGAGGGTTAAAAAAGCCTATAAGGTCAGAACAGTTGACTGTTCACTACTGAATTAAATTGAGGCTTTATAGAAGGACAATGACAAATTAAGGGCAGTTAACAAATAATTAAAATGTGATGGCTGGAGGACCACTATTGTAGTGTGCAGTAGAAGCCCTTGTTTCCTGTACTGGAAGAGCAGATACAGTAGGGGAGCTGACCCGGATTTCATATTTAGAACTGCAGAGCTCCAGAGACAATTAAATG
The DNA here is from genome assembly GCF_002837175.3 of Physeter macrocephalus. Taxonomy (NCBI): domain Eukaryota; kingdom Metazoa; phylum Chordata; class Mammalia; order Artiodactyla; family Physeteridae; genus Physeter; species Physeter macrocephalus. The sequence continues at coordinate 63,833,395 of NC_041217.1, forward strand.
TTCAGCACAGACAGTACTGGTACCCTGAGGTCAGGGCAGTGGCTGCGAAAACGTGAACCTTGGAAATGCTCACCAAAATGGCCTTAACGCTCCCCTCTCCTTGACTAAACTTTAGACAGGCTTCATCCTGCCTCTAAGCCCCTGACCTCTCTTTCCTCAAGAGCATTTACTTTAGAAAATGTGTTATACATTTTTCTTTGTCCTTTTCCTATGTAAATCCTTTAAAAAACATCTTGACTGCTTTACAACCCAGGAAAGTCTTTCTGGGATGGACTGGGAGCCATCCTTTTAAAACCTAATCATCAGGAAGCTAGGGCATCATCTCCCAGTTTCTCTGGGAAGGTAGGAGCCTAACTTCCATGGGCACCAATTATACAGAAGGCCTAGTAACAGAGAAAAACATTTGTGAACTCAGGAATGACTCAATGTGTGCTAGACACATCCCATTGTCAGCCCTGCCCCTGACATCCTCCAGCACACTTCTGCTAGCTCACCCCAGAGCTGGAAAGCCCTCTTGACATTTGTTTCCATGGGGTTGAGGTCAGATGAGTTCTGGCCTCTCTCCCCTATTTCAACAGCCTTGAATAAAGTCTTCCTGTGCAATTTTTGTTTTAACAACATCCCTGAGAATAAGATCATCCCTTGGGGACTTACAGAGGGGAGGAGGCTGTCCCTCCTTAGTAAGAGCTAATACTTCTCCAGGCAGGAATAGGCTGCAAGACACCAAGCAGGTGCCCTTCTCAAGGGTTGCCCCTCCCTGCATCCTGGCTACTAGGCTGATGACTATGATTAAATTCTAGCATCATTTAATGAGAGACATGATGGGCCTGATAAGGGAGGGATGAGGTTAGACACTGAAGAAGCTACAAGTGGTAGCCAAGGGAATACCACTGGGATTAGGTTTTGAGGCTGTTTGATCAACGGGGCCAGAATTAAAAACTGAACAAGAGCAATATATTGACTCGGCAGCATTTTCTTGGAACGTTTGATTTTATACCTGGGTAAGGACCCCAGAAAATGGAACACTCAGCACTAAGAGTGGCTCTTGAAGCTAAGAATAAGGTGGTTCACACTGAGCAAAGTGCAAATGCCTTTGTTGCCTGGCAGGCTGTAGAGGAAGAAGAAGAAGACTCAGGAATGTGGGCCTGGTGGAACTGATGTTATGTGAGGTCAGAAGACCCATTAGAGGATGCCAGCATTCAGGGGAATCCAGCATTCAGCAGGGCAGTCAGGAATGCATTGGTAGGGGTACCAGCATCCATAAGTTCGGTGGCAGCTCATCTCGGAGTGACAGGGCAGTCATCAGAAGAAGTGCCCATAGAGCTGGTCTGATCACTATCCATGAGGATGGCAAGCCCTGAAGTAACTGAGTCTAGGTGACAGTGATTAACTGCCAGAAACAAGGGACCCATAGGATTGGAGTAGTAGCCAAAGGGGGCTGGACTTTCAGGGAGTTACAGAGATTGTTAATAGAACATGACACCACCACACACAAAATAGACAGGTAGCCACTGAGTGTGCTGTTTGACTTCTACAATCAGAAGCAGGCTAGAATAGAGGAGCAGGAAGCTGAGGGCTATTGTCTCAATAAAAACTCACAATTCTTTGCTCAGTTCTCAAACCTAAAACAGAATTCATCGACTGAAGAGATGACCATGTATCCAGGAGGAACAAGACTGTAACACCACAACAAATATATGCTGTACTGATTCCCCAGGTCCTTTCCCAAAGAGACTTACAGCCATTTTCTCATGTGATTATATACTGGGGAGAGGGAAATACCCAGAGGACTATTAGACACAGAGTCTGAGCTGACAGTGATACTTGTAGATTTAGTATATCATCATGACCCCCTAGTTACTCTGGGGATTACAGGAGCCATGGAATAAATGGAATTCTGCTAAAATCTGGCTTAGAGTGGATCCACTGTATCAATAGGTATAACTGATAGTCATTTCTTGGTCTCCAAATACAACTGGCATGTCACTTGGAAGTTGGGGTATTCCCCTTGTTGAGTCCTTGAATTTATTGGAAAGACCAAGTGGAAGACTCCAAAATTATTTCCTCTACTCTCCTCCCAGCCAAGATAATAAATCAAAGCATCCCTGGGGGACAGGAAGGAATATAGAAATTAGCACCACCATTACAGACGTACGGATGCATGGTCCTAATGTTCATCATTCTGGCCCTCAGAGAAAATGAATGGATTGTGGAGAGTGACCACAGACTACTATAAGCTCAGGCAAGTAACGGCTCTGGTCGTAGTTGCTATGCTATATGCGGTATTGTTGCTAAAGCTTACTAATAAGGCTTCAGGTGCATGGTATACAGACATGGGTTTTGCGAATGCACTTTAAAAAAAATTTTGATCACAAAAGATCAGGAAAAAGTTGCATTCTTGTGGAATGGGCAACAACATTTACTTACGGCTTTCCCCCAGGACTATATTAACTCTCTCACTCCTCTGACATAATTCAGATTTCCTCTGAATATATTATCTGGACAGATTATCACATTATTACACTGATGACATTACATTGATGCTAAGTTAGGCACTATGAAAAACCAGTGGCTATTAAATTGGAGGCCTTGCTAAGACACATTTCAGAGAACTGCTATTTCAGTAAAGTCTTTAGGGGTCCAGTGACCAGGGACATTTGCAATATCCCCTGAAAGGTAAAAGACAAATTGATGTGTCTTACAATTCCTATAATAGGAAAGAAACCACAACACATGGTAGAACATTTGGGGTTCTGGCCGGAACACATTGTGCACATAGAAATGTTGTTATCACACTTAAGTACAATGATATGGAAAGTTACCAGATTTGAATAAAATCCCAGAGTAGAAAAGGGTTCTGCAGCTGGCCCAGGCTATGGTGCAAGCGGTCCTGCTACTCAGGCCACATAATCTTGTAGGTTCTATATTGTTAAAAGTGTCAGTGGTGGGAAAAGATGGAATCCAAGTTTACGGAAAACCTTAGTGAGAGAATCCTAATGCTTTCTACTGGGCTTCTGGAACAAGGCCATGCCATCTGCAGTGGACAATTCTACTTCATTAGAGAATCATCTCCTGGCATGGTACTTGACAAAGGGGCACCAAGTGACCATGTGTCTGGAACTGCCCATAATGAGTTGAGTTCTCTTAGTCCCACAACATCCAAAAGCAGAAGGCTGAGCAGCAGTCCATAATAAGTTAGAAGTAGTACATTTGTGATCAAGTCTAAATGACAACAGAGGGCATAGGCAAGCTACATGAGCAGGTGGCCCAGACCCCATGTCATTCACAATTGTTGTACTAGAGCCCCTTTGTGGGTAAGTTCCCTATGACCAGCTGAAGAAAGAGGAAAAGGCCCAAGCTTAATTTCTGGATGGGTATAAGGGTGCAAACTGAGACTGGATAACAGTGGAGAGCAGTATTTCTTGATAATAGTGAAGAGAGAAAACCTTCCCAATGGTAGAAGTCTAAACGGAGAATCTGATCACCCACTCTTTGTGGAAGGAGAAGTGACCTAAGGGGAGAACATATGTACATTTCTGGACATTTGCTAATGGCCTAGTAGACTGGTCAGGAGCATGGAAGGAAAAGATTGGAAGATCAGAGACGAGGTCTGGGATAGCTGTGGATGGATATGTGGGAGTTGGCACTGAGTATAATTTTTGAATCATATATTAATGCCTAACAGAAAGTATCCACCAAAGAAGAGGCACTGAACAATGAAGTAGACAAAATTATTTGGCTCAGTTGACATTAGCCACTTTTGTCATTGGCCAGTCTAGAACTGGCATTAGGGACACATGAATGGAATGGCCACAGTCACACTACAGGTATTTCTTGATCGTGGGCAAAGATGATTTTTTTTAATAGGCAAAGGTTAAATGATGTTTATGCTTACTGCTTTGTCTTTTAATTGTCCCCATACCTTTCTATTGTGTTTAAAATCTAGAACCAAGAATTATGATAATTATATAAACAAGTCATGAGGTTTAGAAGAAAATTATCAATACCAGAATTATGTAGCAAGAGTATTCAACCAGAAGCACAGTAAGTTCCACAGAAAGTGAGCCTTACTTTATTGATAACACTTATTTAGATTCAGATATTGACTCAGACTTTGTAGAAAAATCTTGTTTTAAAACATGGCTACTTATAGTGATTTGATGCGGGGGGGCAGAAATTACATAAAACGGGAGCAAATGAGTCAGCAGAAAGGTTTTGTTTCAGGAATGCAATTCCATTCTCAATTTTGTTAGATTTGTGGGGAACCTTGTGGATTATGTAGTTCAACTCTTTAGTCTGGGAAAATCAGGCCTTGAGAAGGGAGACAGTGTCATAGCACTAATTAGTGGTAAAACTATTGTTAGAATCCAGCTATTCTGACAGTCTAATATTTTTCCACTATGTCATATAGTCTATCGTACTTAGAATAATGTTATTTGAAAATACTGCTGTTACGTACATGAAATTCATATTCCTTGAAATAACTGATCTCTTAATTTGTCTTAATGGTGGCCCTGAATAAATCCTGCATTTGCTTTGTTCGAAAGAAGAATTAAAAATGCAACTTGAGGAAATGGTGATAATGCTGAAAAGTATGAAAATTGATAACAGGTAACTTTCTAAATTATGAATTTATACCAGCTGTTTTCTCACATATTTAATAGTGACATTTTTTAGAAAATGTTAATCAACCTATTCTACCTCTGGACACTCTTCTTTGATTACCATGTACCTTCTTGAGATGAGGTTATAGATTTTCCATCCTCAACTCTAAGATTTCATTTAAAATTAACATTTGTTTTTGGTCAGTTTAACGACAATAGCTCACTTTCAGGGTTTTTCCCATTTCAGATTCTAAGCCAGATTATTTCTGTAGCACTAGCTAATCAGCATTTCACACCAATTTTCTTGAAAAATTTTTTTTTCTTTCCCAGATTCCTCATCAGTGCAAGTATTTTCATCACTCAGGTGATGATTCTGAGATCATAAGGTGACAAAAGTTTGTCTGAGAATAATTTTCTCCTTCTTCTCTATATATTTTATAAATTCAATAGTCTTTTATTGTGAAATATTTTTATTATGTAAAATGTATTTTGTATGAGCACCTTATATTAAATTCATTGACAAAGATATTTAATGACAAGAAATGTCCTATCAGAATTTGTAAGAAAAAAGGTCCACTTGTCTAAGATTTGACTGAATGCTAGAATCAGAAAGGAAATAACATAAGGCCAAGAAAGTTTAAGTGATTTTTCCACTCTCCTATTCCCTAAAGCATCGAAACTCATGAAAATCTTTTATTGCTATACCAACACCATTCTGACCTCAAAGTCCTTTTTCCCCTTCTCCCCTTCCACACCACACTTTCTGACAAGCCATCACCTCCCTCCTAACCTTACTCCTTATAAAGACTAAGAGGGATGTAACTCTCTGTTCTATCAGTGTTTCTCCTGACTTTCATCCCATCTGGTATTTATCCTTTTTCTTTCCAGAGAAAAGGAAAAGTGTCTGTGTGTATGTAGTATGTATGTGTATGTGTGTGTGTGTCTGTGTGTATATTGAAGATGGGGGGTGAGTGAGAAATAAGTTGGTAACCAAAATGGCCTTAACATTTCAAACATTTCATTCAGCTTTGCCAAACTTTAGACAGGCTTCTTCCTGCCTCTAGGCCCCTGACCTCTCTTTCCTTAGAGCTTACTTTAATTTTAATTTCTTAATATAATCTTGATATACAAAAGATACATATTTAATGAATAAGATTCAATGAGTTTGGACTTATACAAATGTGGAAACCATCACCACAATCAAGGTAGTAAACATATTCATCACCTCCAAAACTTTCTTCATGTCTCCCTTTTTAGTGATAAGAACACCTAACATGAGATTTACCCACTTACAATTTTTTTTTTTTTTTTTTTGCGGTACGCGGACCTCTCACTATTGTGGCCTCTCCCGTTGCGGAGCACAGGCTCTGGACGCACAGGCCCAGTGGCCATGGCTCACGGGCCCAGCCGCTCCGTGGCATGTGGGATCTTCCCAGACCGGGGCATGAACCCGTGTCCCCTGCATCGGTAGGTGGACCCCCAACCACTGCACCACCAGGGAAGCCCATCTATTTTATATATAGTAGTGTGTATATGTTAATCCCAACCTACTAATTTATCCCTCCACCCCCTCCCTTTCCCCCTTGGTAGCCATAAATTAGTTTTCTATGTCTGAGTCTATTTCTGTTTTGTATATAGATTCATTTGTATTATTTTTTAGATTCTGCATGTAAGTGATATATAATGTTTGTCTTTCCCTGACTTAGTATGATATTCTCTAGGTCCATCCATATTGCTGCAAATGGCAATATTTCATTCTTCTTTGTGGCTGAGTAATATTCCAGTGTGTGTGTGTGTGTGTGTGTGTGTGTGTGTGTGTGTGTATCACATCTTTTTAAAGCAATCATCTGTCGACAGACATTTAAGCTGCTTCCATGTCTTGGCTATTGTAAATAATGCTGCTATGAACATTAGGGTGCATGTATCTTTTTGAATTACAGTTTTCATCTTTCTCAAATATGTGCCCAGGAGTGGGATTGCTGGATCATATGGTAACTCTATTTTTAGTTTTTTAAGGAACCTCCATACTGTTGTCCATAGTGGCTGCATCAATTTACATTCCCACCTACAGTGTGGGATGGTTCCCTTGTCTCCACACCCTCTCCAGCATTTATTATTTGTACACTTTTTGATGATGGTCATTCTGTTTGGTGTGAGGGGATACCTCATAGTAGTTCTGATTTGCATTTCTCTAACAATTAGCAATGTTAAATGTGCCTGTTGGCCACCTGTGTGTCTTCTTTAGAGAAAGGTCTATTTAGATCTTCTGCCCATTTTTTGATTGGGTTAAAACAGCATCTTCTTTACAATAATTTGTTTTATTATTTTTTTTTAATTTTTCTTAACCATAGGGACTGGCTATGTCACTTTTAAGAGGACTGATAATGCGGTGCATCCAAGACTGTAAATCTATTGTGGTGATATATGCTTAGCCAGAAGAAACCGAAATAAAAAAGAGAGTAAAATGTTGAATTTCTGGAAACAGTCCCCATGCCACATTTGAAAATGATACGCTAAATGAATTATCCAT
>NC_041217.1:63843028-63844879 GCF_002837175.3 Physeter macrocephalus
AGAAATGGACAAGTTTCTAGAAACATACAGCCTAGAAGAGAAATAGAATCTGTAATTTAAAAACTCCCTACAAACAAAAGTCCAGGACCAGAGGGCTTCACAGGTGAATTCTACCAAACAAACAAAGCAGAACTTATATCGATCTTTCTCAAACTCTTCCAAAAAATTGAAGAGGAGGGAACACTCTCAAAGGCATTCTGTGAAGTCATGATCACCTTGATACCAAAACCAAAGACACCACCAAAAAAGAAAATCATGGGCCAGTATCTTTAATGAATATAGATGCAAAAATTCTCAACAAAATATTAGCAAACCGAATTAAACAACACATAAAAAAAAATCATACACCATGACCAAGTGGGATTCATCTTAAGTTCACAAGGATGGCTAAACATACACAAATCAATCAATGTGATATACCACATAAACAAAAGAAAAGCCAAAAACCACATGATCCTCTCAACAGATGCAGAAAAAGCATCTGACAAAATTCAACATCCATTCATGATAAAAACTCTTAGCAAAGTGGGTATGGAGGGAACATATCTCAAGATAATAAAAGCTGTTTATGACAAACTCACAGCCAATATAATACTCAATTGTGAAAAGCTGAAAGCCTTCCTGCTAAAATCTGGAACAATACAAGGATGTTCACTCTCACCTCTTCTACTCAACATAGTATTGGAAGTCCTAGCCACAGCAATCAGACAAGAAAAAGAAATAAAAAGTATCCAAATTGGAAGGGAAGAGGTAAAATTGTCATTTTATGCAGATGATATGATACCATATAAAGAAAACCCTTAAGACTCCACACAAAAACTACCACAACTTGTAAATGAATTCAGCAAGGTATCAGGACACAAGATTAACATACAGAAATCAGTTGCATTTCTTTACACCAATAATGAAATATGAGAAAGGGAATGTAAAAAAACAACGCCTTTGAACTTCCCGGGTGGTGTTGTGGTTAAGAATCCACCTGCCAACACAGGGGACATGGGTTCAAGCCCTGGTCCGGGAAGATCCCACACGTCACAGAGCAACTAAGCCCGCATGCTGCAACTACTGAGCCCATGCACCGCAACTACTGAAGCTGGCTTGCCTAGAGCCCATGCTCTGCAACAAGAGAAGCCACCACAATGAGAAGCCCATGCACTGCAACAAAGACTAGCCCCCGCTTGCTGCAGCTAGAGAAAGCCTGCATGCAGCAACAAAGACCCAATGCAGCCAAAAGTAAAATATAAATAAATAAATAAATAAATAAATGCTTTTTAAAATCAGACCCCCCAAAATAAAATACTTAGGAATAAATTCTCTGACATAAATAATATCAATGAGAAAGGGAATGTAAAAAAACAACGCCTTTGAACTTCCCGGGTGGTGTTGTGGTTAAGAATCCACCTGCCAACACAGGGGACATGGGTTCAAGCCCTGGTCCGGGAAGATCCCACACGTCACAGAGCAACTAAGCCCGCATGCTGCAACTACTGAGCCCATGCACCGCAACTACTGAAGCTGGCTTGCCTAGAGCCCATGCTCTGCAACAAGAGAAGCCACCACAATGAGAAGCCCATGCACTGCAACAAAGACTAGCCCCCGCTTGCTGCAGCTAGAGAAAGCCTGCATGCAGCAACAAAGACCCAATGCAGCCAAAAGTAAAATATAAATAAATAAATAAATAAATGCTTTTTAAAATCAGACCCCCCAAAATAAAATACTTAGGAATAAATTCTCTGACATAAATAATATCAATGTTTTCTTAGGTCAGTCTCCCAAGGCAATAGACATAAAAACAAAAGTAAACAAGCGGAACCTAATCAAACTTACAAGCTTTTGCACAGCAAAGGAAAC
>NC_041217.1:63849345-63854700 GCF_002837175.3 Physeter macrocephalus
TGTGTGTGTGTGTGTGTGTTGGTTTTGCCATATCCCTGACTGCTCCATTCAGATTCATGGATTTCAGTACACTTTTGAAAGTATACAGAGATATATTCTAACATAAATCTCTTATTTTATCTCTCCAGTATCCCTTGTCTTCTTCTACCACTACACTGGGAATGTCTGCCCCCAAATCCAAATGGGTCTGTTAGGTTGAAAACCACCATATTTCATTTTCTTTGCCACAGTGATTGTTCCAGAGGTGGGCATCTGACCCACGTAGGAAAAAGCAGAGTCCTTCACTGAGGATATTTGAGACATATTCTCTCTTTCCTTCCTGTCAAGAGCTTAAAAGTGGGTCCCAGAACATCTGGGAGCTGTGTCCCCAGCCTCATGGAACAGCCTGAGTACAAGGCTAACTTGCAGAGAAAATTGAGAAAAGAGTTGAGAATCTAGAACAGGCTGGAGGCTGGTATTTCCTGAGGCTATTTCCAGCTATGAACTTCTCAATTTTAGCAACCTATAAACATTCTTTTCTTTTAAGTTAGTTTGTGTTTTTATTTGTCTCTCAACAGTGAAAGATACTGCCTTATATAGGTATAGTTGAGTAAATATCATGTTAAAAAATTGCACCCTAGATGTAATAAACAAATAAATGTCAAAATTACTCAATATTGTTTTCTAAAAATTTAAAATACTTTAGGTAGATTTAATGGAGTATAAATAATACATAGTAAACACTCATGCAATGAAGGCCAGCTTAAGAAATAAAACATAAATTCAGGGCTTCCCTGGTGGCGCAGTGGTTGAGAATCTACCTGCCGATGCAGGGGACATGGGTTCATGCCCCAGTCTGGGAAGATCCCACATGCCGCGGAGTGGCTGGGCCCGTGAGCCATGGTCACTGAGCCTGCACGTCCGGAGCCTGTGCTCCGCAAATGGGAGAGGCCACCACAGTGAGAGGCCCGCGTACCACAAAACAAACAAACAAACAAACAAAAACAAAAAACAAAAACAAACAAAAAAATCAAAAAACAACCAAAAAACAAAAAAAAACCCCATAAATTCAGATGAAGCCAATTATGGAACACTTCCCTAATTGCATCCTTCTCCCACATCCCCAAAGTAATCATTATTAATGTGATGATTGTATTTTAATACTATTACTATGTATATGTATCATCTAAGCACTTCTCACTGCACTGGACCCTAAACCTGGTCTGAGACATCATCATCTGTTCCCTGGATAACTGCAATAAATACCCACCAGTTCTTCCTTCTTCTGCTTTTCTTCCCTGCAGAATAGTCTCAAAAGAGTAGTTGGGATGAACCTTTTAAAACTTAAGTCAGACTGTTGCATTCCTTGGCTCAAAACCCTCCAACAATGTCCCACACCACTTTCAATGGGAGGCAAAGTTCACGATGTGTTCTCCTAGGCTCCTGTTCGTCCTCTGACCTCCTCACCTCTGATCTTCCTTGCCACACTAGCCCCCTTTTCATGGGATGTGTGGGGCTCATTTCTCCTTAAAAACATTTTGTTCTGCCTGGACAATTCTCCCCCCAGGTATCCGCATGGCTCTCTCTTTCATCTCCTCCAGTGTTGACACAACTGTCTCTCAGTGAAACTTTCCCAGAAAACACTATTCCCAACTTTTTTTTAACTGCAGGTGCCCAGAATTGAGCTGCTCTCACTCCTCAATTTATAGCCCACAAGCACTCAATCAGCATTGTCTCTGCCAGGATCCTTCTTTGTTTAGTATTTAATTATCTTTATAGTTTTCCCTTTCATCCCAATAAGTTCAACTCATCACCCTCCCAACCACAGCCACCCAATCTTGTGTATTTACTACAACCCTTCCAATCCAACTTCCATATATTTGTTTACATGAATATTTACATAATGATGTAGCTATAAAAAATCTAGTATTACTTTGTATTTATTTTTAATGGAAAAACATTGTGCTATAAATCTCTTTCTTGATTATGACAAATTATATGCCAACAAATTTGACAACCTAGAAGAAATGGACAAGTTTCTAGAAACATACAGCCTAGAAGAGAAATAGAATCTGTAATTTAAAAACTCCCTACAAACAAAAGTCCAGGACCAGAGGGCTTCACAGGTGAATTCTACCAAACAAACAAAGCAGAACTTATATCGATCTTTCTCAAACTCTTCCAAAAAATTGAAGAGGAGGGAACACTCTCAAAGGCATTCTGTGAAGTCATGATCACCTTGATACCAAAACCAAAGACACCACCAAAAAAGAAAATTACAGGCCAATATCTTTGATGAATACAGATGTAAAAATTCTCAACAAAATATTAGCAAACAAAATCAAACAACACATAAAAAAAAATCATACACCATGACCAAGTGGGATTCATCTTAAGTTCACAAGGATGGCTAAACATACACAAATCAATCAATGTGATATACCACATAAACAAAAGAAAAGCCAAAAACCACATGATCCTCTCAACAGATGCAGAAAAAGCATCTGACAAAATTCAACATCCATTCATGATAAAAACTCTTAGCAAAGTGGGTATGGAGGGAACATATCTCAAGATAATAAAAGCTGTTTATGACAAACTCACAGCCAATATAATACTCAATTGTGAAAAGCTGAAAGCCTTCCTGCTAAAATCTGGAACAATACAAGGATGTTCACTCTCACCTCTTCTACTCAACATAGTATTGGAAGTCCTAGCCACAGCAATCAGACAAGAAAAAGAAATAAAAAGTATCCAAATTGGAAGGGAAGAGGTAAAATTGTCATTTTATGCAGATGATATGATACCATATAAAGAAAACCCTTAAGACTCCACACAAAAACTACCACAACTTGTAAATGAATTCAGCAAGGTATCAGGACACAAGATTAACATACAGAAATCAGTTGCATTTCTTTACACCAATAATGAAATATGAGAAAGGGAATGTAAAAAAACAACGCCTTTGAACTTCCCGGGTGGTGTTGTGGTTAAGAATCCACCTGCCAACACAGGGGACATGGGTTCAAGCCCTGGTCCGGGAAGATCCCACACGTCACAGAGCAACTAAGCCCGCATGCTGCAACTACTGAGCCCATGCACCGCAACTACTGAAGCTGGCTTGCCTAGAGCCCATGCTCTGCAACAAGAGAAGCCACCACAATGAGAAGCCCATGCACTGCAACAAAGACTAGCCCCCGCTTGCTGCAGCTAGAGAAAGCCTGCATGCAGCAACAAAGACCCAATGCAGCCAAAAGTAAAATATAAATAAATAAATAAATAAATAAATGCTTTTTAAAATCAGACCCCCCAAAATAAAATACTTAGGAATAAATTCTCTGACATAAATAATATCAATGTTTTCTTAGGTCAGTCTCCCAAGGCAATAGACATAAAAACAAAAGTAAACAAGCGGAACCTAATCAAACTTACAAGCTTTTGCACAGCAAAGGAAACCATAAACAAAATGAAAAGACAACCTACAGAATGGGAGAAAATATTTACAAATGATGAGACCAACAAGGCCTTAATTTCCAAAATATGGAAACAGCTCATACAACTCAACAACAAAAGAACAAACAATCCAACTGAAAAGTGGGCAGAAGAACTAAAGAGACATTTCTCCAAAGAAGAAATACAGATGGCCAACAGGCACATGAAAAGATGCTCAACATAGCTAATTATTAGAGAAATGTAAATCAAAACTACAATGAGGTACCATTTCACATCAGTCAGAATGGCCATCATTAAAAAGTCTACAAATAACAAATGCTGGAGAGGCTGTGGAGAAAAGGGAACCCTCCTACACTGTTGGTGGGAATGTAAGTTGGTGCAGTCCCTGTGGAAAACAGTATGGAGTTTCCTCAGAAAACTAAAAACAGAATTACCATATGATCCAGCAATTCCACCCCTGGGTATATATCCAGATGAAACTCTTAATTCAAAAAGAGACATGCACCCCTATGTTCATAGCAGCACTATTCACAATAGCCAAGGTATGGAAACAACCTAAATGTACATCAACAGATGAATGGATAAAGATGTGGTACATAAATACAATGGAATACTACTCAGCCATAAAAAAGAACGAAATAATGCCATTTGCAGCAACAAGGATACAACTGTAGATTATCATACTAAGTGAAGTAAGTCAGAAAGAGAAAAACAAATACCATATGATATCACTTACATGTGGAATCTAAACTATGACACAAATGAACCTATCTGTGAAACAGAATCACAGACATAGAGAACAGACTAGTGGCTGCCAAGGGGGAGAGGTTTGGTGAAGAGATGGAGTGGGAGGTTGGGGTTAGCAGCTGTAAGCATTTATATATAGAATGGATAAACAACAAGGTCGTACTGTATAGCACAGAGAACTATATTCAGTATCATATGACAAACCATAATGGAAAAGAATATAAAAAAAGTAGAATGTATATATATGCATAACAATCACTTTGCTATACAACAGTAATTAACACAACATTGTAAATCAACTATACTTCAATAAAAAAATCTCTTGTTACTCATTTCCTTCCCACTCAAAAGTTATGTTTTGAAATCTAATGATTTTCTTATATGTAAATCTAGGTCATTTTTTTCTGACAGCTGCATAGTATTCCTTTACCTGCATATCATGTGATTTATTTATGCATTCTTCAGCAATGGACACATATATATTGTCCAACTTTTCACAGCCACACACACACACACACACACACACACACACACACACACACACACACACACTATACACAAACTGGAAAGCATTACTTTACTAATGACTTTGTAAGTATTTATATACCAAATAATTTATGTTTCATCAGTAGTATTTAATGTTTTATTTTTGCCTTTAGCTTAAGAAAGCAATTATTCTTAATTGTCCTTGAGGAAAAAAAATCCTTCAATGATATAAGCTAAGAAATGCTTCCATGTATCTCTCTAACCCTCCATCTCTTCACCTCAGTCATTTCAGCTCACAGTCTGGTGAGGAGATAGAACTTAACAAGATCATTACAATACAATGTGGTTAATGCGATGATAGGGGCGCTGAGGGTACAAAAAGACTTCCCTAACAGAGCCAGTGGGAGTGCGTGCCACAGATACCTTCCTGGAAGAGGTAAGGAGAGGAGTGGGCCTCAAAGGATGAATAGATGTCTTCCGCGATAAAGCGATTTGAGAAGTGGTGATCATATTAAGTAAAGAAAACAGCATGAGCAAACGTAAGCAGTTTTTTTGTTTGTTTTTTTTTTGTGGTACGCGGGCCTCTCACTGCTGTGGCCTCTCCCGTTGCGGAGCACAGGCTCCGGACGCCCAGGCTCAGCGGCCATGGCTCACGGGCCCAGCCGCTCCGCGGCATGTGGGATCTTCCCA
>NC_041217.1:63854996-63860682 GCF_002837175.3 Physeter macrocephalus
GCCCATTTTTGGATTGGGTTGTTTGTTATTTTGATATTGAGCTGCATGAGCTGCTTGTATATTTTGGAGATTAATCCTTTGTCAGTTACCTCTTTTGCAAATATTTTCTCCAATTCTGGGGGTTGTCTTTTTGTCTTGTTTATGGTTTCCTTTGCTGTGCAAAAGCTTTTAAGTTTTATTAGGTCCCATTTGTTTGTTTTTGTTTTTATTTCCATTTCTCTATAAGGTGGGTCAAAAACGATCTTGCTGTGGTTTATGTCATAGAGTGTTCTGCCTAGGTTTTCCTCTAAGAGTTTTATAGTGTCTGGCCTTACTAAAGTTTTTTTTTTAATATTAAAAAAATAAATGGGTAAAAAGTCTAATTTAGAAAAAAACTGAAAATAAAGTGAGAATAACAATGAGACTGGCACTGACAGATACAAATAGACTGAAAGGTCAATGAAATATTCCATAAAGTTCATTACCAGGCATGAATATTCTTGAAAATTTTGATACTGTATTTCATATTAGTGAGGAAAGGAAAGCTTATTCAAGAAGTGTTTCCAGGAAAATTTCTTGACTAGTACCTCATCACATAGAACAAGCAAAATTTATTTAAATCAATATTACCTTTCACACCACAAAGGAGCTAAAAGAAAATAGAAATCATTATGTACCTAATATCTTCTGTGTGTGTAAAGAATATCTAAACAAAGATTAAAGAAGAAATGATAAATAACATTACTTATAAATTTGATCCCTCATATTTTTGTGTTTAAGTTTAGGGATAAAAGTCAGGGATTTAAACTGTTATTTTAAAAGGACTGGATACAACCCTTTGTTCACATGTTATGTTACTCACACCCTGGACTGAACAACCGCCCTCTGCACTGTTCATTCTTCTCAGTAACCTCAACAACTTCTAACTCCTGGGAGGCAGCAGTGTGCTGGTTAAAAGTATGGGCTTTAGTATCAGACACAACTGGGTTTGGGTCTTGACTTTGCCCTTAATGGCACTCAAATCCTCTGATTTTCAATTTCCCTGTATGACTTGCAGGGGGAAAAAAGTCTATTAGATGTTATTGAGATTTTTCTTGTATTGGTGGTTGGAGCTTGAAAGAGATAATGCTCCTCTCTGCTCCTGGTTCATGTTAAGTGCTCCGCAAATGTTACTACCTCACAACTCTGCATAATTGAGACCTATATCCTGAACTCTAGATTCACAGTCCACCTATATGTTTCTACTTGGATAGCCTATATTTACTTCAGTCCTTGAAAAGTCCTAAGAGGGGATTTGAATAAAAAAGAGGTCTACCTTTGCTCTTCCATAGAAAATTCAATATTGTTAAGTATTGATACTGTCTAAATTCCTCACTAACATTTAATAGCTTCGCACTTTCACAGAAGCATTGAACTCCCTTGTCTGATCTAACTAACTTTGTACAAGTTAGATCCAATTTCTCTGCTCTCCCTGGCACGCTTTGCTCCAGTTACACTGAATTACCTTTCCCCTACATACCCCTAATCCTTTCTTCCATTGTATCTTTCCTCAGATTGTTCCCTCAGTCTGGAATTTGCCTCTCCCATTGCCACATGTTTAGAGCTTGTCCACCTTCCAAAGCAGTCACCACCCGTTACCTGTCTCACAAAACCATGCCCCCTGACTCCTACAGATTTAGCAATGCTTTCAAATCCCAAAGCACATAATTTGCTCTCTCACTTATGAATTTTCATCCTAATTCTTCCTTGCATTGCTGTTATTAAAGGTGATAAAATAGTTAACAAGGGGTATGGCACAGTGTCCAACCAATGCCATTGCTCAATGACTGTACACACTGGTTAAGCATGCATGCCTACTGGTTGATGATGAGACAGGACCACACTAGATCGTAAGCTCCCTCAGATCCACATATATATTCAATTGACCTCTGTAGCATCCAAGTTTTTAACACAATGTCTTGCACATAATAGACATACTCATATTGACCACTAAGCAACTTAAAAAATATAAAAAAGAAAATGATGTATCAGTCAAATTAGGGCAACAAGCTCACAAACAACTAAACATATTCAGTCGGCGGAAAAAAATTTTACAATATAATGTGCATGGTGGTTGGTTTTTAAAGACAATATGTGTAGGACAAATAATCAAATGACACAAAAGAATCCCCTAAGTACGCGGGCCTCTCACTGTTGTGGCCTCTCCTGTTGTGGAGCACAGGCTCCGGATGCACAGGCTCAGCGGCCATGGCTCACAGGCCCAGCCGCTCCGCGGCATGTGGAATCTTCCCGGACCGGGCCACGAACCCGTGTCCCCTGCATCGGCAGGCGGACTCTCAACCACTGAGCCACCAGGGAAGCCCTGGATACTTTTTAATTTAAAAATTAACTCCTTGAAAGATCATTCTTGACCTTGGTAAAATGAAGAGAATTAGGAAACTACCATAATGATAAAAGGGGAAGTGATAGAAGACACAAAAAATGCATTACGTATTTAATTTGAAAGTTCCTTGGTTTAATTAGAAACAGAGCCTGAAGAAATGGGAATGTCTGGAGTCGTCATGAATTTTTCTTCAGGAACAAGAGTGTTAATTATCATCTGAGTTGTGGGAACTCTGCCGGGAGCTCCTGGAGGCCAAGGATCATGCCACATTCCAAACTGCATCCCCAGCGCTAATCCTAGTGCCTTTAGCCACAGCATTTGCTGAGGGACTCTCTGGATGCCCTAGTAACAGTTGCTATTCTGTTCTAGTTGGGGGGTCTTCCAGAATGATTTTGTACTTTTGCCTTTGCAAGCTAATTTTTAAACAACACAGTTGGACAGGGAAATGAGGAAATTAAATGAGTATTTTACATAGAGCACTTGGATACTCCAATCTACAAACCCCTAGAGAGATAACTATCATTTACTCCATTTTCTTTTCCCTATTTAAAAAGAGAAAAATACTTGGAGAAAATACTTTTAAAAACCTTTTTTGTGTGTATTTATCAAAACAAGACAACAAGATAGAGGACTCCAATCCCGGGGCCTAGATTTTTCTGGGTTTAATTCAGGAAGTCATTTCTGTTGTACACTTGCTTCATGGACTTTGCAAAATATGTCCATTCACCTAACAAGGATTTGAACTAATCACTGTTAGAGCTATGTATGAAACATATACCTATATAAAATAGACTTGAGATGCCAGTTAAAATGAGATTGTTGTGGTTATTATAGATTTCCATTATTTCTACATAAATTGTTATGCTTTATTTTTTTAAAAAAAAACCCACTTCCAATAATATATTAAATCAAATCTTGTTCTCTACCCTAAACCCCTCCGCATCACATCCTTAGGTGATGTGCTTTCACACACTCAAGTATCTGAACACATGTGTGAGTAGACCTTAGCATATTTCTACAGTAGTAGAGGTTTATTTGTTCTGGCCCACTGAAAATTGAAATTGAGTAATTAAATTCAGGCTTCCAAAGATACTTAAGAGAATAAATGATGTATTAGGGTTATTTGTTCTTTAAATGAATGCAGCCAGGCAAATTAAGCTTCATACAAAGTCGCAATCCTAATGCCTGCTGCTAAAGCTTGTGAATACCTGGTTTAGAAAAAAAAATGGGTCAAGTCAGTCACTGTATGTAATATACATGGATGCCCACCAGCAAAGAGTAACACAATTAGAAATTTTAAAAACGTGGGAAAGAACCAGATCGTCTATTTTGAGGGTATTCGAACTTTTTAAGGTAAACTGGGAAAACACTTGTCAGACTTGGAAAGTCTAATGGATTTGACCTAAATATTTAAAGGAAGTGGTCTAGCTCTTCCAAGAAGTGCATATTTTGTCTTGACTAATATCACTCTTCTGGATGGGATTCAAATGGCTCTCTCTTATATCCACTTCTCATTTAATAATAGCTACAATTTAAAGAACGTTAATCACGTGTCACACATGGGCCTTACTCGCTCTTTACATCGTGCACTTACTTAAACTGTGGGCGTTCAACCATTCATTAGTAGAGATAGTCCACAAGACTATTACTATTTTCCACTACAACTTAGGTCAGAATTCCAGAACTTTTGATTGATCTTATATTCTGACCCACTGAATTAATCTCATGCTAGGATTAAAATTTATAAGTCACTGCTGTACAGAAGATGTATCATTAGAGAAAATGATTAAGAGGAAAGTAGATTTTTAAAAATCAGAACCCAGAATAAGTAGACTTGCTCAATAAGTAGAATAAGGACACAGCTATTTAGCATTAAAAAAAAAAATCTCAACGTGCTCAACACAAACTTTCAGTCCCATAAAACATTACTTTTTGCATTCTGTACACTATAATCCCAAAACAAGAATAAAAATTTTATGAAAACAGACTGTCTAAAGATGATTACTTAAAATCTATGATATATGTCTGATTTAAAGTATGACCATCCCAGGGCATATCACTGTAGATCCGTTTCACTTAGAGTGGACCAAGGTGTTAACAAAACAAAGTGCTTAAACGAATAATATGAAAGGCTCAAGATGAAGTGGAACATTGCCATATTTACAATTTCAAGAAAACTGTACTAATCTACAAAGAGACACTATTTTTCTGATGCTATGGTAAAGAATTAAAAGGAGCAAAATTCTGGTCAGGAAGCTATATATTATGTTTAAAAACAAATTGAACTAACTGTTTTGTCTGTTCTTTGTTTTCCCAGGAATTGGCTGTTTATGTTGACTAACAACAAAAGGAAGTGAAAGCAATCCTCTGGATCACTCAAAACAGACAAAATTTACATCATACATATACCTCAAGTCCAACACAAGGTTGAGTCCATATTTCTATGGGGACAAAACAAAATCTTACACTTTAAATTGGTATCTTCTTCTTATCTGCTTAGAACAAATAAATTTCTGTTTCATTCAATAATTTTCTCCCCAACTTCTACCTATATATTCTTCTTAATGTAAAATTGTTTGTAAAGGTTTTTTTTTTATATCTTTATTGAAATATAATTGCTTTACAATGGTGTGTTAGTTTCTGCTGTACAACAAAGTGAATCAGCTATAAGTATACATATATCCCCATATCCCCTCCCTCATGAGCCTCCCTCCCACCCTCCTTATCCCACCCCTCTAGGTGGACACAAAGCACCAAGCTGATCTCCCTGTGCTATGCAGCAGCTTCCCACTAGCCAGCCATTTTACATTTGGTAGTGTATATATGTCACTGCTACTGTCTCACTTCGTCCCAGCTTCCCCTTCCCACCCTGTGTCTTCAAGTCCATTCTCTACGTCTGTGTCTTCATTCCTGCCCTGCCACTAGGTTCATCAGTACTGTTTTTTTTAGATTCCATCTATGTACGTTAGCATATGGTATTTATTTTTCTCTTTCTGACTTACTCTGTATGACAGGCTCTAAGTCCATCCATCTCGTTACAAATAACTCAATTTTCTTCCTTTTTATGGCTGAGTAATATTCCATTGTATATATGTGCCACATCTTTATCCATTCATCTGTCGATGGACACTTAGGTTGCTTCTATCTCCTGGCTATTGTAAATAGAGCTGCAGTGAACATTTTGGTACATGACTCTTTTTGAATTATGGTTTTCTCAGGGTATATGCCCAGTAGTGGGATTGCTGGGTCGTATGGTAGTTCTATTTGTAGTTTTTTAAGGAACCTCCATACTGTTCTCCATAGTGGCTGTATCAATTTACATTC
>NC_041217.1:63865391-63899131 GCF_002837175.3 Physeter macrocephalus
GCGGGCCTCTCACTGTTGTGGCCTCTCCTGTTGTGGAGCACAGGCTCCGGATGCACAGGCTCAGCGGCCATGGCTCACAGGCCCAGCCGCTCCGCGGCATGTGGAATCTTCCCGGACCGGGCCACGAACCCGTGTCCCCTGCATCGGCAGGCGGACTCTCAACCACTGAGCCACCAGGGAAGCCCTGGATACTTTTTAATTTAAAAATTAACTCCTTGAAAGATCATTCTTGACCTTGGTAAAATGAAGAGAATTAGGAAACTACCATAATGATAAAAGGGGAAGTGATAGAAGACACAAAAAATGCATTACGTATTTAATTTGAAAGTTCCTTGGTTTAATTAGAAACAGAGCCTGAAGAAATGGGAATGTCTGGAGTCGTCATGAATTTTTCTTCAGGAACAAGAGTGTTAATTATCATCTGAGTTGTGGGAACTCTGCCGGGAGCTCCTGGAGGCCAAGGATCATGCCACATTCCAAACTGCATCCCCAGCGCTAATCCTAGTGCCTTTAGCCACAGCATTTGCTGAGGGACTCTCTGGATGCCCTAGTAACAGTTGCTATTCTGTTCTAGTTGGGGGGTCTTCCAGAATGATTTTGTACTTTTGCCTTTGCAAGCTAATTTTTAAACAACACAGTTGGACAGGGAAATGAGGAAATTAAATGAGTATTTTACATAGAGCACTTGGATACTCCAATCTACAAACCCCTAGAGAGATAACTATCATTTACTCCATTTTCTTTTCCCTATTTAAAAAGAGAAAAATACTTGGAGAAAATACTTTTAAAAACCTTTTTTGTGTGTATTTATCAAAACAAGACAACAAGATAGAGGACTCCAATCCCGGGGCCTAGATTTTTCTGGGTTTAATTCAGGAAGTCATTTCTGTTGTACACTTGCTTCATGGACTTTGCAAAATATGTCCATTCACCTAACAAGGATTTGAACTAATCACTGTTAGAGCTATGTATGAAACATATACCTATATAAAATAGACTTGAGATGCCAGTTAAAATGAGATTGTTGTGGTTATTATAGATTTCCATTATTTCTACATAAATTGTTATGCTTTTTTTTTTAAAAAAACCCACTTCCAATAATATATTAAATCAAATCTTGTTCTCTACCCTAAACCCCTCCGCATCACATCCTTAGGTGATGTGCTTTCACACACTCAAGTATCTGAACACGTGTGAGTAGACCTTAGCATATTTCTACAGTAGTAGAGGTTTATTTGTTCTGGCCCACTGAAAATTGAAATTGAGTAATTAAATTCAGGCTTCCAAAGATACTTAAGAGAATAAATGATGTATTAGGGTTATTTGTTCTTTAAATGCACACAGCCAGGCAAATTAAGCTTCATACAAAATCACAATCCTAATGCCTGCTGCTAAAGCTTGTGAACACCTGGTTTAGAAGAAAAAATGGGTCAAGTCAGTCACTGTATGTAATATACTTGGATGCCCACCAGCAAAGAATAACACAATTAGAAATTTTTAAAATGTGGGAAAGAACCGATCGTCTAATTTGAGGGTATTCGAAGTTTTTTTTTTTTTTTTAATTAAATTAAATTTATTTATTTTTGGCTGTGTTGGGTCTTTGTTGTGGTGCGCGGGCTTCTCAGTGCAATGGCCTCTCCTGTTGCGGAGCATGGGCTCTAGGCACGCGGGCTTAGTAGTTGTGGCGCACGGGCCCAGTCGCTCCGCGGCATGTGGGATCTTCCCGGACCAGGACTCGAACCCGTGTCCCCTGCATTGGCAGGCGGACTCCCAACCACTGCGCCACCAGGGAAGCCCTATTCGAACTTTTTAAGGTAAACTGGGAAAACACTTGTCAGACTTGGAAAGTCTAATGGATTTGACCTAAATATTTAAAGGAAGTGGTCTAGCTCTTCCAAGAAGTGCATATTTTGTCTTGACTAATATCACTCTTTTGGATGGGATTCAAATGGCTGTCTCTTATATCCACTTCTCATTTAATAATAGCTACAATTTAAAGAACGTTAATCACGTGTCACACATGGGCCTTACTCGCTCTTTACATCGTGCACTTACTTAAACTGTGGGCGTTCAACCATTCATTAGTAGAGATAGTCCACAAGACTATTACTATTTTCCACTACAACTTAGGTCAGAATTCCAGAACTTTTGATTGATCTTATATTCTGACCCACTGAATTAATCTCATGCTAGGATTAAAATTTATAAGTCACTGCTGTACAGAAGATGTATCATTAGAGAAAATGATTAAGAGGAAAGTAGATTTTTAAAAATCAGAACCCAGAATAAGTAGCCTTGCTCAATAAGTAGAATAAGGACACAGCTATTTAGCATTAAAAAAAAAAATCTCAACGTGCTCAACACAAACTTTCAGTCCCATAAAACATTACTTTTTGCATTCTGTACACTATAATCCCAAAACAAGAATAAAAATTTTATGAAAACAGACTGTCTAAAGATGATTACTTAAAATCTATGATATATGTCTGATTTAAAGTATGACCATCCCAGGGCATATCACTGTAGATCCGTTTCACTTAGAGTGGACCAAGGTGTTAACAAAACAAAGTGCTTAAACGAATAATATGAAAGGCTCAAGATGAAGTGGAACATTGCCATATTTACAATTTCAAGAAAACTGTACTAATCTACAAAGAGACACTATTTTTCTGATGCTATGGTAAAGAATTAAAAGGAGCAAAATTCTGGTCAGGAAGCTATATATTATGTTTAAAAACAAATTGAACTAACTGTTTTGTCTGTTCTTTGTTTTCCCAGGAATTGGCTGTTTATGTTGACTAACAACAAAAGGAAGTGAAAGCAATCCTCTGGATCACTCAAAACAGACAAAATTTACATCATACATATACCTCAAGTCCAACACAAGGTTGAGTCCATATTTCTATGGGGACAAAACAAAATCTTACACTTTAAATTGGTATCTTCTTCTTATCTGCTTAGAACAAATAAATTTCTGTTTCATTCAATAATTTTCTCCCCAACTTCTACCTATATATTCTTCTTAATGTAAAATTGTTTGTAAAGGTTTTTTTTTTATATCTTTATTGAAATATAATTGCTTTACAATGGTGTGTTAGTTTCTGCTGTACAACAAAGTGAATCAGCTATAAGTATACATATATCCCCATATCCCCTCCCTCATGAGCCTCCCTCCCACCCTCCTTATCCCACCCCTCTAGGTGGACACAAAGCACCAAGCTGATCTCCCTGTGCTATGCAGCAGCTTCCCACTAGCCAGCCATTTTAAATTTGGTAGTGTATATATGCCAATGCTACTCTCTTACTTCATCCCAGCTTCCCCTTCCCCCACCCGTGTCCTCAAATCTGTCCTCTACGTCTGCATCTTTATTCCTGCCCTGCCACTAGGTTCATCAGTACCGTTTTTTTTTAGATTCCATATATATGCATTAGCATATGGTATTTGTTTATCTCTTTCTGACTTACTTCATTCCGTATGACAGACTCTAGGTCCATCCACCTCACTACAAATAACTCAGTTTTGTTCCTTTTTATGGCTGAGTAATATTCCATTGTATATATGTGCCACATCTTCTTTATCACACTTGTAATAAACGTTTAACATTTACTCTTCTCGCTAGATTGTAAGCTCCATGAGGGCAGTCTGTCTTAACATGTATGTAGCACAGTACTTGGCACATAGTATTTGCTCAGTAAATATTGTTGTCTGACCATAGTTTAAAAGAAAACTATTTATGTTGAAATATTATTTTAGATTTCTTTTTAAAATTTACTAACGATATGAAAATTGTATTACATGAAGAGCATAGTGAAAAGGTCTTAATGAAATGATTTATAAAATGAATCTATACCAAGTGTTTTGTCTCCTTATTTAACTATTTCCTTTGATATGATCAGTACCAATTTGTTTTGTGTTTTTGTTATACTATTTCAAAGGAGGGGACTTTCTAGTGCATTAATTGTAAGTGTACACACTACACCCTGTGAAAAATAACACAGAAAAGCAAAGGAAGGTGAAAATGAAAAATAATTTTTTCATACATTTTGAAGACTCGACTAAATAAATGGAGAAATTTTGTGTTCCATTTTAAAGCTCCTACAAGTATAATGCATATTTACTTGGTATCTAAGTAAAATTTCTTCACTTGGGACTTTAATCATCACAGTACTTCACATAGTACTTCTTTGTTTGTTGTTAGACACGGATGCTTTCTGACTCTGGCACGTGGCTAGGCCTAACTGAGATACCCCTCTCTGTGGTATGCTACTATTCACGTGGGGGTAGGGACCCTGCTGCAGCCAGGGCACTGCTAGCCCACTGGCAGCCTCTCTGAGGCCAGAATATCCCTGTAGCTGGTCCAGGGTATACCTGCTGGATTTTGAAGTACAACTTTCCTATAAAGGTTTAATATTAATTGCAGTTTTCTTTTCAATATTATTAGCAATCTCTTATGTATTTCTTATAGAACTACTCATAACTTCACATAAATGTGTTACTTCTAAATTTGCTTATCGTCAAAATGTCATAAGCAACTCAGTCAAAAATAATTTGTCCAAAATATTGCTGCCAAAAGGGCATGACTCACATTACATTACATATTCCATATGGTTCCCATCCTCATCTCCCACCCCTCTGCTCAGTAACTAATCTGAGATTAACTGTTGATAAGGGTCAGTTCACTAAAATATAAACCCATTGACTCATAAGTTTAAATAAAATATAAAGTAGCCTATGACTGGCTGCTTCTTGGAAAACAAGCATGTTTTGTGTGGGACTGATAGGAAATAAGAAGGCAGCATTAGGAAGAACAATTTCTATTCTTTTCAAATGTCAACATCTATACTAAAATAATTTTATTTATAAACTTTAAGGTTAAGAGAAAGATGAAGTTAAGTAGCTAAAACTTTTGGGAAAAAGCACCCATGAATTGCTTCTCTGTGTACATGAATTATAGAGTCAGATGACAATCAATGGCCATTACTTTAATATAAGATTATATTGTTTATTCATTCATTTAAACATTCTTGAAGCAACTTTACGGGCAAGGCTTTCTGCTAAGTGTCGGGACACCAGGATGAATAAATCATAGCTCTGGTCTGAGAGTTGTTCAGCCTTATGAAGGAGACAGGCATAGAAATGGGTAAGTTTAAGTCAAAGAACAATGATAACACAATATGAAAATTATGGTATAAATAGGCACATATTTTGTGTGTGATAGACGAGTATAGGAGGAGAAGGAGGAAAAATTGAATTCAGGGCATATGTAGTTTGATGCATCTATGGAATTTCCATGTAAAGAATTGTACCAGCCCTATGCCTATGTGCCCTTGGATGCATCTTTGGTCTTTCTCTGCCCTGCTTTCAGAAGAGCTGCTCTGTAGCATGTTTTCCAGGCTCCCCTGTTAGTTGGCTTCCAGCTGATTTGACCAGGCCCTGGCAGAGACTGGAAAAGGGGAGGAAGGAAGAAACTGGGATATTTCTCCCCATCCTTGTCTATCTCAATATATATTTCTATCTTTTGTTGTGTTTCTTCCTTACCTCCTGATCCCAGCAGACAGGTTTATCTTGGTTTCAGCTCTCCCTGTCCTCCAGCCTTTAGGGACCGTAGCTTTCTTCTGCTACCTCCCTACCCTCTGCTGGGTTTCTCAGCATCTTCCACGCATATATAATAATTTCCAGCCATAAATGTCCTATTTTTAAAATACGTATGTTTTTAATATGGTTTCTATTTTCTTGGTTGGGCACAAATGCCTGGTGGACATCTGAGTCTGAATTCCAGTGAGCTTGGATGGCAATCAACATGTAGACAAGAGTTGATGAGTTTATGCAGAAGGAAGAGGGTAAAAGGAATGGTGGATTGAGGATGGGACCGTGGGACCATGGCAACAAGTAGAGGAAGCACAGTCTTTGAATGAGTTCAAATAAAAATTTTTAGTAGAACCAGAAATATGTGATATCTACTTAAGTCCACTAGGAAACTTAAGCATAACTTAGACCCAGCATTTTTCAGATCAGGTTTCTAAAGACAGAAAGATCAGGTCACCAGTCAAGACAAGATTTGAACCTTAAATCTGGGTTTCCTATTTCCCCATCGAATGTTCGTGTGATACCATGCCATTTATCATTCTTTTTAATAGCGTGTGATTTGGCATCATTTTCCTGGATTCAATCACTTGCTCTTACCTTGTGTGATGTTCGCACTTCAGTTTCTTTTCATGTAAAACCAAGTATCTTCATAGGTAATTGTAAGAATTAAATGAGATAATATGTGAAAAGTACTTAGAGTAGCGTTAAGTACTTAGAATAGTTAAAATTCTTGAGAGTGTAAGTCATGATGGATACCAGTGCTATCAGATCTTATCAAAACATTAGGAAAAATATTTTTTAAATGAAGGATAAGTCATTGTGCACCTTAGAGATACTGATTATGTATGGAAGAAAAGGATTTTTTTTTTGCATTTTGTAATATATTTATAATACTATTTAATAAAACAAAATTTAATTTCAAATTAAGTTTTCACTTGAGAAGTTAGTTCAGTCATTATTTTTTCTATAAAAAGATTTTTACACCATTAGTTTCTTCTTAGTTCCACATTTTTAACGCTTGCCTTTGACTTAAATGAGGTTTCATGATTTTCTGTTTGTACAGTATTTTAATCAAAAACATTTTTTTTAATTTCAAGATATTTTTTCCCTGAGAAAGTCTTCAAGTTTCATTCTGTAACCCTCATTCTTCTTTCCCTTTAAAATATGTAGTACCCCAAAGTGCTTAAATGTTAAATATGAATGTTAAATGAAGTGACAAAGTCATTCTAATTTAACAGATCATACGGATAATGGTGACTTATTTCCTGGTGCTTTTGGTATTAGTACTTAGAAATTAACATTCATATTAAAACAAAAACAAAGCAAACAGGGTAGCATACAGATACAACCAAAATCCAGTGTATTGTAAACTGTAACTTACCTTCAGTGTCTGCTAGTCCTACGCCTACTCCTGGCTGTTTTATAGTCTCTTGCCCATTCTGCCCCATCTTTCCTCTGTTTAAAAAGGAAATAAAAGTTTATATATTCAGTTATGACCCTAAATGCAAATGAGGAGTCCAAGTTTGAAAAAATAGAATGACATATATTCAGACCTGCAACAAATTACTTGAATGGTAAATGTTGTACAAACACAATAAATCACTCTATATCATGTTAATTTTAAAGTGGAAATTTGTTTATCATTCCTATTTAGTCCAAACATAGTACCTCAAAATTCAGTGTCCTATTCATGGACTCATTTATGAAAGACATGACCATCATGAAATCTTCAAATTTTGTTTTAGAATTGGGTTTTTTTTTTCTGCCATTTTTAACTCAAGAAGGAGAAGGGTTTTTTATATCTTCACACTTTGTTATGATGAGTTGTATAGATTCTTTGGTGAGAAGGGAAATTTTGAATTGAATAATTTATAAATATAATTTTGTAATTACATGGATTATTATTTCTTTCAGATCCTTCCTGTATTTTCAGCTGTGTGTAGCACATTGGCTTTTGAAGTCATACAGCTTGGTTTCTGCTTCTGGCTTTGCTACTTTATGCTCTACGTCATGTAAGGTAAATCTCTTAATCTGGTGAAGACTATTTCTTCTTTGGTAATTTAATGATTGTAACATGAGCTACCATTTGGTTATGGGAAAATCACATGGAAAATGTATGTAGTACGTGCTTAGCATAGTGTCTGAAACATCATAATATTCAATAAATATAAAGTATTAATAGGTAGATATGTACATAACAGCTTTAGAATTCAGCCAAAGGCTACAAACCATTTTTAATTTCAGCCTTAAACTCCTTGGAAGGCCAAACAGATGAAGAATTCATTATACTCTGAGCACTGTGGTTTCAGAATATTGATAACGTAACAGCCAAAAGATAGGTCACTTCTTATTTCTTCAGAGAAAAAGCTACATGGCGTACAAAAGATTTGGAAGTTGCCTTTATATGTAGTTATATAAGATGTTCTAAAAAGATGGAATAAAAATTCTTAAGTGTAAAAATGGTGCTTGGGGCTTCCCTGGTGCCGCAGTGGTTGAGAATCTGCCTCCTAATGCAGGGGACACAGGTTCGAGCCCTGGTCTGGGAAGATTCCATATGCCGCGGGGCAACTAGGTCCGTGAGCCACAACTACTGAGCCTGCGCGTCTGGAGCCTGTGCTCCGCAACAAGAGAGGCCGCGATAGTGAGAGGCCCGTGCACCGTGATGAAGAGTGGCCCCCGCTTGCCACAACTAGAGAAAGCCCTCGCACAGAAATGAAGACCCAACACAGCCATAAGTAAATAAATAAACAAACAAACAAACAAATAAATAAGCCAAGCATTTGAAGCCCTTTAAAAAAAATGGTGCTTGAACAAAGGAATGTCTTGATACTATACTTTCTAGACAATAATTCAAACATAACAGTATTTACTAAGAATTCATTCTCACTCTCACAAAAATATTTAGTTTGCCCAACCAGCTGAAAATGTAACCATACTTATTTCTTAAGACTCCAATTATATCTTACTTGAAAACTGCTCTAAAGATCCTCTCATCATTCTACTGAAATTGTTCTGCACATAATGAAAGAGGAACTGATGTAAATTCCAAAATCATTTTATCTTGAAAGCCATTACATCATTCCAAGACGACAATTCTAGGTCAAAGTTTTAAACACAAATTTTTATTAAGTGATTATGTAAAGGATAAAGTGCATGAAGAAATGTTATAAATTATATATATAATTATATATAGTTTGCATCTGAAGATATAAAAGTCTTGATTTAAGCAATGAACAAAACTTCAATTTGTGTAATTACTTCAATGAGATTCAAGACAAAGAGTTGATAAATTAAAAAAATTGACTTTGCCTGCTAATCGAGTAGATGAGAGTACTGAAAAATTACTATCCTATACTATCCCAAACTTTAACAAAATAAGTATAATTTTTAGTAATTGTAATAAAAATTTTTTTGGATAATTTTTATTTGATCTTGATGCCTACATTTCATATTTTAATGATGCTATTCAGCTGCAGTATTTGCTTCTAATGAAAACTGATTTTAGCATTTGGTATTTAGCCAAAATGTGTATTAGGTGCATTTCTAAGATTATACAGAACACTTGCAGCACTGTGAAGCTAAATGAAGTACAAAGGAAATGTAACTGTGGGTCATAAAGGATGCAATTTTTCTGAATTCCCAATAAATAATCTTCATCTCAGAACATTCTGATTGCACAGGTTATAATTTTTCTTTGTTAAACAATCACCAAATAGTTACTGAACACTTATGCTAGCCCAAGCAAAACTGTGTTAGATACAAAGAGATAGAAAAGGACCACCAAATACTGCTTTTTACTTATATCCTGTAGTGCTTCAGAAAAGAGAATTTTCTTTGTGCTCATATGGCAAAAACAATAGCCTCCTACGCAGTTTTAAAAGCTTTTGATTTACAAGAGAAACAGAAAAATGGGAAAAAGCAAAATTGAAATGTGGTTTGTATGTAAAAAAACCAATCTACTTCCACTTCAGATATTCAGATATTGAGGAAATAATGTATTTTACGCTCTGAAAGTTATAACTTTATCATCAGTGTTAGATTATATATTTTGAAAGGTACAGATAAATTGGAAGGATAGTAAGTGATGTGTGGTGCAAAACCTTTACAAATTTATATGATATTCACAGCATGGAGAGAGAAGAATGTAATGAATTTGTAGAAATTCTCTTCAGTTAAATTGGATCATCAGAGTCTGCGGACTAATGAGATCACACTCCTTTTAGAAATAACTGCCAATAAAAAATGAACTGATTAAATACAAATAACTCCATTGAACCCACAGCCTAGGTCTCAAAAAAATAGATAGATAATCCAATAATTAGTCAATTTAAGTAGGAAAAATGTAACCTGAAAATCACAAAATAAACACATTTTTCACCTTACAAATACATTTTCCCCATATTTTGCTTTTATAAACTTGAGCCATTATCTAAATATTAGAATTATTCTGGGATCAAAAGGAAAGATTCATAAAAAACAGTGATATTAAAACAAAGAGAAATAGAAGTTCCACTCCCAGAGATGGTTTCACTTAACAGAGAAAATGAAAAAGACCCTCTAACAAGGGCCCAGACCAGGGATCTTCAAACTCACTTTGCAAAGGGCCAGACAGTGAATGATCTGAATGGTCCCTGTTGTAATTATACAAGTCTGCCCCTAGAGCACAGACAACATTAGGCAACACATAAGCAAACTGGTGTGGCCACGTTCCAATAAAACTTAATACATGGACACTGAAATTTCAAATTCATGTAATTATCATGTGTCACAAAATGCTATTCTTCTGGGGTTTTGGGAAACATATAAAAATGCAAAAGCCATTTTTAGTTCTTCACAGACCTTACAAAACCAGGCAGCAGGGTGGACTCACCCTCTGCTAGATCCTGGAGCTGCATGGCCCAATGGTGTTTTTGAAAACTTAGAAAACTAGTTACTGGAGAAAGTCAGGAAGTTTAGATTTTGATATTGGAATAGAGATGACATATTTATCTTGGATTTATCTTGGATGCTGCTAGATTTTGCCACCGATATGACTAAACCCATTCTAACACATTTTAAATACAGTCTGCTTTAGTTTTGCATTTTATTGGCAATATGATTTTCTCGAGGCTTAACGTATTATAAATTAACTTTACTCCAAGAGTATCTATTTGGGGACCTATGTACTGCTTGTTATTTGTTCTAGAAAATATGGATCCACTTCAAAATCTTCCATTTTAATGGTAGAGGAATTTATAGTTGAAAAGTCTATATGAGTAACCCAATGTGTTATTTTAAATGTGATGTATGAGCTCTTTAAATACGTTTAAATATCTCCTGATTCAAAATCAATTAATCTATGCATTATGTGATTAAAGCATCCATGTATTACTGCTGCTGAACTTGATTCAGGCATAGCTAAGTCATTATTATTTTAGCAGTTTTTCTATTAAATACAGAATGCACTGATTAAGTAGTCCTGGTGGTGACCAGCATTCATGCTTAGAATTCACTAAGTTAATCCAATCTTTCCTGAACAGTCTATTTTTTACATAGGCATAAACAATTGAAGTGTTTCAGGGACACTGACTCAGACTTGGATAATTATCTAATTATTTCCTTTTCAATGTTAAGAAAAGCTTACTCATGAGGCTGTTAACTTTCCAGTGGAAAAAAAAAAAACAAACCACCACTTACATCCTTGGAATAGAAAATAGATTAGTGTCCCCTGCAGTGCTGCTGCTTCCTTCACTGTCCACGCTATACTCACTGCCAAAGCTGCTGCCCGAGGAGCCAGTGGACATGGAGCTTTCTGCAAGCCGGTGATTGGTGTGCTTGTCTGCATGGTGTGGGAAGAGTCAACACCACAGTCAGTCAATGAACCTCCCATTGATCTCCGAATGCATACTTATATGTTTTTTTCATTTGCGTGTGTAAAGAAACAGCTCTAGCAAGAACTCCACATCTCTTAACCTGCCTTTCATTTTCTTTTCCTTAACCAGTAACTCTCAGTGGCAACACTAAAGGCCTTGATTGTTTTTGTTGGATATAAAAGAAAAAAAAAAATAACTTCTAGGAATCAACCAGCAGATTTTTAGACTGAGTTAAATAGTATTATTACTACTTGTGATTTCTTTATACAGTATTGCAATAACGATATGGCAAACAAATAAGAATTGTGGCTATTTCATGGAGAAAGGAATTTAGGAAGACTTGGGTAGATAGAAATGACAGAATATGTGAAAATTGCTTAATTATTTCCCATATTAATAACCAGTAATTTGTTTTTCTCCTGAGAAGTGAAGATGCAAAACAGAATAGATAATTTCAGGAAATGGCTGAAAATCCTGACTTGTTTGTATGTAGCTCTACCAACTACCTCCAGCAGGTTTTTAAATTTGAAGATATTTGTCCCCTTAGGCATGTCCTAGTTTATGACTGGGGCTTGTTTTAAATAACCCATGAGTTTGATTTTTTGTATATAAGAATCCATATTCCCATAGAGGAGTTATGAATTCGTGTTATAAATTATGCAGTAAGAGAATGGTACTATTGTTAGCAGAGTTCTAGATTAGAGATTTGGGAGGAAATTCTGATGCAAAAGGAATGAAAAGAAGGCAGGTGTAGGCGATTGGGATTGACATGTATACACTGATGTGTATAAGATTGATGACTAATAAGAACCTGCAGTAAAAAACAACAAACAGACAAACAAAAAAACAACTAATACTAAACTTTCTTTGGGTTATTTGTATGGAAATATGTTAATATAAATGTTTCAGACATTACATGAAATTTCTAAAAATCTTATATGTCCTGGTATAATGTTATAAAACATAATTCTAGTTATTACTTTAAAATGTATATCTCAGAAATAACTAAAAAAAAAAGAAAAGAAAAGAAGGCAAGTGTTTCTTCTTTTTTTGTGGGGGTGGAGATTCTCTAGGCAAATTTTTGAAATTGTCAATTGTCTTCTGCCACGTGGTCAGAGTTTAAGAGCATAAGCTCTGATCACACGGATCTGGTTTTGAATCCCAACTCCTGCTGAAGTTAACTCTAGGTGGTCTCAGTTTCCTCATTTGAAAATAATGGGGTCAGTAAAGCCCCCCTCATAAGACTGCGATTATGAGGAGTGCGATAAAACAGGAACTCAGTAACTCACGCTTCTTTGTCTTGTGACTCAATTTGCTGTACCCGCAAGCTCTTCTTCAGGGCTTTATTGTCAATGGTTGTTCCCCACTGAACAGCGCACCTAGTCCCGGACAATGAATTCACCTTCATTCTCTTCTAATTTTAGATGTATTCTAGGCTGCAAAAGTACTTAAGAGTCTCTCTCCTCCATAAATACTCTCCTCCTGTTTACTCAGGAGTTTCTCAAGCAGTTGAACAGATCCACACAACTGGGTAAAGAGTTGATAATCATTTAATGATTCTAAATTATCAACATTTTTCTTAAGGAAATGTATAAAAACACAATGACAATCCGGTGGAGTTTTAACCAATATACCTAAGTAAAGAGAAAAGCATAGATACTGTGAGGGAAATCATCTGAGGGCAGGAAACTCTCCATCAGATTAGCCAGGATCAAGTCTTGCAAAGGCTTTAGCTTTTCCTCACTTCTTCCCTTCCATTTGTGAACTAGCAGTTTCTCTAAAGCCACCAGAAATTTTCATACTATCTATTCCAGTGATAGTAGGATTCCTTTCCCAGAATAGAGAAGGAAGAAATGTTGGATAATTAGTCATATATCAGGTATCTATAAATTGGGAATAGCTAGTTAGAAAAGGGTCTGAATACTGTTAAATAGCCAGTCACCAGTGAATTAAGAGTAACTCATAGGACTAGATTTCCAGGAAAAGAATAATAGTCATAATGTTTGTTTAATATTTTCTTCAACTTATGTAGAAGAAACCCAGCTGACGTATTTAGTGCTAAAGACCTTTTAAAAGGATAAGTTAAAAAATGTAAAGGTAATATGACTGATATAACGTGCCCCGGTCCGGGAAGATCCCACATGCCGCGGAGCGGCTGGGCCCGTGAGCCATGGCTGCTGAGCCTGCGCCTCTGGAGCCTGTGCTCCGCAATGGGAGAGGCCACAACTGTGAGAGGTCCGCGTACCACAAAACCAAAAAAAAAAGTAAAGATAATATGACTGATATAGAACATTATAAAGAAGATTAAACTGTATAACCAACCACATAATGAGTCAGATAAGTCAACTGATTGTAAACAAGGAAAAGCTATCATACGTTTTGATTGTCATTATATAATCCAACCTACTAGACTGTTAATAATTTTTAGTATGATATTGAATGTAAAAATTTAATTTAATCTACTGGAAAATCTCAATATACTATTTTCAAAGACAAACCTTAGTTAATAGACACTAATTTTAAAATCAATTTATCTTTACTAATTTAAAACTTTTTTTATCCCAGAGCAATCTCACAATATATCAAAATATCCACATTATAGAAATGATGTCTTCTTATTTACATATCAAAATATCCAACCTTTTCTTTTGCAAACTTTGATTTTACCTGATGCAATTTCTAGTTCTATTACTCTTCTGGGAAATTTGAGAAATGTGAACAGAATGTAAAACAATATAATAATAGAAAAGGAACAAGGATAGAAATAAATTTAAGGAAAACCAGTTTTGTCATACTGCCTAGGTGAATAGAAATTTCACTTGGAAAACCTGTGCAAGTGTTGTCAATATTTTAAATGCAAACAAGTAATAGTTTATAAGAAATATTACAAGAAAGAAAACTAAATATAGGGAATATATACATATTTCAGAATAAGTCTAAGTCTACCTTAACATCTTTGCAAAACAAAATTACATGTAATGTTGAATCTAAAGAAATTTTGGGCGGTTAGGTGAATAATTCAAATGAGTCTAGATATTTGGCATTATCTCAAAACATCTGGTGCATGACTGAATTTTTTTACACTTAACCTGGTATGTAAGCATAGAGATAGATAGCCTGACATTTAGTTAGTTTCTGAAAATGACTTAAACTAAAATGCAGAGTGGATCTTCCCTGGACAGGGCTATATTACATAGCATAAAATGAGATTAAAAATACAGAAATGCTGAGGTTTTGATAAGCTGGTGCTAAGAGTCCAAATATTTTAAAAGTTCTTTTTCAGTTACTTGAAACAACACATCTATTTGCTAATTTCTTTTAATTGAATCAGCCCCAACATAAGAAACCATCAACTCAATTAAACTGAACTAAATCTGTATTACTGCAAACTTCTTAATGAATAAAGTGCTTTTAGGATTTAATATTGGAGGCCAGATCGTATGCAATTTCAAGACATCTCATGATTTCAGTCAAATTCTTTGTTTGCCTCTCAAAGTTCTTTATCGTCTGCTCCTTTCCATATGTACCTCCCATAATTTTCCTTTGTATACCCTTCATTGACACCCATTCAGACCACTCACTCTGAATCCCTATGGTTTGGCTTTTTTTCTCCTGAGCTCTAGCCAAGCCTCTTCTTTCCAGTTTTGTTTTACCTTCCTCTGAACTTGTCACTTTCTCATATCTAAATTATACTCATCCGGAAAGGCTCAGCTCAGATAGAACCTGCTTCATACATTTTTCTCATCTTTACAATCAGAAATGAACTTCTATACCTAGACTCTCATAGCACATAATTTTTGTCTTTTATGGCAATTGTCACTTTCTATCTTTAATTGTAGTTGTTACATTCATGTGGCTATTGGAAACAGAACCTACCTATGTTTGCTCCATGGTAGCCTTCTTAAAAGCTTAATCCTGGGACTATGCTTAAGCAATATTTAATAAATTGATAGTAAAATTATAATAATTACAACATATTAATAATTCTTTCCTTTAACCAAACAACTTAAAACATCTGAGTGATTTAGTAGATTTTTCATTTTTAATCCAGTTCTGTTGATACAAATCAAAAAAATCTCATCAAAGACACCACAATATAGGTTTATTTTAACCGCATGTTCTTTGTCAATGAAATTTTCGGTAACCTAGTTTTATTTGGTAGCTTTTAAAATCAGATATTCAACTTTAATCTGTCATACTGTATATAAAAATGTGATCACTCAACCAGATGTTCTGTTATCCCAATTCCCTCAAAACTGGTTTGACTGAAAGAAATATTTAATGATAATACATGAAACATGGGAGAGCATAAACTTGTGAATTTAAAAAATTCATAACAGACCATGAATATTATATATATATTTCTAAATTGAAGTGACAAAATAATTTGTATGGTAACATTCCATGGGAGGCACTAGATGGTGCTAATACAGACACTAGTACTTAGGCAGATTGCACCTCTTGGTATACAGACAGGTGGTGAGCTCCGGTTTATATTTCAGTGTAATGTCTCTCTTCCTACGTTCTTGTAGAAAATATTATTTTAAAACATTAAAACTAAATATGACTTTCCATAATTTTATTTCAAAATTAACAATTTAAAAATATTCTATTGCTTTATTTTTCCAAATCTTGAAATCAGAAATTCAGAAATCATGTATTATGCACCTGTGTATTACATATGAAAATATTTATTTTACATTAGAATTGAGATTTATTTAATAATGAAAAACATTTTTGGAGCCATTTTCTTAAAGAGTTACATTTTGGGGGGCCTACTTTCTTTTTTAATTTTTATTTGTACTATTAAGTACCAACTAGAAAAAAGAATGTATCATATAAATATGTGATGGAAGAAGTCCACTCCTACAGAAAGGGTCCCTATATGCTAGAAGAATAAATACTAGCGTGTTGAATAATTTTGTGACTCAGCTATTGAGGGGGCATTTCAGGTAAACAAATTTTATTTTCTGTGAGGGAATTCAATCTGTTTTAAATTATTCTTTGAACTCTTCATTTTCTGCGGCTGCTAGGTGGTTAGAAAACATTTTGTTTTATTACTCCTCTGTGGCTAACCTTAATTAAACTTGGTAGTGTCTCTGACTGCACATCTGTCTTCAATTAGTTTGCCCTGTTGATTTTTCCCCTCTACTATATATACATACTTAAAAAATGCAGAACTATCACTGTGCCTACCACACGATGGCAGCACCATGAGCAAAGTCTCGGATCAGAATTGTAGATGATTTTATAATTGTGGAATCATGGAAATTAAAAGCTGGTAAGGACTCTAAAGATAACCTGTTCCAGAACCACCATCTTGCTTATAGAAAAACTAAGCCCTGGAAAGTTTAAGTGACTTGTTCCAGGTCACAAATCAAAACTAAAAAGTGCTCATCCACTTTTCTATCATATTGAATTGTCTCAAATTAAGAGAGGTTGCCTACCTTAGAATTCAGTGCTTGGAATGTATGAAGCCTCACTTCCATTGGTTTTATATCTGTGGTCTAGCTCAAAGGTATTTCCAAATATTTCAGGAGTAATTTATTATGTAGGTAACCTGTAATTTCCCAAATTACTTGGTTGATGCAGTATTAGTATTATCTTCATAGATACAATGTATAGGATTTTAGGATCAACTGCTTGAAATTAAGAGAAATCAATCAATAATTCTTTTGTTTATTCCAATAGTATAATGATGGAACTGAAAGATCCACACAACTGGGTAAAGAGTTGATAATCATTTAATGATTCTAAATTATCAACATTTTTCTTAAGGAAATGTATAAAAACACAATGACAATCCGGTGGAATTTTAACCAATATACCCAAATAAAGTGAAAAGCATAGATACTGTGAGGGAAATCATCTGAGGGCAGGAAACTCTCCATCAGATTAGCCAGGATGAAGTCTTGCAAAGGTTTTAGCTTTTCCTCACTTCTTCCCTTCTATTTCTGAACTAGCAGTTTCTCTAAAGCCACCAGAAATTTTCATACTATCTATTCCAGTGATAGTAGGATTCCTTTCCCAGAATAGAGAAGGAAGAAATATTTGATAATTAGTTATATATCAGGTATCTATAAATTGGGAATAGCTAGTTAGAAAAGGGTCTGAATACTGTTAAATAGCCAGTCACCAGTGAATTAAGAGTAACTCATAGGACTAGATTTCCAGGAAAAGAATAATAGTCATAATGTTTGTTTAATATTTTCTTCAACTTATGTAGAAGAAACCCAGCTGACGTATTTAGTGCTAAAGACCTTTTAAAAGGATAAGTTAAAAAATGTAGGGGCTTCCCTGGTGGCGCAGTGGTTGAGAGTCCGCCTGTCAATGCAGGGGACAGGGTTCGTGCCTCGGTCCGGGAAGATCCCACATGCCGCGGAGTGGCTGGGCCCGTGAGCCATGGCCGCTGAGCCTGCGCCTCTGGAGCCTGTGCTCCGCAATGGGAGAGGCCACAACTGTGAGAGGTCCGCGTACCACAAAACCAAAAAAAAAAGTAAAGATAATATGACTGATATAGAACATTATAAAGAAGATTAAACTGTATAACCAACCACATAATGAGTCAGATAAGTCAACTGATTGTAAACAAGGAAAAGCTATCATACCTTTTGATTGTCATTATATAATACAACCTACTAGATTGTTAATAATTTTTAGTATGATATTGAATGTAAAAATTTAATTTAATCTACTGGAAAATCTCAATATACTATTTTCAAAGACAAACCTTAGTTAATAGACACTAATTTTAAAATCAATTTATCTTTACTAATTTAAAACTTTTTTTATCCCAGAGCAATCTCACAATATATCAAAATATCCACATTACAGAAATGATGTCTTGTTTACATATCAAAATATCCAATCTTTTCTTTTGCAAACTTTGATTTTACCTGATGCAATTTCTAGTTCTAGTCCTCTTCTGGGAAATATGAGAAATGTGAACAGAATGTAAAACAATATAATAATAGAAAAGGAACAAGGATAGAAATAAATTTAAGGAAAACCAGTTTTGTCATACTGCCTAGGTGAATAGAAATTTCACTTGGAAAACCTGTGCAAGTGTTGTCAATATTTTAAATGCAAACAAGTAATAGTTTATAAGAAATATTACAAGAAAGAAAACTAAATATAGGGAATATATACATATTTCAGAATAAGTCTAAGTCTACCTTAACATCTTTGCAAAACAAAATTACATGTAATGTTGAATCTAAAGAAATTTTGGGCGGTTAGGTGAATAATTCAAATGAGTCTAGATATTTGGCATTATCTCAAAACATCTGGTGCATGACTGAATTTTTTTACACTTAACCTGGTATGTAAGCATAGAGATAGATAGCCTGACATTTAGTTAGTTTCTGAAAATGACTTAAACTAAAATGCAGAGTGGATCTTCCCTGGACAGGGCTATATTACATAGCATAAAATGAGATTAAAAATACAGAAATGCTGAGGTTTTGATAAGCTGGTGCTAAGAGTCCAAATATTTTAAAAGTTCTTTTTCAGTTACTTGAAACAACACATCTATTTGCTAATTTCTTTTAATTGAATCAGCCCCAACATAAGAAACCATCAACTCAATTAAACTGAACTAAATCTGTATTACTGCAAACTTCTTAATGAATAAAGTGCTTTTAGGATTTAATATTGGAGGCCAGATCGTATGCAATTTCAAGACATCTCATGATTTCAGTCAAATTCTTTGTTTGCCTCTCAAAGTTCTTTATCGTCTGCTCCTTTCCATATGTACCTCCCATAATTTTCCTTTGTATACCCTTCATTGACACCCATTCAGACCACTCACTCTGAATCCCTATGGTTTGGCTTTTTTTCTCCTGAGCTCTAGCCAAGCCTCTTCTTTCCAGTTTTGTTTTACCTTCCTCTGAACTTGTCACTTTCTCATATCTAAATTATACTCATCCGGAAAGGCTCAGCTCAGATAGAACCTGCTTCATACATTTTTCTCATCTTTACAATCAGAAATGAACTTCTATACCTAGACTCTCATAGCACATAATTTTTGTCTTTTATGGCAATTGTCACTTTCTATCTTTAATTGTAGTTGTTACATTCATGTGGCTATTGGAAACAGAACCTACCTATGTTTG
Source organism: Physeter macrocephalus (assembly GCF_002837175.3). Classification (NCBI taxonomy): domain Eukaryota; kingdom Metazoa; phylum Chordata; class Mammalia; order Artiodactyla; family Physeteridae; genus Physeter; species Physeter macrocephalus. The sequence goes on from NC_041217.1 coordinate 63,884,945, forward strand.
CTCCATGGTAGCCTTCTTAAAAGCTTAATCCTGGGACTATGCTTAAGCAATATTTAATAAATTGATAGTAAAATTATAATAATTACAACATATTAATAATTCTTTCCTTTAACCAAACAACTTAAAACATCTGAGTGATTTAGTAGATTTTTCATTTTTAATCCAGTTCTGTTGATACAAATCAAAAAAATCTCATCAAAGACACCACAATATAGGTTTATTTTAACCGCATGTTCTTTGTCAATGAAATTTTCGGTAACCTAGTTTTATTTGGTAGCTTTTAAAATCAGATATTCAACTTTAATCTGTCATACTGTATATAAAAATGTGATCACTCAACCAGATGTTCTGTTATCCCAATTCCCTCAAAACTGGTTTGACTGAAAGAAATATTTAATGATAATACATGAAACATGGGAGAGCATAGACTTGTGAATTTAAAAAATTCATAACAGACCATGAATATTATATATATATTTCTAAATTGAAGTGACAAAATAATTTGTATGGTAACATTCCATGGGAGGCACTAGATGGTGCTAATACAGATACTAGTACTTAGGCTGATTGCACCTCTTGGTATACAGACAGGTGGTGAACTCCAGTTTATATTTCAGTGTAATGTCTCTCTTTCTGTGTTCTTCTAGAAAATATTATTTTAAAACATTAAAACTAAATATGACTTTCCATAATTTTATGATTTAAAAATTAACAATTTAAAAATATTCTATCTGCTTTATTTTTCCAAATCTTGAAATCAGAATTTCAGAAATCATGTATTATATACCTGTGTATTACATATGAAAATATTTATCTTACACTAGAATTGAGATTTATTTAATAATGAAAAACATTTTTGGAGCCATTTTCTTAAAGAGTTACATTTTGGTGGGCCTACTTTCTTTTTGAATTTTTATTTGTACTATTAAGTGCCAACTAGAAAAAAAGAATGTATCATATAAATATGTGATGGAAGAAGTCCACTCCTACAGAAAGGGTCCCTATATGCTAGAAGAATAAATACTAGCGTGTTGAATAATTCTGTGACTCAGTTATTGAGGGGGCATTTCAGGTAAACGAATTTTATTTTCTGTGAGGCAATTCAATCTGTTTTAAATTATTCTTTGACCTCTTCATCTTCTGTGGCTGCTAGGTGGTTAGAAAACATTTTGTTTTATTACTCCTCTGTGGCTAACCTTAATTAAACCTGGTAGTGTCTCTTTGACTGCACATCTGTCTTCAATTAGTTTGCTCTGTTGATTCTTCCCCTCTACTATATACACGTACTTAAAAAATGCAGAACTATCACTGTGCCTACCACACGATGGCAGCACCATGCGCAAAGTCTCGGATCAGAATTGTAGATGATTTTATAATTGTGGAATCATGGAAATTAAAAGCTGGTAAGGACTCTAAAGATAAGCTGTTTCAGAACCATCATCTTGCTTATAGAAAAACTAAGCCCTGGAAAGTTTAAGTGACTTGTTCCAGGTCACAAATCAAAACTAAAAAGTGCTCATCCACTTTTCTACCATATTGAATTGTCTCAAATTAAGAGAGGTTGCCTACCTTAGAATTCAGTGCTTGGAATGTATGAAACCTCACTTCCATTGGTTTTATATCTTTGGTCTAGCTCAAAGATATCGGATCAGAATTGTAGATGATTTTATAATTGTGGAATCATGGAAATTAAAAGCTGGTAAGGACTCTAAAGATAAGCTGTTTCAGAACCATCATCTTGCTTATAGAAAAACTAAGCCCTGGAAAGTTTAAGTGACTTGTTCCAGGTCACAAATCAAAACTAAAAAGTGCTCATCCACTTTTCTACCATATTGAATTGTCTCAAATTAAGAGAGGTTGCCTACCTTAGAATTCAGTGCTTGGAATGTATGAAACCTCACTTCCATTGGTTTTATATCTTTGGTCTAGCTCAAAGATATTTCCAAATATTTCAGGAGTAATTTATTATGTAGGTAACCTGTAATTTCCCAAATTACCTGGTTGATGCAGTATTAGTATTATCTTCATAGATACAATGTATAGGACTTTAGGATCAACTACTTGAAATTAAGAGAAATCAATCAATAATTCTTTTGTTTATTCCAATAGTATAATGATGGAACTGAAATAACTACCTGGTTATTTTAGAAATTATATACTTATAGCATATTATTTTTTGGTTCTTTAGCTAGTTTAACTTTAATTTAGCTGGTATTAACTTTAACTGGTATTAACTTAGTGAACTTTTCTACTTTATCTCCTTTACCTTTACTCTTTCTATTTATCTATCTACCTTTTATTATTGCTGTTGTTTTAGTTGTTATATTTACTAAACAGATTTTGCAGTTTTATCTCATTTGTTGATTGGATTTGGATGTAGCCCTGAAAAATGTCAACTTTTAGTTTCCACTGTTACCAGCACTGTTGGTAGGTTTCCCTTTGAATTATGTGCAATAACATTTTTAGGTTTTCTACTATCATCCAGGGGTATTAAGAAGGGGTGCTGCATCTTACAAGGACTTTAGAAATTTAATATACTTTTTTCTGAATTTACTTCAGTATGTTCATTATCCAATCTGGAAAAATTTAAAAGAAGACACTAGAAAAATGGCATAGGTAGCTTCAATACAACTATTTGTAGGAGTGTTCACATACCTCCAAATTACAAGTTTTCACAAATAAATGTATTTAAAATAGACAACTCTGATTTCTACAATATATCAGTCCTTTGTAAACCCTTGGGTGGGGTCAGTGAAAGGAAGGATGTCACTGAAATATTTTTTAAATGAAAAATTATTGGTGATTATATTACCTCTTTCCCAGGGTCGTTGAGGATGAAATTAACACAAACACTGGGCTTGGTCACTCAGAAAAAAATAATTATATATATCAGAAAGTTATAACAAACTTATAAAAATCAAAATATGTCCCTCAAGATATTCCATATTATTCACATAGTAGCTTCTTTCAGAGAGGGAGATGAAGATGCAATGCCTCTATTTTCTATGTCCTGGGAAAGGCAGTAAAGCTTTAAATCATGTTCGCACTCTTCCCTCTCCATCCACATTGGCCTTACAACTGACTTTTTCAAGACATTTAAATAATCAGTTCAATCTTTTTTGATCTAATGCATCACCATTTTGCAGGTGTCTCCCATCCGCTCCCTAGCTTTACGGATAATAGGATCAATGATCACTTTAGGGAACAAAAGTAATAGCATATAACTTCAATACAACACATATTTGAAATGAGAGTAAAGTTAGCTGAATAACATGGTAGAGAGGATTTTTTTTTTTTTTTTTTTTTTTTTTGTGGTACGCGGGCCTCTCATCGTTGTGGTCTCTCCCGCTGCGGAGCACAGACTCCGGACGCGCAGGCTCAGCGGCCATGGCTCACGGGCCCAGCCACTCCGCGGCATGTGGGATCTTCCTGGACCGGGGCACGAACCCGTGTCCCCTGCATCGGCAGGCGGACTCCCAACCACTGCGCCACCAGCGAAGACCGGTAGAGAGGAATTTTTTCTTACATAAATACAATATGTGATGGCTCAGTGTACTATAGTTCTTGCACTTATGCTATAATGTTGCCTTTTAAGTGTGTCTTCCTTTCTGAAGGTGTTTTTGGTTCAGAACTTATTTTGGAAGAAGACACTTAAAATAAATACAGTTTAAGTGGGGACCAAAATTTCAGAGTAAATAATGGATAAAAGTTTGATTAGGACATCATAAAGAAAGTAAATTCATTTTATCTTTAATAAGTTTAGTTTATAATTCCAGCTATGTCCAAATAAATAGGATGAACAAAGAGTTTATCAAGGACCAAGTTTTGGTTTTGTGCTAAAAAAAATGCTAACACAATTAAGATCTTTACCTTTAAATAACACAATAAAGATCTTTACCTTTAAAAGGTTAATAGTAAGGAGAATCATATTTGAAAGAAAAAAATATTCAAGATCTACATCAATTTTTCAAGGGCAACTCAATTTTTCAATATTTATTTCATTCTCCTTTGAAACTGAAATATTCTCTCTCACAGTTTGCTTGCAAAACAAGCGGTCCTGTTTGAGTGAAAATAATTATAAAAATAGTTTTGAAAAATGTTCTTACATAATCCTGAAACTGATCACCTAGATCATGAATACTAAGATAACAAGGATGTTATCTTTAAACGGAATCCAAATAATTTGATTTATATAAAAATCCTGCCCAAAGGAGACATTTCCAGTGTAAACAAATACAAATTAATAAAAGCATACTGATTTACATGGCTAATGCTACAACAAACACTGAGTATTATTTTTCATATCATTCAAATGTAGTCAATGGCCATAAAGTAAAGAGGAATTTGGACAATTATTTGGTAAACACATGTCCAGTCCCATAGAATCCAACATCTCTAATTAATTTCATTAATATTCCTACCTTCTCCAAATAGATCATTTTCAAACACTTTCCTCCTATACTTGGTTATATCCCAGTGAACTGTAAAGATTATGAGAGAGAACCAGACCAGAACAAATAACAAAATAATTCTATTTTCAGATATTTCTAAACATGATGGTTTCTGTGCATATAAACTTAAGTCAATGACTAATTGCAATGTTCTACTTCAATTTCAGTTGAAGACAGACAAAACTCATGCTTTTGTCATTCTTCAAATTTTTCCCACATATCTTTAATTGGTTATTCGATAAATATTACTAGGATGGGAGATTTATGAGGACTGAGTTTTTTTTTTTTTTTTTTTTTTTTTTGCGGTACGCGGGCCTCTCACTGTTGTGGCCTCTCCCTTTGCAGAGCACAGGCTACGGACGCGCAGGCTCAGCGGCCATGGCTCACGGGCCCAGCTGCTCCGCGGCATGTGGGATCTTCCCGGACCGGGGCACGAACTCGTGTCCCCTGAATCAGCAGGCGGACTCTCAACCACTGCACCACCAGGGAAGCCCAGGGGACAGTGATTTTTGTCTATTGTGTCCACTGCAGAATCACTAACACTTTGAAGAGTTTCTGAAACATACTTTTCATTTAAAAAAAATGTATGTATGAATGTGAATAAATGATGAGCAACTAATATGGGTAATTCAGATAATATTTTCTGTAAATGATAAATACATATTTTCAGAATTCCCTTTTTAGCTTTAATTATTTAAAAACACAATAAATTATATGTTGAAATTAAGGATCAAGGATTATGTAAGAGGTAAAAAACTTAACATTTCCTCACATTTGAATCAAAGTGATGATCTTCAGTGTTTCTATTATTATTTATGCCAACAATGAATTTGCAATGCATAGGAACACTAATATAGATAATACAATAGAAGATTAAAGAAACAAATAATTTATAAATGTTTTTCCAATAAATTTTATCATGAAAATAAGGACACAAATAAAATGTATTCTACCTTTATAATACTCCCTCTCATTCTACCTTAGGCTAGGAACAACTTGATTAAAGTTGATAGACAACTTACCAGTCAAACCGCAAATGTAAATAATGAATATGGGCATATAATCATAACAATCTAAATCATGCCCAATAAAATATAAAATAAGAATATAAAAAGAAAAATCATTTTTCAATCTTAAATTATAAATTAACATTAAATAAGAAAAGAAAGTAGGGGTTCCAAAATGCAATACAAGATATAAAAGGCACAGAAAATTTAGAGGCAAATATGATAATTGTATCTTGTAAGAAATTTCTAATTATCCAACATCATGGAATATTGGAAAAATTATGATTGTGCCCAGGTATATAGATCAGTGGCTCTTAAATATTTTGGTCTTGAGACCCCTTTTCCAGTCTTAAATATTGTTGAATTTCTTAAAGAATTTCACTTTATGTGAGTTATATCTATCAATATTTATCATATTCAAAATTAAGAAAAATTTAACATAAGCAGTTGACAAATACATATTCCATTAGCCATCAAAGCAATGGTGTCATGACATCTCATGGAAACGTAGGAAACGTCCACTGCACACTAAGGAAGGAATGAGAGTAAAAAAGCAAGTAACATCTTAAGAGTCTTAAGAATTTTTTGACCTTGTAGAGTCCTGAAAAGGTCTCTGGGACACCTAGGGATCAATGGACACACTTCAAGAATTACTGGTCTACATCTTCAGTGATGAAAATGAAGTATGAACTGTGAAAATGAAAACAAAAAAAGAAACAATTAGCACCAGTTTTTTTTGACAATCATCTTAAACCAGTATATACATGACAATCATTCTATGGTGTCTTTTATTTTTAATTTTCTGCACTAAAAAGATCAAGTTCTAACGCTTTACTTGAAAAGATTTATTATTATTATCATCACCCTTTTAATTTCTCTAAGCTTCTTCAGAATTTGTTTCACCCAGAACTTCACAACTCTAGAATTATAAGGTCTGAGTTAAATATTATATGTATCATAAAAATTTGCTTGTCTGTTCTATTTTTGCCTAAAAATCCCCACAAAAAACTATATTACACAGAAATCCAGAGTAAGTAATGAAATTTGGCAGGCATAAAACAATACAAATTCTCCCCAAAATGGCTTTTCTCTACATTAAGTCTCTTCAATTTTCTTGTACATTAATAGTTGGATGGAGCCAAACTAGTTATTTCCTTTAAAAATGTCAGTAGCAATGAGAATGCTTTACAGCAAACTAAAAGTATATATAGAAAGTATATATACATATCTATATAGAAAGAAATTTGAATTGTGTAGTATAAAAATTACATTTTCTCTCTCTCTAGATTCCGACCTCATTTTACCTAAAGAGTCAGATAAAAATACAATGTGACCTGTATGTATAACTGAATCCATCTTAAACCAGTATATACATGACAATCATTCTATGGTGTCTTTTATTTTTAATTTTCTGCACTAAAAAGATCAAGTTCTAACGCTTTACTTGAAAAGATTTATTATTATTATCATCACCCTTTTAATTTCTCTAAGCTTCTTCAGAATTTGTTTCACCCAGAACTTCACAACTCTAGAATTATAAGGTCTGAGTTAAATATTATATGTATCATAAAAATTTGCTTGTCTGTTCTATTTTTGCCTAAAAACACCCCACAAAAAACTATATTACACAGAAATCCAGAGTAAGTAATGAAATTTGGCAGGCATAAAACAATACAAATTCTCCCCAAAATGGCTTTTCTCTACATTAAGTCTCTTCAATTTTCTTGTACATTAATAGTTGGATGGAGCCAAACTAGTTATTTCCTTTAAAAATGTCAGTAGCAATGAGAATGCTTTACAGCAAACTAAAAGTATATATAGAAAGTATATATACATATCTATATAGAAAGAAATTTGAATTGTGTAGTATAAAAATTACATTTTCTCTCTCTCTAGATTCCGACCTCATTTTACCTAAAGAGTCAGATAAAAATACAATGTGACCTGTATGTATAACTGAATCACTTTTCTGTATACCAGAAACTAACACAACATTGTAAATCAACTATACTTCAAAAAATTTTTTAAATAAAAATAAAAGCTATAAGATCTTTGAAAAAAAATAATGTGACCTATAGAACTTAAAATAATGTGGTTTTTAGTTTCAAATGTCTTAATGAGGAAAAGTAGATTTTGCTTCTGTTCTTTTAAGAACAAATAAAGTAGAAGTAGAAATTTTATTCCATTGTCTTTCTAATGTTTAGAAATAGGGACCTACCTCCTGACTTTTTTTTTTTTTTGGCCACACTTTGAGGCTTGTGGGATCTTAGTTTCCCAACCAGGTATTCAACCCAGGCAGTTGGCAGTGAGAGTGTGGAGTCATAACCACTGGACCACCAGGGAATTCCTACCTCCTGATTTTCATCAAGCATTTTCTTCTTCTTCTTCTTCTTCCCTTTATCTGTTCTTGTTTGATTTGTAATATTAATATTTTGATTATTTTCTGTTGAAATGATCATTTAATTAATTTTATCTTTCAGTATTTTAAAACACATTGAGGTATAAAGCTATGTCTCTATCTACATTATTTCTCTTTATACATCTGAAAAACATAATACCCCAATCAAAATGTTGCTGAAATGTTTTCATTTGAAATCCAAAAGTTTTTTTGTCACCTCAATGATTAAAATATATATTTACAGACTCAACAAAGTAATAAAATAAAAAAGGCTATTTTTCACAGTCTGACTCATTATACATAAAGATTCCTTTCATCCTATCCCATACCCATATGTCCCCCTCCCTCCCAAAGATTATCATGCACAACAGAGAATGGGTGAAATATCATGATTTTACATAATGTAGTACATTCAGATGAAAAGTGGGAAAAAAAATCAAGTAATTCATGGATAGATATCTGGAATTAGGCAATGTTGTTAAGTAGCTACCTATTAGCTTTTGGCATTCCTCCGCCTCTCCCCAGGTGGCATTTCACCCAGTTCCAGGATCCTTCCTACCCAGGTGATAACGTTCCCAGCCCCAAGCTCAGATTGTACCCTCTGTCCACGGTCCCACACTGTCTCCCCATCAGCCTTCTCATGCTCCATGCTTCTCATTTCTTTCCTCCATCAGCATTTACTTGCCTGTCTCATTGGCTCTGGGTCCTGCTCTCTGCTGGTAATTTGGTAAATTAACTTTTTGAAAATAAATTTGTTTAAACCTAAAATAAAATAATTTGCAATCAAAAAAGTAAGTTTAACTTTGTTAAAGACATGTCATAAATAGCACTTAAGGGACTTTGACATATTAAAAATTAGGCCTTTCTCTTCTCGGATCATGTATTAATAGTCCCGCTCAATCATATAGGCCCATAGTTAGAGCACGTGACAAAGGCACAGCAATACTGAAGCCAAGTTTGATACTTAGATAGGCCAGTTGGCCTTGCTATTCATGTCAGATGAAATGAACATAGAAGTCCTCAGTATGAATCAGTAATTCTTTACGTGGATGGCTTGACACACTCATGGCTACTACTAGAAAAGAACAAAAGTATCCATTGATGATACATCAGTGAATTCACCTTTGGGAAGGAATGTGCATAAACAAGAGACAGTGTCATATGTTCAGAGCTATATATTTACTGTCTGTGCCTCTGCATGTGCAGCAGAGATATTTCTGGCAATGAATGTTAAATGACTATAGAAAGATTTGAAAATGCACAACCAATCTTTCTAAGAAAATATGGAAACTCTTAAAATACCAAAACTTTAGAAGAACACTTTGATTTTCACAGACAACAAAGAAATATAACCCTTGCCCCCAGAGAAATAGGCAGAAAACTTTGAAAGCTGAAATCCAATTTGACTCTCTCAGATTTTTGCTGGCTATTTGCTGTGTTCACATCATTACAGTTTGTTTTCTCTCTTAAAATACCAAAACTTTAGAAGAACACTTTGATTTTCACAGACAACAAAGAAATATAACCCTTGCCCCCAGAGAAATAGGCAGAAAACTTTGAAAGCTGAAATCCAATTTGACTCTCTCAGATTTTTGCTGGCTATTTGCTGTGTTCACATCATTACAGTTTGTTTTCTTTTTTAAACTATGCAGTTTCAGTTTTAAAGCCTTTCTCTGCTGCCTTTCTTTTCTTTGCACAAACACTGAAATGAGGAATGTTAAGCCTGCTTTTATTAACCTCTTACACACATTCCAAAAGACTTCACCTCCAAATGATCTCATTCTGACTTCTTTCCCTTTTGAACCCTCTCCTTTCCAGAAACAGAGAACACCAAATTCCTTCTGATCAAAAGTGACCATCTGCTTCCGGTCAGAAGAGAATGGACCACTGATCAGCTACTGCCTTTGTAACCAACACTTCTCTCCACTCCCAGGGCCCACCCTGTTTCCCAGCCCAGCCACCCATACCACTTGCCCAAGACAGCAGCTTTCACAGAGAGATGGCTTAGTCAGAGTTCACCACGGCCATACGGATAGGAAACTCTTTTGACAGGTGCCGCAAAGGAGCCTTACAGAAAGTGGAGTTTCCAGCAGCGGTCTGTGGAAGTAGCTTCAGGACCTTCTCCTACAATTCGGCCACAACAAGGGACCTTCAGTCATAGTTCCTCACACAACTCAGTCAATGATTCATCTTCTTACTAACCTCTCCAAGCTCTCATCTTACTGTCCAGGGTGGAGAGATACTTCTATCCATCCTGTATGAGTGTTTCTAAACTTAAAGCTTACCTAAAATATCAGCATCAAACAAAAACAGCTCAGGAATTTTAAAATGCCCTTAATATATATATAAAATGTAATATATTCCACAGCAACTAAATTAATTTTCAAGGTTTTAAAAATACTTCAATTTGTTTTAGTTTGGGTATGGTTTTAAAAAACAACCTATTTTGAAACACTTTTCCCTGGTTGGCGTTACCTTCTAAAACAGCCGGGCCTATATTCCACCAAACCAACTGGCTTGGAAAAAAACATTTCTAGGGATTTCTAAATACAAACAGAGAGTTGTTTAGGTATCAGGATGATCTGGCACAATCTAAATCCTTCCCTTCAGGTTTCCTAGCATGCAACTAAACCCTGGAGGGAGAGAAAAAGTTCCTCCTGGCTTACTCCATAATTCTTACCTGACCCATATTTTCTGCTACTTCAAGCAGAAATCTGCTGAAAAGCTCGCAAAAAAAAAAAAAAAAAAAAAAAAAAAATATATATATATATATACATATATATATATGTGAAAAGCTCTTTAGGGACAATTTCGTCACCCTTGATAGAAATGACTGCAGATGTACATACAGCCTCCTCTACAGAGCCTGCTTACTGCTGCACTCGGCTTGTGCAGTGGAGGGTTTTACTTCCCTGGTTTGTGGCAGCTTAATTATCAGCCTTCAGAAAAGAGGATCAAGTAGGTAGACCAAGTCTAAATCTTATTCCGCCATAATTTCTAGCAACCTCTAATCATTTGTAAGGACTGGAGTGTAAATACCACATAAGTAAATGACAGTTGTTTTTAGTGAAATCAGGAGAGTTTGATTTCAAAGGAGCCAATGTATTTAAAAAGCAAAGGCTTATTAGGTGCAGTCATAAACAAGGGTTAGATTGCTGATTCTATTTCCACCTATGTGTTCTTCACCAGTCATGCTGCCACCCGCACACCCCGACTCTCTGATGGCTCACTCGGAAAACAGAAATGAAAATATCTGCAACGAATTCCTCATCCACTAGGTGTGACAAAATGAGAAAATGGGTGATGAAACACTTTGCACAATGTGAAGAACTATTCTAAATGTATGAGAATATCCATTAGAGCATTATTCAAAGAAAGGGAGTTAAATGCATTTTGCTGCAAATTTTAAGACCCACACCTAGGAAAACTCACACAAGCTATCATAAGAATACTTAAATCATGATAATTAAAAATAGAGTGAAATAAGAGAAGCATTTGACTACTGTGACATTTACAATTATGAAATATTTGCAGTAAGAAAATGAAGTAAGAAATCAACTGAACTTATTTGATGGAAAAAAAGGTGAGAGGTGGAATTTTAAGTACTCTTGGACAGTACTAGTAAGGCTAACTAGAAAAGGGAAACTGCTTTGGTGATAGTCTATAAACTGGGCTGAGTAAATGCATATTCACAATTATCTTAATATTTAAGCTGTTTCCTTAATTGCCTGCTAATTCAAGGAACATGACAGTGGTTTGCCCTTTGTACTGCCACATACATCCTCCATTGCTCCTAAATATCTGATTAGTTGGGACAAAAGCATATTAAATTTAAAAAATTTCTGAGAATACAGAGAAATGCAATAGGAAAGTACAAGTCTTAATTTTAGTTTTGTGGAAAGTACAGAATCATAGAATCAAGTGTTTTAGGGCTGGAAGAGACTTAAGGGGGCAAACACTGCTATCGTTTTTTTTTAATCCTTTCTTTGATATATGTTTTTGAATCAAAATTAAATTTAACTTTGAATTACAATGAAGATAATTTTATAATCACCCTGGTTTGATTCCTGTCACTGTCAGTGAGTAGCATTCTTTCTTGGGGAAAATTCCACAAATTGTTGGTGTCAAGTTAGGGACAGATATTAACTTGCTTTCCTTCCTAACAAAGCCATGGAATCAAGTCTAGGTGTCTGTCTGGAGCAAGACTCATTGGATTTGTCTTCCTCTATCCAGAAAGCTGAGAAGATTATGAAGTAGATCAGACGTGCAAGAGAGGAAGACAGGAAGCACTGCTTAGAGTAGCCCAAACCTATTATTTATTGACATGTTTATGTAAACTCTGGTACTTTTATTTGGTAATAATTCCCCATCCACCTTATGTTTCCGACATGAAACTTTGTCCTGCAACTCAATATTCTATCATTATAGCTTGCACTAGCCACGAAGCAGTAACCTTAAATTCTCTATTGCAAGGAATCAAATGAGAAAGCAAAAACTGACACACTCATTTTAACTGCATCATATAACAATGGCTCAGAACCCAGTGGTTTATGAATGAAATAAAGATACTTTATTTATTACACAGGCACTTGGATATTCACATGCCCAACACATCTGATACACTTGACAACTACGGAAACATGAGTGGAAAAAATGTGTTCGTAGGATCAAGAAAGAACTTTCACCATGTAAAGGTGAATGAGTGCATTAACAATTTTTTCCTTTACTTTCCTCTAAGAATTTCCAAAATCCACTGAATTTTTAAAAAAAGTTACACTTGAAATAATATTCAACAAAAACTGATCTACATTCCAACTGGTATGCTAACTTGTATTGTGAGCAGTTTAAACTTTTATCACAGTGCAACATATTTATAGTCATGCTTGAACAGATTAGGTTAGTAGCATGCGTTCCATTCTACAATATGAATACTGTTAATCTATTTCCCAACAAAAGTCAAAAGATGCCCAGTGCATAGAAAAATACAAATCACTGTAGTCAATACATTATGGGACTGATCTTGGGACTTACACAGTGATCGATGAAGTCCTGAAATGCCATGCCCACAAAAGCACATTAAAAAGTGGATAAACATACTGTATCAGATAATCTCTAAAAATTAAAAGATGAGGGCTTTAAATTTGGGGGATGTTCTTGCTGTGTGCTTTGAATAGCGCCTTTCTGCTCACCTCCTTCTGGCTTGACTGGTCCATCAGACATCACCTTCCTGAGGGCTAGCTGGCTTTGGTCTTGGTTGCCATTAGCTGGTGGAGGCAGATTATCAGACTGAGTTCTTTGAATGGGGAGGACTCCTGCTATGCTGTGTCTGTGCTGCTTCCTGGCATGATTAGACTGACCGCTTTTATGTGCTGCTGTGGTAGTGTGGGTGAAATGGAAACCCAGAGTATGTATCCTCAGATGGAACCAGCTTGAATGTTACTCATGCAAACAGAAGTGATCTTTTGCTCTTTCGAAGTAAGTTGTGTTTTCAAATGCCAAAATGACACCACATGCACAGCACTAATGGGGGTTAAAACTGGCTGTTTCTTTGGAAATGATGACTTTGGGAGATGGGGAGAACATTCATCTATCTCCGTTGTTTGGCTGATGCCGCTTGGAAGTAACAGTGCCCTTACATTTTTAAAGTCTCTGTACTCACTAAGTTCTTATATAATTCTATCAATTGAAATTACAGCAGTTAAGATGGGTGAATTGTTATGCTTTAATTGATATCTTGACTTCCAAAGGATTTCCAATGGTTAGAAGAAAGAATAACCCTATAAATTCTCTTGTATCATATACAAAGTGTGATCCAACAGAATGGACCCAACTGTGCTCCTTAATGAGGTAACATGGCCTCATCGAATATGCTTAGACATATATTAATACTACATACTTTTTTGAGAATATAAGAAACATTATTTTCTTTACAGATTTTTTTTCCAAAAGACTAGAAAGTTTCTCACACAGAAAGCTTCATTATTTCACATGCATAATTTATTAAAAATTTTAAGCGTAAAATGGTTTTTCCATTTCCCCTAGGCTCTAGAACTTGACTGTTGGTTACATGACCTTCTGCCTAAAATTTATTAGTGTTTTTCAGATGTGAGACTCTCATTGCTAATCTGCTCAAAATGCTTATGTGTGTGCCTTTTTTTGGTGTAATGCCTGGAAAATTGGCAGCCACTTGTGCTTATAATTCCTGTATTCTAAAGGATATTTAAGTGCACACAAAAAGGACACACAACATAGTTTTGCCTGCACACATCACAGACACAGCTACCAAATACTATGAGCCAGGTTGGATGGATGGTGGAGACAAAGGAGAAAC
>NC_041217.1:63905186-63916621 GCF_002837175.3 Physeter macrocephalus
GACTTAAGGGGGCAAACACTGCTATCGTTTTTTTTTTAATCCTTTCTTTGATATATATTTTTGAATTAAAACTAAATTTAAATTTGAATTACAATGAAGATAATTTTATAATCACCCTGGTTTGATTCCTGTCACTGTCAGTGAGTAGCATTCTTTCTTGGGGAAAATTCCACAAATTGTTGGTGTCAAGTTAGGGACAGATATTAACTTGCTTTCCTTCCTAACAAAGCCATGGAATCAAGTCTAGGTGTCTGTCTGGAGCAAGACTCATTGGATTTGTCTTCCTCTATCCAGAAAGCTGAGAAGATTATGAAGTAGATCAGACGTGCAAGAGAGGAAGACAGGAAGCACTGCTTAGAGTAGCCCAAACCTATTATTTATTGACATGTTTATGTAAACTCTGGTACTTTTATTTGGTAATAATTCCCCATCCACCTTATGTTTCCGACATGAAACTTTGTCCTGCAACTCAATATTCTATCATTATAGCTTGCACTAGCCACGAAGCAGTAACCTTAAATTCTCTATTGCAAGGAATCAAATGAGAAAGCAAAAACTGACACACTCATTTTAACTGCATCATATAACAATGGCTCAGAACCCAGTGGTTTATGAATGAAATAAAGATACTTTATTTATTACACAGGCACTTGAATATTCACATGCCCAACACATCTGATACACCTGACAACTACGGAAACATGAGTGGAAAAAAATTTGTTCGTAGGATCAAGAAAGAACTTTCACTATGTAAAGGTGAATGAATGCATTAACAATTTTTTCCTTTACTTTCTCTAAGAATTTCCAAAATCCACTGAATTTTTTTTAAGTTACACTTGAAATAATATTCAACAAAAACTGATCTACATTCCAACTGGTATGCTAACTTGTATTGTGAGCAGTTTAAACTTTTATCACAGTGCAACATATTTATAGTCATGCTTGAACAGATTAGGTTAGTAGCATGCGTTCCATTCTGCAATATGAATACTGTTAATCTATTTCCCAACAAAAGTCAAAAGATGCCCAGTGCATAGAAAAATACAAATCACTGTAGTCAATATATTATGGAACTGATCTTGGGACTTACACAGTGATGATGAAGTCCTGAAATGCCATGCCCACAAAAGCACATTAAAAAGTGGATAAACATACTTTATCAGACAATCTCTAAAAATTAAAAGATGAGGGCTTTAAATTTGGGGGATGTTCTTGCTGTGTGCTTTGAATAGCGCCTTTCTGCTCACCTCCTTCTGGCTTGACTGGTCCATCAGACATCACCTTCCTGAGGGCTAGCTGGCTTTGGTCTTGGTTGCCATTAGCTGGTGGAGGCAGATTATCAGACTGAGTTCTTTGAATGGGGAGGACTCCTGCTATGCTGTGTCTGTGCTGCTTCCTGGCATGATTAGACTGACCGCTTTTATGTGCTGCTGTGGTAGTGTGGATGAAATGGAAACCCAGAGTATGTATCCTTAGATGGAACGAGCTTGAATGTTATTCATGCAAACAGAAGTGATCTTTTGCTTTATCGAAGTAAGTTGTGTTTTCAAATGCCAAAATTACACCATATGCACAGCGCTAAAGGGGGTTAAAACTGGCTGTTTCTTTGGAAATGATGACTTTGGGAGATGGGGAGAACATTCATCTATCTCCGTTGTTTGGCTGATGCCGCTTGGAAGTAACAGTGCCCTTACATTTTTAAAGTCTCTGTACTCACTAAGTTCTTATATAATTCTATCAATTGAAATTACAGCAGTTAAGATGGGTGAATTGTTATGCTTTAATTGATATCTTGACTTCCAAAGGATTTCCAATGGTTAGAAGAAAGAATAACCCTATAAATTCTCTTGTATCATATACAAAGTGTGATCCAACAGAATGGACCCAACTGTGCTCCTTAATGAGGTAACATGGCCTCATCGAATATGCTTAGACATATATTAATACTACATACTTTTTTGAGAATATAAGAAACATTATTTTCTTTACAGATTTTTTTTCCAAAAGACTAGAAAGTTTCTCACACAGAAAGCTTCATTATTTCACATGCATAATTTATTAAAAATTTTAAGCGTAAAATGGTTTTTCCATTTCCCCTAGGCTCTAGAACTTGACTGTTGGTTACATGACCTTCTGCCTAAAATTTATTAGTGTTTTTCAGATGTGAGACTCTCATTGCTAATCTGCTCAAAATGCTTATGTGTGTGCCTTTTTTTGGTGTAATGCCTGGAAAATTGGCAGCCACTTGTGCTTATAATTCCTGTATTCTAAAGGATATTTAAGTGCACACAAAAAGGACACACAACATAGTTTTGCCTGCACACATCACAGACACAGCTACCAAATACTATGAGCCAGGTTGGATGGATGGTGGAGACAAAGGAGAAACGGCCAGTTTTATTTCGTTCTATGTAAATTAAAATAAAAAAGAACTAAATGAGAGTGGGAACCTGCATGTCTGGTTACAAAAGGGTAAAACATGAGTTAAAGTTGCTCCAGCGTTCCTCCTGTCAAGCTGGGTCTCACATAATTTGAAACCATCTAAGATTTATGTTAATTCTGTTTCTTTTTTGGTGCATTTATGCAACTGCTCACCATACAGCAATGTGATTCAACATTTGGGAGACAATTTTTGGGAGGAAAGGCAAGAGGATGATAATCTTGAGAAGAGAGGTTTGAGAAGAGGAATGAATACCTTCGAAGTAGTCTCATATAAATGAATATATTAACTTATAGTTTCACCAAGCAACTCTGCTAATTCTAGTAGGGGCCAGGTAAGAAACAATAGGCTGACACTGATGCAGGAGGAGTTTTAAGTAAAATTCCTGGAGGAAGGTGTGTGAGTCACTGGGATGCATGGAAGTGGAGACTGTATTACATCATCATCTCAGGTGATTTTAGAGAATGTATATATAAGATCACACATTTACTGTGGTAGTCATAGAGAGATCTTTATACCAATCATCTTCCAGAATGTTAATTAGTGCAGAGTTGATCTGGCTAAGTGGAATCCAGAAATGATCTATACAACTCATAAGTAATCTATAGCACTTATTGTAGTCAGTGGTTTGTTGTATCAATTCAGTGGCCTCTTGGACGTGACCTCAGTTTTTCATCTCCTAGAACACTTGCATTTACAATCCAAATTGCAAAGAACCACTTTTCAATTTGCTGTACTTCCTGAGAATTGGCGAAAAGGAAGGAATACTCAGATCCAATATAAAAATTTTTGTTTAATGTTTATAAATAGCTCAGCAAATCCTGGAAAGATACTACATGGTTCTCTCATACAGGCAGTAACTCACTTTATGATGAAGATTACTGTTGTGTTGTAGGATAACTGGTTAATGAACCTCCCAAAGGAAAAGCTCATTCCAATGGGAAAGCTGTGCATATTGCCAAACCCAATGTATGATGCTGCAATTTAAAAATAATAATAGTAGTTAAAAAAATCATAGAATTAGTTTGAATGCACCATTTAGGAAAGGTTTAAGTAATTTTCAGCATACCAATTGTTTTAATGACATGAGGAAAATGTTTTTGATATAATTAAAAAGCAGAATGCAAAACTGTTTATGTCCATATATTACATATATGATTTATGAGTAAGAATATACATATGAAAAAATAGAGATTTAAACAGAAGAAACATGCATAAATAGTAATGATGATTATGTCTAGTCAATGAACTGTTGAGGATTTTTATGTTTTCTTTATGAAATACCCCAACGTATTTTATAAAATCATATTAACCTAGATTTTGAGAGCTGAAAAAGACCAAACAGCTCATATAACCCAACCTCCTCCATTTTATAGGTTGAAAAACAGAGAACCAGAGAGGTGAAGATCACAAAGGCGTCAACCTAATTATGGGCTGATCTGAGACTAAAGCCCATTTCTCCTGATTCCATATCCATTATCTCTGCATGATATTATATTAAATATTTCCCAATATAATACTTTTCAAAAGATATTAAATACACAGGCACTCATATTCAAGAAGATACTGAGTGAACAAACAGACAAAAGTTTTTTTCTACTTGAAATATCTCCTACCCTTGGATAGGTCAGGGAAGATACCATGGCTTCTACTTTTGATGACAGACGGCTTTGGGGACTGCTGGCTGCTTTGACTGGAATGGGACTTGCCATGATCAATGCTTTCAGTCTGTTCTTTGAGAGGATACCACCTAGGCATGTTATAGAGGTGAGATGTGCTAGATAAATCAATCAATACCTCAAAAAAAGTGCAATAAGTGAATAAAATTTATGGATTAAGCTGTAATTCATTTGTTGTTTTTTTCTGTGATCTGAAATTTATTCAAGGACATAAGTCAAAGGATATAGTATAACCTTTAGGACGATGAGGTCTTCCTCATTTTTCTTCACCCATGATACTGAGAATGTCTCGTGCATACCAGATGCTATATAAACGTTTGGTTAAATCGAACTGTATGACATCTCTGACTATTAATTAAATTATTTGGAGATGATGCAAAAAGGTAGAGTCACAAGTCAATCTCTTTATGAAATAAAGTCTTCTTTTGTTAAATGGACACATTATATTCTTAAACTAGGCTAGTGTTTTTTTGCAGATTGTTTGATTTTAGTTACAAGAGGGACAAAATGAAAAAAAATGGCTAATTTTCAATTACTAACTTATTCCCTCTATTTTAAAACATACTCTAGTTCACATTTGAAACAGAGATATTACCAACAGTTTACAATAAGAAAGCTCTGTGTCATGGTTTATTGGCAACATGTTTTCTTTCTTAGTGGTACATAAACAATGGTGCATTTTACAGTACTTGGCATCTTAAATTTGAGCAGATATTAAAAAATAAAACCACACAATGGATATATGCTTTAGGTTCATGAGAACAATAAATTATAAGGACTTCAATAAATCAGCTTTTAGAAATAGGACAATAAATCAGATATAACCGTACTTTAGAGTAGTCCTGTCTAAGACCAAGATTAGTCCAAGTGGCTATACCACATGGAGCCTGCAGGTGAAGTTCAAATGATCTAATTTTGACGCAAAAGGTACAGAGTGTAGGAACCAAACAAGACCTCATGTCACCTAGACTACTCAACTGTTTTGTATTGTCTCTACCAAAAGGATATTGTATTTTCTAGGTGTTATATATTTTTGGAGATTTTTTTTAACATTAATTCATAACTTCTGCTTTAAGCAAAGATCACTAAACAAAATATGTATTTTTGGAATATGATAGATGAAAAATATCACAGAATCTGACCATCCTGCCACATTTCATAATTAGGTTACATTCCTTGTGAATTTATAAAAATTGTTTTTACTGTTTTCTCCTAGTTTTAGTTTTGCTTCTTAAAATATTTTGAGATTTTTTTGTGGGACACTTAAAAGAAATAAGAATGTAAAATGTCACATCAAGTCATTCATACGTGCAATGAGGAATAGCAATTAAATAACCTGAAAATGCATTTGAAAAAAATCCAGCTCATTTTATAATACAATAAATTTCTCTCAAATCTTTTACATAATCATTTGGATTCACAGCATGATTATATAACTTTCAATCAAAACAATGAATATTTCATCTTGAAAATTAATTATAAAGTACATCAAGTGGTAAAGTGAAAATTATTTCTCCAGTTGCTATTCATCTATTCAAAGAGTCATTCGTAAATAAATTCTATCCACTGAAGAATTTTATCCAGAAACAGTTATCTTATACACTTAAGAAATATGCTTTCCATAAAGATTTAATTGATGGTTTATAATGAAGCAAATACAAAAAAGGAAACCATAGGCTCACCTCACCAAGAAAATCATTGGAAGAAAATCTATCAAAATCCCAGACTGCCACCTTCAGTGTTTTCTTCTTGAGCTACAGTTCAAATCAAAATGTCATTAACCTCATTTCTCATAAATTTTCATTATACTCATATAATAGACTCACTTATATTTTCATTCCTTGAACTCTTTCCGCTTATGTAAAAATACTTTAAGTTTATATAAAACTGTATACTTACATTCAATATTATGCAAACTGTCAATCATTTTGTGGTCCAACCAAGTATTTGATCATAAGATACCTCACTATTTTGCAAAAAAAAGGGTGATTTTTACTTATTTCCTGTTATTCTACCCCTGCCCATTATTAAAAGTACAAAGCAGAATCTATATATACTCTTTAAATACATGAAATTCATAGGTTGCAAAAATGTCTAGGTTATTCAAAGTATTTGGATTATAGTTTTTTGTTTCAGTAAATTGCCAAAACACATTAGTGGCACTGTCTTATTTCTGCAGGTGAATTTCACTTATTTTAAATTCAAGAACCCAGATTATAATTTATATCCAGCTTCAATTTCATAGTCAAATTAGAAATCTTCCAAAGGATAAATTAGAAACCTCATTTTGAAAGACAACTCATTTGTAAATTGTTTTCATGGATGTCTTCTTCCTATTCTATTTGTATTCTTTTCTCTCTGAATTCATCTTTATAAACCATCAGTTATTTTCTATTATTGATACAAAGTTATGACATGAAGATTTTCAGAAACACATTGATGCAATTTTGTTTAGAGTCATCTATTTGTTGTGATAATCCTTTACACTAGTCTTCTTCATGCTTTCTTCTATACAGTTTAGTTGCACAATGCCAGATCCGTACGAAGCCTCAATTTAGAAAAGAGATGATCCCTAAATTGTTGCCAGGAGGGGTAATTCATTACAGTGCATCTGAATCTTATTTTTTCTTTGTTTATGAAAGTCAAAATACAGCTAGTTGGAAAATATTTTCCCTCAAAATATGATAAATAGAGCCCAGTCTATTGAAATATTTAATTTTGAAATAATCAGTGGAAAATGTCCCACTAGTCTTATTCATTTTGTTTATTTTTTAGCTGTTTTGTCAAAATGTGCACATTTTCTTTCACTGTATCTTCGAACTGCACCCAGTTCCTTTTATTGGCTATATTTCTTGCATGTATTTTACTTAATTTTTTTTGTTTGTATGGAAAAATTGATATGAATCACAATCTTTCAATAACTCTGTCATCACTATTTTTATATTAGCCTGAATCTGTCATATAGAAAATAATCATTGCATACCTGTTCCATGGAGATACTTTTATAAATTACTGTTTGATTCCACTCAGGATTAAGACTTTTCTGAACATATTTAGTCCTTCTCTTGTACTCAGCACTGAATTGGAAAAAAAGAATTACCCTGATTATTTACCTTGAGCGATGACTTCATAGTTAACCTGAAGGGCATGCATACTTTTAAAGGTATTTTGTTTTGAATCACTCACTATTAATCGTCTCATCATACTCATGTCTTAAACTGTATTTTAAGTTGAATGCACAATGACAATTTAAAAATATCTTGGATGCCTTTAGTTTTATTTTCCCTAAGGTATTTTTTTTAAAGAAAAGTTTTTAGGTGTTCTAACTAGAATACAATTTTAGAAATCTTAACCTCTCCTGAATGTGAGATAATTACATGAACTATACAGTAACGTCAATATCTTCTTGTCCTATAAATAATAATTTGATATTTAACTTTCCAATAGTTTTGCAACTGATCATGTCAGCAAAACCAAATAGTCTTTCATTTTTTTCTATAAAAAACTGAAATAACTGTACTGACTGAGGAAAGGATGAAAAATGGCTGTTGCTATAGCTGAGATTCCATGAACATTTGTTACCTTATATTTATAGTAGATTTTGACACTCTTGGTAAAGTAGAATACTTAATCTATTATGAAACAATCTTAATTAAATAGAAAATCCTTGGTTTATGTCAATAGCTTATGTTACAAATGATGAACCAAATCAAAACTTTTCCTCATTCATTATAACTTGGGGCATTTCAGTTTATCCTCCACACTTCCATGCCCTCTGATCACCAGTTAGAAGCTTATATCTTACACGTTTAAAGCATAACTTATTTTCAAAACTTATTCTAATTAAGTCTGACAAAATATTTATAACTGGCATCAACCAGCTAATGGGGTTGGAATTATTGTTATTTGCTATGAGCCAATGGTGCCCACATAGACAAAGCTTTTCTCTAACACTCACTGGCTTTTTCCAAATTTTCTGCCTAGAAAACAAACCTACTTGTTTGGGGTCCATTCACGTGCCTGGACTTCATAAACTGCCTTACCCTAAAGGTACTGCATCCTGACCCTGGACCTGTAATTCTATTCCCAACTGTCGGCAGACTAACTCTTGTTATATTCCTGGTCTCAAGCATTGCCAAATTCTGAATACCTACTATTGTTCCCCAGATGCTAACTTACTTATTCATTCTAGATAAAACTATTAAAAAATCAAGCTCCAGTTCACCACTCACTTTTAAGAGATGGGTCTACAGCCAAGTATCTTGTTTTCTCCCTCTGGCTTTATTCTCTTTTGTATCAGACATACACAAGGGCAATAATTTCCAACATTGACTGCATATTAGGATCACTTTGGGATCTGAGTTCCAAGGGTTGTAGGTGGGGCAACTAGCACGGCACCCACACCCCCCTGCCCTTCACCCCCAAGGAGAGTCTTATTTAACAGGTCTGGGGTGAGGCTTGAGCATCAGAATTTTTAAAATGATCTAGGTTAACCGAAAGTATTGTCAAGATTGAGAACCACTGAGAACCACTGAGCTCATGTCTCCTAAGACCTCACATTTCAGCCACTGTGAACTGAATCCAATTTAAGAAATGAAGCAGCACTATTCTCATTTGTAACCAACCTATCTGAATGTACGAAAAGAGTAGGATTTGACAATTTTGTCATTCAGCACAAAGTGCAAATAATTCTGGGGAAATGTATAGGCAATGATTCAAAGACACAGGAACTTTCATAGACTGTGGACTGAAAGTATACATTTGTACATATACTTTTTAGGTAAATTTGTCTATGTCTAGTAAAGTTTATGCACTCAAATACCCAACAAAATTCCACTTTGACTTAATTCCACTTCTACTTTACAGAAATTCTCCCACATGTACAAAAGGAATTTGTTAAAGAACATTCATTGCAACATTGTTTCTAATAGTGTGTTAATAATATAATAAATAAATACATTATGATATATTTATTCAATGAAATTTAAGCAGCAGTTAAATGAAATACACCTTCATTTATCAAGATAGATAAATCTTAAAAAAAATCTTGAGCAAATAATTTGCAGAAGAAAACCTATAGTAAGTTATCATGATATAAAGTTAAAATTACATAAAATAATACTGTAAATTATTTATGTCTACTTGTATATATGTATGACAAACATTAATATCATAAGACAGCTTGGGAATTATAGACGTTAAACTCTATTTTGTGGTTATCTCAGGACGACAGGGGAATGGTTTCGGAGGACTTCAGGGGTACCTGTAATATAATTTTATTAAAAAAAAATCTGAAGCCAATATAGCAAAATGTTACGATTTGGTAAAATTGGATAGCAAGAACACAAGTATTTGTGACAGTATTTTCTATAATTTTCAGTAAGTTTAAAATATTTTATAACAAAATTCAAAACTATTTTAGCAAATTATGTCCCTTTATACTTTATGATTTTGATTCTTTAAATTAATGACATAAGAAGAATGAATATGACCACTTTTAAGTTAATAGCCAACTTTGGTTGCTACTTTAGTATTCATGGCTATTCCTGTAGTAGGCATACTAAGAAAAAAACACATTGTGTAGTATGAGCTTTAAAGTTTCTATCTGTTTTGGACTTAATTATCCAAGTGGTGAGATCATGGGAAAAACATATTAGGGATAAGATTCATAATACAGTGAACAGTGGTAAAATTGTTATTTTTTTCAAATTCTGAAAAATTGAATGCACAAAATTTTAAAATAAGATTGAAGATGGAAATTAATGTCAAATGCAAACTCATATATTTTTACTAAAATTCTATATATGTCAATATATATTAAAATAGCCTGAACTATTGAAATGTCTTCAAAAAGATGTATTAGTCAACATATTTTCTTAATTTATAAATATTAATAATTGTATATTTCACATGCATACTTTAGTCATTTTTTCACCCATATGTAGCAAAATTATTGAATGCCAGGTCTGCATCAGGAATTATGCTCTATCAAAATGTACAACTGCAAAACTCTTAATTGTCCTGACATACCATTATGTCATAAAAAGCACTTTATAAAGTAAGCACATTGAAATAATAACAGCTAACATTTACGAAATGCTACTTTTTCACAGGTAGAGTTCTAAGTGCTTTTCATGTGTTACATTATTTAATCCTCAAAGCAACTCTATGAGCCCAGTATTACTTATTATCCTATTTTATAGCTGATAAGAACTGAAGCTCAGAGGAATTCAGGCATGTTGGCAAGGTTGCATAGTTATTAATTCATAGGACCAGGTTTCAAACACAGGGAAACTAATTTCTTGCTCTGAAACATGGGCTATATGAACTCAATTGATTAGTGTCTAGTTTGTCTTCTTTATTTCACAGTCAAAAACTGTACACTTCAAATTGAATATGTTTTATATATATAAAAAATTATTTATAGTGTGTGTATATATACACATATAGAAAATGAAGACAGCTCTAGAGTTGCCTAGGGAACTATTGAATGGTATATCCTTAGACTAAGAGAGTGCTGTGGAACAACTAAGGATAATTATTATAAAAATTTACTTTTGCTCAGATACACTCACATATAACCCCAGTTAGTTGGGAAAAATCTAGATGTTCACTTTACTAGTTATCTTAATCTTGCTAATAAGTCTGAATCTCTAGTTCTCTCAAGACTCAAGGTCTGTGTCCTTTGCCTTTAGGGTTAACGAGGGTAAACACACATTTCTCCTGATCCTGCCTCTACCAGCCCTGGTTGACCGGTGTAAATGCCAATGAGATCCTTTGCAATCTTTTTACACTTGAATTTCCTGACACGCAGAGATGGCCACACAAAGCTCTTCCTTCAAGAACCCTTGTTTGATAGCTACCATGTACTGACCGTCTTGGGCATGATGTCAGTGGGCTGTGTTCCCACTTTACACAACTGAAAACTCCACAGTTCTCATCTCCATATCAAAATCTGTGGATTTACAAGTTGCAGGTGGCCAGGTAAGCAGAGGGATTCTTGAATGTGAGCAGAAATCCAGGCTGAGAAATAAGTGGAGTTCCTTTTCCTTTCCTACCGTGTCTGGTAAACACACTACAATCCCTCAGGGGAAGACTGCAATAATGACATTATTTTAGGATAATTAAGCCATATGTAATAATCAGAGAAGTTTTTTAATAAGGGAAAATAAAAAGTCAACTAATCAAGATGGAACATGGTGCTTATCAAACAAAAATCTAGGGACTTCCCTGGTGGTCCAGGGGTTAAGACTTTGCCTTCCAATGCAGGAGGCGTGGGTTCGATCCCTGGTCGGGGAACTAAGATCCCACATGCC
>NC_041217.1:63917297-63924817 GCF_002837175.3 Physeter macrocephalus
ATCCTAAGACTAAGAGAGTGCTGTGGAACAACTAGGGATAATTATTATAAAAATTTACTTTTGCTCAGATACACTCACATATAACCCTAATTAGTTGGGAAAAATCTACATGTTCACTTTACTAGTTTATCTTAATCTTACTAATAAGTTTGAATCTCTAGTTCTCTCAATACTCAAGGTCTGTGTCCTTTAGGGTTAACGAGCGTAAACACACTTTCTCCTGATCCTGCCTCTACCAGCCCTGGTTGACCTGTGTAAATGCCAATGAGATCCTTTGCAATCTTTTCACACTTGAATTTCCTGACACGCAGAGATGGCCACATAAAGCTCTTCCTTCGAGAACCCTTGTTTGATAGCTACCATGTACTGACCATCTTGGGCATGATGTCAGTGGGCTGTGTTCCCACTTTACACAACTGAAAACTCCACAGTTCTCATCTCCATATCAAAATCTGTGGATTTACAAGTTGCAGGTGGCCAGGTAAGCAGAGGGATTCTTGAATGTGAGCAGAAATCCAGGCTGAGAAATAAGTGGAGTTCCTTTTCCTTTCCTACTGTGTCTGGTAAACACACTAAAATCCCTCATGGGAAGATTGCAATAATGACATTATTTTAGGACAATTAAGCCATATGTAATAATCAGAGAAGCTTTTTATAAGGGAAAATAAAAATTCAATTAATCAAGATGGAACATGGTGCTTATCAAACAAAAATCTAGGGACTTCCCCGGTGGTCCGGTGGTTAAGATTTTGCCTTCCACTGCAGGAGGCGTGGGTTCGATCCCTGGTCGTGGAACTAAGATCCCACATGCCGTGGGGTGCGGCCAAAAACTTAAAAAAAAAAAAATCTAAACCTTTATTTCCTTAAAGTTTTGACTAATTTCTTTTTTCTTTTTTTCTATTTTTTTATTACTGGACAACCATTTTCTCATAGGTAGATATGGTTTTAAGATTTACAAGTTGCAGGTGGCCAGGTAAGCAGAGGGATTCTTGAATGTGAGCAGAAATCCATGCTGAGAAATAAGTGTAGTTCCTTTTCCTTTCCTACTGTGTCTGGTAAACACACTAAAATCCCTCATGGGAAGATTGCAATAATGACATTATTTTAGGACAATTAAGCCATATGTAATAATCAGAGAAGCTTTTTATAAGGGAAAATAAAAATTCAATTAATCAAGATGGAACATGGTGCTTATCAAACAAAAATCTAGGGACTTCCCCGGTGGTCCGGTGGTTAAGATTTTGCCTTCCACTGCAGGAGGCGTGGGTTCGATCCCTGGTCGTGGAAGCTGGCAGAAAAAGGTACTTAAAATTCAATTACCCTCTCCTAAACCAGCAGAATAAAAAGTTCTCTGAGTTTCTCTGTAAAAAAAATTGAGAAAGAAGAATGGAATATAATGGCTTGTTTGTTCTTAACTTTCATAGAATTATCTAAAGTACTGAAGGTCTTCATTTCTTTTATTTGGTTTTTCTTGATTGGAAAAAATACATATATATATATATAAAATGAGTCCAATAAAGATGTGTGTGTGTGTGTGTGTGTGTGTGTAGTTTTTTCAAAAGTACTCCTCTAAGGATGTTGCCTCTAATTTACAAAGAAGCACAGAGCATATCCCATTTTATAAGCTCTGTTTCGTGTGTGTGTGTGTGTGTGTGTGTGTGTGTGTGTGTGTGTGTATGTGTAGTTTTTTCAAAAGTACTCCTCTGAGGATGTTGCCTTTAATTTACAAAGAAGCACAGAGCATATCCCATTTTATAAGCTCTGTTTCTCTGTGTGCAATAGTGCATTTATTGGCTGTCACTTGATTGTCCTCTGTGCTCCCTGAGATCTGACACTATGGCTGTGTTCTCAATTCCAACCCCAGCACAGAGTCTGGAGCAGTCTGTGCTAAATAAATGGTTTTTGGATGGATCTTTAAAACATGTTTGTACTTCTCTTTTTCCTTTAAAATCTATTGAAATAAAATGTTTTGGCCTTCAAATTGTAAATACATACAACACCTGAATCTGCTTTACATTCTTTCTAGAGGAAATAGTTTGAGATGCTAACAAGGGTGTTTAGAGAAAGTCCAGCCAGGAATTAGGCTTCCAGGTATCATGATAGCAAAAATCAGCTTCAGTCATGGCAAAAGCTCATTAGTGGGAAAAAATCTGTACTTTGTCCAACAGTGTAATGAGAGAAAACCACAACAAAATCCTTCAGATATGCTTATTTCCATTTCTTAATTATCCAGGGACAAGTTTCGAGTTCATGGACTCTTCAGGCTATTTCCTTTTCTTTCACCTCATCTCGGCTGACATTTGGACTGTTAGAGCTTATGAGTATCTTGATTAAAGGATGGCAAGAGGAAATGAAAGGAGACAAGAAAACTGGACAAGTGAAATTCTTTTAGTTAACAGGGCATTTAAAAAAATTTTAAGAATGAAGGATGTATTACACTTATTATTGAAGAAAAGTTGTTTGATTTTCTATATAGTGTTGTTAAATAATTTGGTGTAATTCAGTAGCCCAAGCATTCTGCATTTCTGTTTTGCAGGGATAACTGACCATTGGCTACATGGAGTTTATTATACATATTTCTAGCAATAATAGCAACTGCCATTTATTGAGAGCTTATTACGTGCCAGACATTACGCTTACCATTTTTGGTGCATTCTCCCTGTGTTTCACAAAAACCCTGGGAGGGGGACTGTTATGATTCCTAGGTGGAAGAGGAAATAGTTTTAGAGAAACTTCACAACTTCTAAGTGTCAGGGCTGAAATTCAAATGCAAGTTCTTAAGGACTTCGCTCATTGGCCTCCTCAGCCTAACTTGCAATGTCAGTACCTCCTCAGTATAATTCCTTTTCACAATGACAATTCTCGAAGAGATGATGAAAGTGATTTCAAGATGAAAGATATGATGAGAAAGTGACTCTAGATCTTCTAAATTGTAATCTAATACATCCCAGATTATTCTGACCATTATTTACATTTACAGAAAACGTCCTCTTCTAAGTTAAATATAGACAATCATTGTCATTCTGACAATTTCCCCCTGGTTTCTCTGGATAAAAGAGAGGAAGCTTCTGAATAAAGTGACTGGTAACGTCTGTTCTAAAATGACACTATCTCTTTGAAACAAATCTCATTTCGCATATCAGTCTGAGAGGTCTGGAGATGACAGAGCCAGTCATAACAAGCAACATTTCTCAGTATCAAATTTTACTGGTTGCCATAATTATGTGGTTGCAAAGAAACAGAAAGTTTCTGGGCACCAGAAGGGTTGTAGTGACTAATACTATTCTTTGAGATATTTAAATATTTAAGCCTTTACAAATCAGAAACTGCCTCTATTGGGCAACAGCTTGTCAGGTTTAGAAAAGATGCTGAATTTTTATGTCACAGACAAAAATCCTGTACCACTAATATTCTGGGTGGGACTAAAATTCCCATCACCCTGTTGCTACAGATGGTACAAGATTCACCTCCCCAACTAAATAACACATTTAATTTATAATACAATGAGATGTGCAAAAAAATGCTTTTGGCTATGTGTTAAGAAATACCCTTAGCTGACAATGTAATGATGCGACATGCTCTAGCAGAAAACAGACAAACCAAGGAGGTTGTTCTTATGCTGTTGCTAACACCCCAGAGCAGGCAGATTATGGCATCCTATATTACACAGCAATAATTTTGTGGTACAGAAGGTATAAAGGCATTAAAATCTTTCAATATCAGGTCTAAGTGAGGGTAAAAGACCAGACAGCTATCATCTTTAAGATGAGATACACACCTCGTACTGGTCATCCAGAAGATCAGTTAATTCCTTTTGAAAAATGACTAGATTTTTTTGTTTGTTTGTCATAGAAGACTCAGAAGAATCTGAGCCATGATTTTTGCATGAGAAGTTAAATGAATTTTAGCAGACAAATTATAAATGAAAACTTTAGTTATATCTAATTTCAAAGTGATAGTTCCTTATTCATACCTTTCTACGTTTTTACTCTTTTCTACTTTTCTGGGTTCCAATGCACATACCTGCTACACATATTTAGTAATGCTGTGGTCCGATTAGTCTGCTATTAGCCTAATTGAATTGATACCAACATGTAGAAAAACAAAAATTATAGCCAAAGTTGAACTGCAGGTGAATGTACTTAAAAGGCAAACAAGAGAACTCTAGACATTTCACTGAAGTGTGACACTGAAAGAGAACCAACTCTACCTTGCATTCTGGACAACCATGACTTGACTGCATTGATTCCAAGAGCGAGAATGAAGGATACAGCAGGAAAGTAGGAAAGACAGGAAGAAAAAAGTTAGGAACAGAAATAAGGAAGAAAATGTGAGAATAAAAACTAGAGGAGCTATACCATAATATATTAACAACATGAGGCAGAAAATAATCTTAGAACTAAAGTGAAAATAATACCTCACAAGTGTAGTAAATTCCAAGGTCTTGGCCACTATAATAATTAGGAGTAATTTAATGAAAGGGCTAGGAATTGAATACGAGTAGCACATTAGCCTGCTTTTTCGTCAAATTCCACCCAGAAGGCATGTTTTGTTTGACAAATGGCATGGGGATAGCTTTAGGTGGGACCTCACTCTTCATCTCACTATAGTTCCCACCCTTCTTTCTCTGTTACCTACTCCAGAATGGACGAACATATTCATGCCACCTGCCTGAACTTTCTGGTTATTCAAGTTTGCAATAGTCTAATTGAAATATATCCTGTAACAAATAAAAGATAACCACTCTCTTATAGTATAAAATGTGATACTCCAGGATATTAAAGAAGATAGAAAATAAAAGACAGTGCTTTATTTTCATTCATTCATTAGCAAATGCTGATTAGAGATATACCCTTGGCAGTCATTTCCTCTTGTCCCATAATACTGTCATTAAATAACAATGAAGGTCTAATGACCCACATCAAAGGCAGAATGAAGTTATCAGTTCGTTATATTCATGTTAAAAAAAATAGTGCTGTGATGAGGGATAAATAAGGAGTTTGAGATTAGTAGATACAAACTACTACATATAAAATAGATAAACAACAAGGTCATACTGTGTAGCACAGGAAACTATATTCAATATCTTGTAATAAACTATAATAGAAAAGAATATGAAAAAGAATATATATACATATATAACTGAATCACTTTGCTGTATACTAGAAATTAATGCAACATTATAAATCAACTATACTTCAAAAAAGTAGACAAATTACAGTTATAACTACTACATAAAGACATAAACTAACATTAAAAAAAAACTTCCCTTTCCTGTTCTATATGGCTAGTTGGTAATGTCTGAATTAAATTCATTTCAGCCTGCAGAATTCTCTTTAGTATTTCCCGAAGGGCAACTCAGCTGGGAAAAAACTGTTTCTCAGATTTGTTTTTTCTAGCAATGTCTTATTTAGTTATTTCACATCTTTACTGACACAGGCTGACAATCCTACACTGCAGCCCTATTTACCCTAGCCAAGACTTGGAACAACCAAAATGTCCATCCACAGATGAATGCACAAAGAAGAAGTGGTCCATGTACACAATGGAATATTACTCCGATAAAAAAATATAAATTAGAGATCCATCGAGTCAGGCAAGATGGCGGAAGAGTAAGACGCGGAGATCACCTTCCTCCTCACAGATACATCAGAAATACAGCTACATGTGGAACTTCTCCTATAGAACACCCACCGAACGCTGGCAGAAGACCTCAGACCTCACAAAAGGCAAGAAACTCCCCACGTACCTGGGTAGGGCAAAAGAAAAAAGAATAAACAGAGACAAAGAATAGGGACGGGACCTGCACCAGTGGGAGGGAGCCGTGAAGGAGGAAAGGTTCCCACACACTAGAAGCCCCTTCGTGGGCAGAGACTGCGGGTGGCGGAGGGAGAAGATCCGGATCCTCGGAGGAGAGCGCAGCAACAAGGTGCGGAGGGCAAAGCGGAGAGATTTCCGCAGAGAGGATCGGTGCCGACCGGCAGTCACCAGCCCAAGAGGCTTGTCTTCTCACCTGCCGGGGCGGGCGGGCGCTGGGAGCTGAGGCTCGGGCTTCGGTCGGATCGCAGGGTTGGCGGCGTGAACACAGCCTGAAGGGGCTAGTGCGCCACGGCTAGCCAGGAGGGAGTCCGGAAGAAGTCTGGAGGAGGAAAGGTTCCCACACCCTAGAAGCCCCTTCGCGGGCGGAGACTGTGGGTGGCGGAGGGGGAAGCTCCGGGGCCTCGGAGGAGAGCGCAGCAGCGGGGTGCGGAGGGCAAAGCGGAGAGATTCCCGCACAGAGGATCGGTGCCGACCGGCACTCACCAGCCCGAGAGGCTTGTCTGCTCACCCGCCGGGGCGGGCGGGGGCTGGGAGCTGAGCCTCGGGCTTCAGTCGGATCCCAGGGAAAGGTCTGGAGTTGGCAGAGTGAAAACAGCCTGAAGGGGCTAGTGCGCCACGGCTAGCCGGGAGGGAGTCCGGTTGAAGTCTGGAGCTGCCTAAGAGGCAAGAGACCTTTTCTTCCCTCTTTGCTTCCTGGTGCGCGAGGAGAGGGGTTTAAGCGCGCCGCTTAAAGGAGCTCCAGGAACGGGCGCGGAGCTACCGAAGAGACAAGAGATTTTTTTTGCCTCTTTGTCTCCTGGTGCGAGAGGAGAGGGGATTAAGCGCACCGCGTAAGGGAGCTCCAGAAACGGGCGCGAGCCGCGGCTGTCGGCGCAGACACCAGAGACGGGTGTGGGACGCTAGGGTTGCTGCTGCCGCCACCAAGAGGCCTGTGTCCGAGCACAGGTCACTCTCCACACCGCCCCTCCCGGGAGCTCGTGCAGCCCGCCACTGCCGGGGTCCCGGGATCCAGGGACAGCTTCCCCGGGAGAACGCGCGGCGCGCCTCGTGCCGGTGCAGCGTCACGCCGGCCTCTGACGGCGCAAGCTCGCCCCACATCCGTGCCCCTCCCTCCCCCCGGCCTGTGCCAGAGCCCCCGCATCAGCTGCTCCTTTAACCCCGTCCTGTCTGAGCGAAGGGCTGATGCCCTCGGACGACCTACACGCAGAGGCGGGGCCAAGTCCAAAGCTGAACCCCAGGAGCTGTGCGAACAAAGAGGAGAGGGGGAGGTCTCTCCCAGCAGCCTCAGAAGCAGCGGATTAAAGCTCCACAATCAACTTGAAGTGCCCTGCATCTGTGGAAAACCTGAATAGACAGCGAAATATCCAAAGTTGAGGAGGTGGTCTTTGGGAGCAAGATATACTATTATTTTCCCCTTTTTTCTTGTTGTGAGTGTGTATGTGTGTGCTGCGGTGTGAGATTGTCTGTATAGCTTTGTTTCCACCATTTGTCCTAGGGTTAGACCGACCCGTTTTTTGTTTTTCTAATAGAAATTTTTCTTCTTAATAATTATTTTTTTTATTTTTTTATTTTTCAGTTTAATAACTATATTTTATCCTACTTTATTTTGTCTTCTCCCTTTCTTTCTTCCTTTCTTCCTTCCTTTCTTCCCTCCTTCCCTCCTTTCTTCCTTCCTTCCTCCCTTCTTTCCTCCCTTCCTT
>NC_041217.1:63929260-63950254 GCF_002837175.3 Physeter macrocephalus
GCGGTGGGATAGGGAGCGTGGGAGGGAGGGAGACGCAAGAGGGAAGAGACATGGGAACATATGTATATGTATAACTGATTCACTTTGTTGTAAAGGAGAAACTAACACACTATTGTAAAACAGTTATACTCCAATAAAGATGTTAAATATATATATATAAATTAAATATAAAAAACAAACATAAATAAGGAGACAAGTTTTGGGGCTTTATCCGGGCACATTCCACTCTAATTTACAACCAAGGAACACTACTTCCAGGAAGGTAGTTTCCCTAGTAACCAGAGTGGGGAATGTAGAAATGCTGCCGCCCTGTGGCCGATTGCCGCAACAGCAGCTTTAAAACCTGTGTTAAAGGACACTTCATATTCACAAGGACTGCAGGGCTATAAATGACACCTGCCAACAAAATGTGTGGAGGGAGGTAGTGGCCAAAAAAAATTCAAAATGTGGCGTATACTTCAAGAAACCATTTGAATAGGTAAGCTGTACTCACTCTTTAAAAAACAAAAAAAAATACATGGCCATAAGCTCAATATAAGGAATTATTAGACATATGCAAATCCAGCCACAAAAAGGTTTCAGCTCACACCGGTCAGAATGACCATCAGCAAAAAAATACAAACAATAAATGCTGAAGAGGTTGTGAAGAAATGCATACCCTCAGCTTTAAGTGGCTCGTAAACTGGTAAGTGCCACTAATGAAAACAGGATGGAGCTGCCTTTAAAAGGTAAACATTGAGATACCATATGATCCCACAGGCCCACTCCTTGGTCTATAACCTAGGAAGACAGACATGAAAAGACACAGGCAGGCAAAACTACACTGCAGCAGTATTACAATACCCAAGACATGGAAACAACCAAAAAGTCCATCAAAAGACGAATGGACAAAGAAGAACTGGTACGTGTACAGATGGAATATTAGCCACGGAACAAAAATGAAACAATGCAGTCTGCAGAACCATAGATGACTCTGGAGGTAGTCACACAACTGGAAGTAAGTCAGAAAGCGAAAGACACATATCCTATGATATCAATTATAGGTGTTACCTAAAAATTGATACCAATGAAGATATTTCCACAGAGAAAGGCAATCATAGATTTATTAAACAAACTTATGGTTAACCAATTGGAAACTTGTGAAGATTGGATACATTAGGATATCAGGGTTAACAGAGATATACAAACACATGTGAAATATATAATCACCAAAGACCTACGGAATTCCAAAAGAAGACTACTCACCACTGTGTCATAACCTACATGGCAAATGGATCCCAAGATGAATACATATATGTATAGGTGTAAAACAAACACATCTTGCACACCTAGAACAAACAAAACATTATAATCAAATTTGCTGTGATAAAAAATAAAAATTATATTAAAAAACGAACAAGAAGTAATGAGGAATAAAATTATGGGGGTTCTTCCTGGCTCATTCCATTTTAACTTACAACTTTGGAACACAACTTCCAGGAAGGCTCTGTTGACCTAGTAACCAGATTTGAGAATGGAGAAATCCTGCAGCATTTTGGCCTTCCTGCAACAGCGTTTTAAACCCAGTGCTAATCGTCAGTTAAAATTCACCTTAACTGCAGGCCTGTAAATGACACCTGCTCTCAAAAAAAAATTCTGGGGTTGAAAATCGACCAAAAAATTCAAAAGAGGGAAACCTATAAAGAAGACAATTTCAAGAGGCATATTTTACACACATTTTGTCTTTTCTTTCTTTTTTTTTCTTTCACCAAAAAAAGGGCATGGAAAAATGCTCAACATCAAAAATTAATAAAGACATGCAAATCCAATCTATAAAAAGGTTCACCTCACAACAGTCAGAATGATCATCAGCAAAACAGTCCACAAACAATACATGCTGAAGGGGTTTTAGGGAACTGTGGACCTTCTAGCTGCTGGTGGGATGTGAACTGGTAACAGCCAGTAGTTAGAACAGAATGAACGTGCGTTTCAAGGTAAAAATTGAGCCACCATATGATCTGGTAGGCCCACTGCTGCGCCTATCACCTGAGAAGACCACAATCCAAAAGACACAGGCTGGGAATCCTACACTGCAGTAATATGTACCTCAGGCAAGACTTGGAAGCAACCAAAATATCCATCAACAGATGAACGAAGCAAGAAGAACCGGTCCATGTACACAATGGAATATTAGCCATGGAAAAGCATGAAACAGTGCTGTTTGCACCACCATAGAAGGACCTAGATATAATCACACAACCTGAAGAAAGAAACCGAAAGAAAGATATCCTTTGATATCACTTATAGGTGTTACCTAAAAAATGATACCCATGAACTTATTTCCAAGAAAAGGACCCTCATGGATTAAGAAATCAAAATTATGTTGAACCAAATGGAAAGGTGGGAGGAATTGATAAATTAGGATATGGGGGTGACAGACCTATACTAATACATAGGAAACATATAATCACCAAAGACATATGGAATACCAAGAGAGGTCCACTCAACACTCTGTAATAACGTCCATGGGAAAGGATCCAAAGTTGAATAGATAGATACATAGATATAATGAACCAGATTCTGTACACCTAGAACATACACAACATTTTTATCAAATTTGCTCTGATAAAAAATAAAAATTAAATTTAAAAAACAAACAAGAAGGAGATATAAGCTGTTGGGGGTTTGCCTTGGCACTTTCCACTCTAATTTACAGCCTACTAACACGATTTCCAGGAAGGCTCTGTTGCCCAACTCCCCTGAGTTGTAAATGTAGAAATTTTGCCGCCTTGTGGCCGTTTCCCACAAGATCGGCTTTAAACCACAGCTAATGGTCACTTAATATTCACAAGGACTCAGGGCTGTAAAGGACACCTGCCCTCAAAAAAATGTTCTGAGGTAGGGAGTGGCCAAAAAAACTCAAAAGAGAGCAAATTTTTCAAGAAGATAGTATGAGAGGTAAGTTTTACACACTCTTTAAAAAAAAAAGGAAAATGGATAAAAGGTCAACATCAGGAATTATTAGATTCATGAATATCTAATCTACAAAAAGGTTTTGACACCCACCAGGTGAATGACCATCAGCAAAAAGTCTACAAATAATAAATGCTGAAGAGGTTTTAGAGAACTCTGTACCCTCTAGCTGCTGGTGAGATGTAAAGTGGTAAGAGCCAATAATGAGAACAGAAAGGAACTGCGTTTCAAAGTAAAAATTGAGGTACCATTCAATCCAGCAGGACCACTGCTGGGCCTTTTACCTGAGAAGACCAGAGTCGAGAAGACACAGGCTGGCAAAGGTGCACTGCAGCAGTATTCACAAAAGCCAAGACATGGAAGCAACCAAAATGTCCAACAGATGAATGGACAAAGAAGAAGTGGTCCATGTACACAGTGGAATATTAGCCGTGGAAAACAATGAAACACTGCTCTTTGCAGCACCTTAGATGATCCTAGAGATAATCACAGAACATTAGGTAAGTCGGAAAGCAAAAGACAAATATCTTATGATATCACTTCCAGGTGTTATCTAACAGCTGACACAAATGAACTTATTTCCACAGAGAAGACACAGACTCAGAAAACAAACTCTGGTCAACTAAAAGGAAAGGTGGGAGGAATGGATAAATTAAGATTAGGGTTGCCATACGTATACCAATACATATTAAATACATATATCAAAAAGACCGACCATATACCAAGGGAGGTCTACTGAACACTCTATATTAATTTACATGAGAAGAGGATCTGTACATGAATAGATAATGTACAAATGAAACAGATTGTGGACACTTAGTACAAATAATATTCTAATCATTACCCTGATTAGAAAAAATAAATTAAAACAGTGAACAAGAAGTACGGAGACATAAACTTATGGGTTTTTTTCCTGGCACATTCCATTCTAATTTACAACCTAGAAACACAACTTCCAGGAAAGGTCTACTGCCCTAGTAACCAGATTTGGGAATGGAGAAAGGCTGCCACCTTGTGGCCGTTTCTCACAACAGCAGCTTTAAACCCAGTGCTAATGGTCACTTAATATTAACAATATTTGCAGGCCTGTAAACGACACCTGCCCTTAAAAAAAAATCCTGGGGTCGAAAGTCGACCAAAAATTCAAAAGAGGGAAACCTTTCAGATTTCAGAACAATGATAGTGACAATGATCCAGGGGCCTTGGAAAAAGAATGAGGGCAAAGATCAAGAAGATGCAAGAAATGTTTAACAAACACCTAGAAGAATTAAAAAAGAAACACCTAGATGAATTAAAGAACAAACA
Organism: Physeter macrocephalus; assembly: GCF_002837175.3. Lineage (NCBI taxonomy): Eukaryota > Metazoa > Chordata > Mammalia > Artiodactyla > Physeteridae > Physeter > Physeter macrocephalus. The sequence continues at coordinate 63,933,518 of NC_041217.1, forward strand.
AACAGAGATGAACAATACAATAACTGAAATGAAAAATACACTAGACGGAATCAATAGCAGAATAACAGAGGCAGAAGAACAGATAAGTGACCTGGAGACAGAATGGTGGAATTCACTCTCACAGAACAGAAAAAAGAAAACAGAATGAAATGAAGACAGCCTAAGAGACCTCTGGGACTACATTAAATGCAACAACGTTTGCATTATAGAGTTCGCAGAAAGAGAAGAGAAAGGACCTGAGAAAATATTAGAAGAGATTATTTTTGAAAACTTCCCTAAGATGGGAAAGGAAATAGCCACCGAAGTTCAGGAAGCACAGAGAGTCCCAGGCAGGATAAGCCAAAGGAGAAACATGCCGAGACACATAATAATCAAATTGACAAAAATTAAAGACAATGAAACATTAAAAGCAAGAAGGGAAAAACGACAAATAAAAGACAAGGGAACAGCTGATTTCCCAGCGAAACTCTACAAGCCAGAAGGGAGTGGCACAATATATTTAAAGTGATGAAAGGGAAGAACCTACACCAAGAGTACTCTACCCAGCAAGGATCTCATTCAGATTCGACGGAGAAATCAAAAGCTTTACAGACAGGCCAAAGCTAAGAGAGTTAAGCACCACCAAACCAGCTATACAACAAATGCTACAAGAACTTCTTTAAGTGGGAAAGAGAAGAGAGGAAAAGGACCTACAAAAACAAACCCATAACAATTAAGCAAATGGTAATAGGAACATACATATCGATATTACCTTAAACGTGAATGGATTACATGCTCCAACCAAAAGACACAGGCTTGCTGAATGGGTACAAAAACAAGCCACATATATATGCTGTCTACAAGAGACCTACTTCAGACATAGGGACACATACAGACTGAAAGTGAGGGGATGGAAAAAGATATTCCATGCAAATGGAAACCAATAGAAAGCTGGTGTAGCAATACTCATATCAGATAAAATAGACTTTAAAATAAAGAATGTTACAAGAGACAAGGAAGGACACTAAATAATGGTGAAGGGATCAATCCAAGAAGATATAACAATTATAAATATATATGTACCCAACATAGGAGCACCTCAATACATAAGGCAACTGCTAACAGCTATAAAAGAAGAAATTGACAGTAACACAATAATAGAGGGGGAATTTAACACCTCACTTACACCAGTGGACGGATCATCCAAAATGAAAAAAAAATAAGGAAACAGAAGCTTTAAAATACACAACAGACCAGATAGAGTTAATTGATAGTTATAGGACATTCCATCCAAAAACAGCAGATTACATTTCTTCTCAAGTGTGTGTGCACAGAACACCCTCCAGGATAGATCACATCTTGGCTAACAAATCAAGCCTCAGTAAATTTAAGAAAACTGAAATCATATCAAGCATCTTTTCTGACCACAATGCTATGAGATTAGAAATGAATTACAGGGGAAAAAACGTTAAAAACACAAACACATGGAGGCTAAACAATATTTTACTAAATAACCAAGAGATCACTGAAGAAATCAAAGAGGAAATCAAAAAATACCTAGAGACAAATGACAATGAAAACATGGGATGCAGCAAAAGCATTTCTAAGATGGAAGTTTATAGCAATATAAGCCTACCTCAACAAACAAGAAAAATCTCAAATAAACAATCTAACCTTACACCTAAAGGAACTAGAGAAAGAAGAACAAAAAAAGAACCCAAAGTTAGCAGAAAGAAAGAAATCATAAAAATCAGAGCAGAAATAAATGAAATAGAAACAAAGAAAACAATAGCAAAGGTCAATAAAACTAAAAGCTGCTTCTTTGCAAAGATAAACAAAATTGATAAACCATTAGCCAGACTCATCAAGAAAAAGAGGGAGAGGACTCAAATCAATAAAGTTAAAAATGAAAAACGAGAAGTTACAACAGACACCACAGAAATACAAAGCATCCTAAGAGACTACTTCAAGCAACACAAAAATACACTCACAAAAATAAACTCACAGAAATAAACTCAAAATGGATTAGAGACCTAAATGTAAGACTGGAAAATATAAAACTCTTAGAGGAAAACATAGGAAGAACACTCTTTGACATAAATCACACCAAGATAGTTTTTGATCCACCTCCTAGAGTAATGGAAATAAAAACAAAATAAACAAATGGGACCTAATGAAACTTCAAAGCTTTTGCACAACAAAGGAAAAGATAAACAAGACGAAAAGGCAACCCTCAGAGGGGAGAAAATATTTGCAAACGAATCAACTGACAAAGGATTGATCTCCAAAATATATTAACAGCTCACACAGCTCAATATTAAAAAAAAAAAAACCCTATCCAAAAATGGGCAGAAGACCTTAACAGACATTTCTCCAAAGAAGACATACAGATGGCCAAGAAGCACATGAAAAGCTGCTCAACATCACTAATTATTAGAGAAATGCAAATCAAAACTACAATGAGGTATCACCTCACACCAGTTAGAATGGGCATCATAAGATAATCTACAAACAACAAATGCTGGAGAGGGTGTGGAGAAAAGGGAACCCTCTTGCACTGTTGCTGGGAATGTAAATTGATACAGTCACTATGGAGAACAGTATGGAGGTTCCTTAAAAAACTAAAAATAGAATTACCATATGACCCAGCAATCCCACTACTGGGCATATACCCAGAGAAAACCATAATTCAAAAAGACATATTCACCGCAATGTTCATTGCAGCACTATTCACAATAGCCAGGTCATGGAAGCAACCTAAATGCCCATCAACAGACAAATGGATAAAGAAGATGTGGTACATATATACAATGGAGTATTACTCGGCCGTAAAAAGGAGCAAAATTGGGTCATTTGTAGAGACGTGTATGGATCTAGAGACTGTCATACAGAGTGAAGTAATTCAGAAAGAGAAAAACAAATATCGTATATAACGCATATATGTGGAACCTAGAAAAATGGTACAGATGAACCGGTTTGCAGGGCAGAAATAGAGACACAGATGTAGAGAATAAATGTATGGACACCAAGGGGGGAAGGTGGCTGGGGGGGTGGGATGAATTGGGAGACTGGGATTGACATGTATACACTAATATGTATAAAATAGATAACTAATAAGAACCTGCTGTATAAAAAAATAAATAAAATTTAAAAAAATAAAACACAAAGAAAAAGTTCTTCCCTTCCCATAGACATATTTATATGAATTATTTCTGTGCTTATATCTATAAATACAAACAAAAGGAATAAACCTACCTTGAACCAAAAAGAGAAAAAAAAGAAAAAAAAACAGAACCCACTTGTCATACAGAGGAAAACCCTATCAGGGCACTTGCTCCAATGGTAAACAATTCTGAAGTTGGTCAGAGGCGGGGAATCGTCTCCCATGCAGCCAACAGCCCCCCCGCAAGGAGCGTCCTCACTACAAAGCTGGGGGACCGTGAGGAGGCGTCTCTGAGTAAACGTGAGCTGAGCCCCAGGCCAGCTGCTGCTGAACTTTTCCCACCCTTCCCAGGTAAAACACCTGAATGTGTGCAAGGACTTGAAAGCCTAGAGGAAGGGCCGTGGAGCCACACCAGCGACAGCACGCAGGCCGACTTGGTGCCTGCAAGCCAGCCAGGATGGTCCTGGCTTCGGGCGGTCTTCTGGAAGCTTTCCATTTCCCTGCCTGAGGTTCCCCTCCTGTCCCAGCCACCACTGCTTTTTTCCTTCCTCACCTCTGCCCAGGGAGAAATTCCAGTGGCAGGTATGGGTGACACATCCTCTCTTTAGCAGGTGGCAGCCTGGGAACTCCTACAGAAAGTCCAGCAGAGCCCCACTCACACCGGGCCACCCACAGAGCCGTGGGCCCTACTCCCTCCCACAAGCCCAGGCCCAAGACTGGTGAAGGGGCAGAGAATATGGCGTCAGGCATAGCTGCAGGGGCCCTTGCTGCCTGGAGGGGTGTATATATTGACCTCAGCCCAGGCACACCTGGGGAGTGCTGGCTGGCCGGGTCAGGCTGCCCAGGTCAGCCAATCCTCGCCCCTCAGGGTCTCATAGTTGCAGAAAATGGGCCTTGCTACACTGGCCAGGTCCAAGGAACAGGTGTAGGGTTCTGAGAGTCAGGATAGACAAGGGGCTGCAGCTCTGGCTTGTTTTCTAATCATTTTATCTGGTCCATGAGTGGGAGACGACTTCAAGAAAACCCTCTCATAATGAGAAGAAGCCAGGAGTCAGGGAGAGGAGGGGTGGTGGATGGAGACAGAGGACTGGTGCCCCGGCTGCAGTGGAAGCCTCTAGAAGACCAGGTGGAGGGAGGCCGCACAGAGTGAAGCCCAGGGTCACAGACCTGTCGGAGCTGCTGTTCGTTAGTTCAAGTCCTGCTCTGAGGTGCTCTGGGTCAGCTCTGACCAACAGGTGAGCTGGGGGTGCTCTGCAATGAGGGTTATGTGCATGGTTCCTGTGTGCCCAGCCCTGCCGGGGTACCTGCTCAGGCGAGCTCCGTATCCTGGGAGGGGCCTGACCACGAGAGCACCGTGGGCTGCTGGGTACCTGGTAAAGGACATCAGGACAGTCCGTGAAGCCACCAAGGATATACATCCAGTAGCTCCTAATTCCTACACACTGTTCCTCATTCTACTCTCCACCAGCACCTGGTATTCTGTATTAAACTTAAAAGATGCCTTCTTCTGTATTCCATTAGTCCCAGAGTCACAAGAAACTTTAGCTTTTGACTGGCAGGACTCAACATACAAAAAAAAGAATACTGCTGGGCCGTCCTACCACAAGATTTCAAAAATTCCCCCACCATCTTCGGGGAAACATTAGCTAAAGACCTAAAAGATCTACCTCTGGAGAAGGGAACCCTCCTTCAATATGCAGACGACATTCTGATCACCAACCCTACTAAGGAGGTCTCTGAACTACCCAGCCAATAAAAGATAGAAGGTGTCCAAGAAAAAGGCTCAAATATCACAGACTAAGGTGACCTGCCTGGGCTTCATTCTCACAGAAGGTCAGAGAAGCCCATCCCAGGAAAGGGAAGAAGCCATTTGCAGCCTTACCCCTCCTAAAACTAGAAGACAGCTTAGGGGTTCCTGGGGAGGCCGGGGTTTGCTGGATCTGGATCCCTAACTACAGTCTAATAGCTGGCCTCTATATGAAACATTGAAAGGAAAAGATGATGATCCTTTTGAATAGAATCCAGAAGCGGCCTTTCAAGAATGGAAAGAGCAGTTAATTCAGGCCCTGGCCCTGGACCTCCCGAATTTAGCTAAACCCTTTGACCTTTACATTGCCGGTAGAAGGTGAATCACCCTTGGAGTATTAGTGCAAAAACTGGTACCACTTGAAATGGAACAACTCAAGAATGCCCTCCAGGTAGGAGAAACTACGGTCACCAAGGGCTTGGCCAGCCACCCCATCCGGCCAGGATACTGGGGGTATCTAAAAACCTGGAAATCATCAGCCCACAAGCCAGCTCCCTCTTAAGGGAAAAGGACCCCACTTGGTGATCCTAACCACCCACCTTGCCCTGAAGTTGCAGGGATCACTCCGTGGGCACACTGACCTCGAGTGAGGAGGCCCTCCAACTCCAACCTCCAGAGAGGCAACCTGGGGCAACGGGCCCCCATGACGACTCGTGTGACCATCACTTGACCTGCAGCTTCTCTCAGAAAACAACAGGAGTGTGCCGCAAAAGAGCAGACTACTGGTTGCAGGAATTACTGCACCCACAGGGGAGCTAATAAGCTTGGCGGGGGAACCCTATATAATGCTGTCACCATAGAAAAGCCAACAGACACCGCGGTGACGGTGACCAATGAGACCGGCTAGACTCCTGGCTACTTCAAAAGGCCGTTGACTCAGTGGCCGTCATGGTCCTGGTTCACCACTGGCCCTGTACTGTCTGGGAGTTGACCAGGCAGGGCTCTGACACCTGCTGCTGTTTTTAAGTTAATTCAGTGGCCTCATTGAAGAAAGCCCATACTACTCGTCAGAGCATCTTGGCTGGCAGAACCGTCAGCCTAAGGTGGCCGAACAAATGGGGGCCGGGGTACAACCAGCCACCCTAGCGTCTCTGGGCATCTCTTTCCTGGTCCCTTAAAGGTCATTAGAATCTATTAAACTTCAAATGCTAGTGCTCAGGCAGATGAGAAGTGAGGGAGTAGCCCTGGGGACGATCAAACTCACCTGGAGGCTGCTGGGGAGAAGTTCTGCCCCTCCCCCCAGGTAGGAGGACTGCCAACTCAGCACGAAGCAGTTACAGAAGAGGGGTCTGCACCCTCAGCCCCCCAAGAATGAGGAACGAAAAAAGGCAGAGGAGGGCTTTGTTACCGGCAAAGCCCATTAAAAATTCCTGGCAGATAAAAATAGAATCTGGGCAATAAAATAAAGTCTAACCTTTATCTCCTTTGTGCTTTGTCTAATTTCACTTGATCCTAGTGTTCCGCAGCCAGAGGCCTCACACCCGGAACTTCAGACCCGATTTCCTAGTGCAGAATGGCCGGGCCTACACCTCAGCTCGCGGGGTCCGGTGCAGACTCCCGACATAGAGCCTGAGCTCCAGCCAACCCGGCCCTCGAGAGCTCCGCCCGCTCCCACCCACTGACACTGAGGGGATCCCTACACAGCAGCCCGGCCCACAGCCCGTGGGGGAGCACACGCTCTCACCTCTCCATTCTCTGATCAAAATATAAACTTTTCCTTTGCTTCTGAACCAAACTCAGTCTCGTTCTGCTGGCTCCAATGACACGGGGCAGGGGGATCCTTGTTGGGGCCCACTTGGCAGGATCAGTAACAGAATTTGAGAACACTGTAACTTCAATGAACAGATGTGTGAGCCAAGCTGTAATTAACGTAGAGCAGTGTATAAGGCTCGTGTAAAATAAGATGTTTGCAACACTTCCATTTGATATTTCCATAACTTTATTATAAGCAAGTTCAGTGGAGGGGTTTGTTTTATTTGTCAGGTCAGCATTAGAGAAATGAAGTGATTTCTTTCCAAGGATGTACATATAATAATCTTGGCTGAAGCTTCAATCTTGTTTTGAATGCTTTTCCATTGAATATACCTCTCTTTCAGCTCCCCCATTTCTGAGAAGTATAAAATCTTATAACTTATTATTACCAAAGGGGAAATGGGGGAGGAGGGATAAATTAAGAGTTTGGGATAACTAACATACACACTGCTATATATAAAATAGATCATCAACAAGGAACTACTGTATAGCACAGGGAACTACACTCAATATTTTGTAATAACCTATAAGGGGAAATATTCTGAAAAACAATAGATATCTATATCGACATCATCTATCAACGACAGATAAAATGTAACCTAAAAGAGGCCAATGGTGAGCGCTTCTGACCGTGAAGACTTCAGTCATCTAAAGCTCGGAATATGCCTACTGCCCAAGACCCTTAATGAACATACACGTACTCATAGCTTAAAAATTTCCCAGTTTGTGGTTCTGGGAGACACTGATTTGGAAAAATCCCTGGTGTTCTGCTTACATGCAGGGGACTCTTCCTACAGCTAAAACATGCCGGTGACACCCAAAAGATGGTACACCATTTGATTGGGAAATCATCTCCTCATATCCTGGTAGTCGGGTTCACCCCTCCAACCTCTTTCCTAACAAGCTCCCCACTTGGAGAATCAGCACCTTTAACCTCCTGTTTCATACAGTTTGCAATTTGTCCGGAGGATGAACGGGAAGAGGGGGAACCAACGAGAGACTAGCTCTAGATGTTTGGACAAGCACATGTCACTCTAATTTCCAATCAGGAAGAAGAATTAACCAAAGGCTCAGCCTGCCCCCCAGAACCAGAATAAGGCCTGAAGCAATCCTGCAGTTTTGTGGCCAGTGCCCAAAAAAGCAACTTGAAAAATGGAGCTCAGGGGCACGGCAATTCACAAACCTGCAGGGTTATAAATAACTATCTTCCAAAAATATATTGAGGTAAGGCAAAGAAAAGGATTTGAAAGCAAGGCAGAATTGCAGGAAACAGTTTTCAAGACGTAGACTGGACTCGCCTTCAAAGCACATGAAAAGCGGCAGAACTTCACCAATGATGCACTTGGCCAAAAAGGGCGTATGCATTTTTCCTGAATATATTCAGAAAAATCCCATATGCCCTTTTTGGCCAACCAAACAAGCAGGCAATGCAAATAAGCACTACAAAGAAGTCTCACTTTGCAACTGTCAAAAGAGCCATCCTGGAAAAGTGTAAAAACCAGAAATGCAGGACAGGCCATGGAGAAACGGGAGCCTTGTTACACTGATGAGGGGGATGTAAATTGCCAACGGCCACTCTGGAGAAGTGTATGGTGTTTCCTAAAACATCTAAAAAACAGAGCTACAGACCATACAGCACTTCCACTCATGGGCGTATATCTTGGGAAAACCAAATGTCGACAGGACACAGGCACCCCAAAGTTTAGGGCTGCTCTGTTTACAAGAACCTCGACTTCGGTACACCTTAAATATCTGAGGCAAGAGAAAAATGGATAAAGAAGTTGTGGTACTTATGTACAATGGAATATCACTCAGCCATGTAATCAATGTCATAAGGCTAGTAGCAGCATAATGAGTGGATTTAGATACGATGATTCTAAGTGAAATAAGTCAGAAAGAAAAAGAAACTTATAAGATATCACTTATAGGGGGAATCTAAAAATCGCTCCCCATGAACTGAGTTACAAAACAGAACAGAGTCACATATTTAGAAAACTTAACGGCTGCTTAAGGGGAAAGGTGAGGTGGGGTGATGCATAAAACAAGAGTTTGAAATTAGCACAGATACCTTCCATAAACCAAATATGTAATAGACAAGACCTACTCATTGCTCAATGAACTGGACTCAACACACCCTATTCGCCACAGAAGAATATATCTGACTAGTAATAATCTTAAAAAGTATTTAATGATATCTCTCTGTAAGTGAATCAAGTGGCTGTAAATCGGCATAAACACAGCATTGAAAATCAGCTAAACCCCATTATAAAAATAAATTACAAAACAAAAAGAAACAAAGACAGTAAAAGAGAGAGAAATTCTTACAAAATTCATTCAGGGGCTGTGATGCAACCTGGATTGACCACCTCTAGACCCACAGCTGGATGAGACATAAGGCTGGACATTCTTGGGGCTGAGAGGATTGGTGAGGTTGGGTGAGCAAATGCAGACCATTTAAAGTAACATTGTGTGGTACCCATTTCATGGGTCCCAAATCTCCAAGTTCAGAGGAATCTTCCTACAGGTAAAACATGCATGGGAAACCCAGAGGATGGTACACCGTGTGATCGGGAAAGGTTTCAAAAACCCACCTCATCTATTCATCTCCTGGTGCTCCGGTTCACCATTCCTGCCACTTTACTAACAATCTCCCCACTTGGAGAATCAGCACCTTTAACCTCCTGTTTCATACAGTTTGCAATTTGTCTGGAGGATGAACGGGAAGAGGGGGAACCAATGAGAGACTAGATCTAGATGTTTGGACAAGCACATGTCACTGTAATTTCCAATCAGGAAGAAGAATTAACCAAAGGCTCAGTGTGCCCCCTGGAACCAGAATAGGGCCTGAAGCAATCCTGCGGTTTTGTGGCCAGCTCACAAAAAAGCGAGTTGAAAAATGGAGCTCAGGGGCACTGCAATTCACAAACCTGTAGGGTTATAAATGATAACTATCGTCCAAATATACATTGAGGTAAGGCAAGGAAAAGGATTTGAAAGCAAGGCAGAATTGCAGGAAGCAGTTTTCAAGACGTAGATTGGACTCGCCTTGAAAGCACCTGAAAAGCGGCAGAACTTCGCCAATGATGCAGTTTGCCAAAAAGGGCGTATGCGTTTTTTTCCTGAATATATTTGTAAAAATATAAAAATCCTTTTTCCTGAATATATATATATATGTAAATACATACACACACACACACATATATGGAAATTATCCAAAGTAAAAAAAATTAAGCAATACTAAAGAGTATACAGTAAAAAGTAAATATTTACCATGTGTATTCCCAATGTTACCACCCAAAGGCAGTCACTCCTAATGGTTTCTTATGTACCCTTAAGACAGTGCATGCACATAACAAATAAACACACACACACACAAATATATGTGTATGTGTATTCTCTCTCCAATTAAAAAAAAGGTAGCATATGCTGCAAACTGTTCTGCAATGTAAATACATACACACACACACACATATATGGAAATTATCCAAGTAAAAAAAATTAAGCAATACTAAAGAGTATACAGTAAAAAGTAAATATTTACCATGTGTATTCCCAATGTTACCACCCAAAGGCAGTCACTCCTAATGGTTTCTTATGTATCCTTAAGACAGTGCATGCACATAACAAAAACACACACACACACAAATATATGTGTATGTGTATTCTCTCTCCAATTAAAAAAAAAGGTAGCATATGCTGCAAACTGTTCTGCATTTTGTTTTAATCACTGTATCTTGGAGACTATTCTATATTAGTACAGAGGTATCTGCCTCATAAAAAAAAAATTTTAATTAAAGGCACAAAACAAAATAGTTTCAGGGCCTAAAGGAAATCACTTTTGAGGAAGGTTAAACAGGTATTACGGGGAACTTATTGGGTATTAGGAGTATAAAGAGGAATTAGAAATCATTTCTACCTTCTAGGAGTCACAGACTATTAGGAAATACACTCACATGAACAATTTAGCAATTGTTAATACCGTATGATGTGATATTATGCTATATAGTGGCAACACAAAGGATTAAGTAATCGACTCTACTTGTGCCAGGAACAAATGTTAAGCAGTTCATGGGCATTATCTCATATATGACTTACCACAACACTATTACATGACTGCAGGGGGTCTTTCTCTAGTTGCGGTGTATGGGCTTCTCATTGTGATGGCTTCTCTCATTGCAGAGCATGGGCTCTAGGCGTGCAGGCTCAGTAGTCATGGCTCGTGGGCTCTAGAGTGCAGGCTCAGTAGTTGTGGCCCATGGTCCCAGTTGTAATGTGGCATGTGGGATCATCCTGGATCAGGGCTTATACTGTGTCCCCTGCATTGGCAGGTGGATTCTTAACCACTGTGCCACCAGAGAAGTCCCCCCCCATTCCATTCTGAATTCCCCTCAAAGCACACAGATGGTGAGCAACCTCAGTGAGTTGCAACTTAACTCTTTTATAAATGGGATGATGAGCCACACTCTTTGTTCTTTTTGTTGTAAGTCTTGGTTTGCTGCCATGGGGGGCAAATGACTCCATTTTGGGCTTGTTACTTTTTTTTTTTTTTAACATGAGGCTGTATTGTATAATTGAGATTTGTTATGAGAGTAGAATTTAAATGTTCTCGCCACATACATGCACACAAAAGATATGTGAGGCAAATGATGTGTTAACTATCTAGATGGAGGGAATCATTCACAATGTATACGTGTATCAAATCACTACAAATATCTTACAATTTCATTTGTCAATTATACCTCAATAAAGCTGAATTTTTGTTAAAAAATTAAAACATCTTTCAAAAATGACCCTTTGGGGACACACAGCAAACTTGGGCTGATGTCTTGCTCCTCCAACCCAACTGTAAAGATGCCATAATAGCAAGAAGGATGTTGATAGATTCCAGAACTTAACATAATTACTGTAAGAAAAGCCTGGGGGAGAAAAAATAGTGATTCCGTTCCTGAATGGGGAAAAAAATGGCAGTCTGAATAGGTAAGAGTGCCAATACCATGAAAATGGATATTCTGGGTGAGGATTTAATCGTGCTTTTTTTCTTTCCCTCTCACATTGTTTCTTCAAGATGGTTTCCTAAAAATTGATTTGCATATATAATTTTATCAGGTAATGCCAAATTCCTTTGCATGCAGTTATACAATTTTGCATTTCCATCAGCAATGTATGAGAGTGTCTGATAATTCATAGCCATGCTAATAGAGTATGTTGTCAAATTTTTGGAATTCTGATAGGTGAGAGAGTTGAGAAATGGTGTCTCAGTGTTGTTTATTTACATTTATTTATTTATTTTTATTTTTGGCTTAGTCGGGCCTTAGTTGTGGCATGCGGGCTGCAGAGTGCGTGGGTGCTGTAATTGTGGGCTTAGTTGCCCCACGGCATGTGGGATCTTAGTTCCCTGACCAGGGATCAAACCCATGTCCTCTGCACTGGAAGGTGGATTCGTAGCCATTGGACAACCAGGGAAGTCCCCCAGTGTTGTTTTAAACTGACTTTCTTATTATGAGTAAGCTCGACTGTCTTTTTATTTAAAAGACATTTTTCTGTCTTTTTTGTGAACTGCCTATTTGTGAATTTTGTCCATTGTCCTATCATGTTATGGATCTCATTTTCTCAGTTTCTTAATGTAAATCAGCCTTTTGTCTGTGGTACAAGCTGCAGTTATTCATTTGTCTTTTGCTATGTTTGTAGCACTTTTTGCCATGCAAAGAAAACATTTATAATCTTTAAACACTTAAATCTATCAGTCTTTACTATCATTTCTTCTGATTTGGGGTAATAGTTAAGAAAAGATTTCCCTTCTCCCAGTTCTAAAGAAATTTATCCGTGACTTCTAGGGCTTGTATGGTTTCATGTTTTTAATTTTAGATCTCAAACTATTTTGCTAATGTTTTCAAGTCTTTTATATTCTTACTGATTTTCTATCTACTTGTATCAAACTATGACTGTGGATTTATCTATTTTTCTTTTCTGGTTTGTTAGTTTTTTATTTTATGTATTTTGAAGCTCTGAATTAGGTGCATATACATTGAAGATTGTTATGTCTTTATGTTGAACTAATCTTTTTATTATTATGAAATGTCCTCTTTACCCCTGGTAATATACTTCTCCTAAAGTTTACTTTGTCTCATATTAATATAGTTCCGCTTTCTTAAGAGTAATATTTGCAAATTTCTTTTAACTTATGAGTTTTAATATTTAAGAATATATTATATTCTTGCATATCTATATATATACATTATATATATATTTGTGTATTATTTAATTGGTTCCTTTTAAAAGCCAGTATGATCAACAGAAGAATAGCATAATGATGTCAAGTAACATCGCTTGATCTCTTCCTATTTGTTCATTTATTAGGCATGCCTTATTTTTATCATATTAATAGCAGAATAAAATATAATTTTGAAAAAAAAATGAAAGCCAGTATGAAAATCGCTGCCTTTTCATTTTGGTGTTTAGACCATTTACACTTAGTGTAATTTTCCACATGGTTAGGTTTAAATTTACCATTTTGCTATTTGTTTTCTATTTTTCTGATCTGTTCATTTTCCCCTTTTTAATATTTTCCTGGTTTTTTTGAATTTTTATATTTTATTTAATTTCCACTTCTGGCTTATTAGCTGTATATATATATATATATATATAATATATTTTTTGTTTAATTATTTATTTTGGCTGCTTGGGTCTTAGTTGCAGCATGCGGGAGCTTTGTTGTGGCATGTGGCATCTTTAGTTGCAGCATGTGGGCTTCTTAGTTGTGGCATGTGAACTCTTTAGCTGTGGCATGCGTGCAGGATCTAGTTTCCCTACCAGGGATCGAAACCTGGCCCCCTGCATTGGGAGTGTGGAATCTTACCCATTGGACCACCAGGGAAGTCCCATTAGCTGTATTTTTGTATTAGTTTTTTAGTGGTTGATCTAGAGTTTACAATTGCATCTTTAACTTATACTCTATCTTCAAATACTATTATACCACATGATAAAATGTAAAAATCATACGAGTATACTTACAATTCTCCCATCCATTCTTTGTTGCTGTTCTTGTCATACATTTCACTTCTATACATTATTAACCTCACAATACACTATTATTATTTTTGCTTAAACAGATATCTTTAAAATAAATTATAGTTTATTTATGAGAATCATTATATTTACCATACTTATGATTTCTGGGATCTTCATTCCTTTGTATAAATCCAACTTTCTATCTTGTATAATTTTCCTTCAGCTTGGAGAACTTCAACATTTCTTTTACTCTAGTACAATATGTTAGAGACCACCTCTCTCAGATTTGTCTGAAAATATCTTTATCTTACCTTGATTTTTGAAGAATATTTTTGTTACATGAAGAATCAGGTTTTTTTTCTTTCAGAGTATTAAAAATGTGCTATCTTCTGACTTGCCTAGGTTCTAATGAGAAAGCTGTTGTCATTTTAATCTTTGTTTCTCAGTACATAATGTGTATTTTAGTTCCTCTTATTGCTTTTCATTTTTCTTTTTATCAGTGCTTTTCAGCAATGTGATTATAATGTGCTTTGATGTGCTTTTCTTTTTACACTTACCCTATTTGGGGTTAGTTGAGATTCTTGGATCTAGGGTGGTAGTTAAAAACAGTATAAAACAGTGTTATATCTGAATTCCATATGGTCAAGAAACTAGAGAAATGACTGAACACGCTAAGTAGAGACATGGAAGATATTTAAAAATCACAAATAGAACTCCTAGAAATGAAAACTATATTGTCTTAGATGAAAACCACACTGCATAGAAGTGACAGCATACTAGATATTGCAGAAGATTGTTTAGTGAATTTGAAGATAAAGCACTAGAAACCATCCCAAATGAAACACAGAGAGGAAATTTACCACAGATTACCTTAAATTTCTGAAAAGAAAAAGGTGAACTTATTGAAATGAGATGCGCTCCAATGTGCTGGAAGATGTGAGAGAGGTAGAGAAGATTCTAAAAGGCAAATAGGATAGAGGTTCAGGAAAAAAGATAGATAAAAAGATTGCAAAGAGCATACAAGACTATGCTGAGTTTGTATAACATAGTTTCTGTTAAGGATCCATTTCCCCATTAGCCACACTAGAAACACCAGAATAATTTTTGCCATTTCTCCTTTCTCTATTTTCTAAGCCATGCTAAATTAGTCCCATGAATTACTTTCCTGGTTTCTCTAGTATTCATTCTTTTCACTGACACCCTAGTTCTGGCTCTTTTTTCTGTTCGTCTGGACGTCAATATGGTCTTTTTATTCTTTTTTTTTTTAAACATCTTTATTGGAGTATAACTGTTTTACAATAGTGTGTTAGTTTCTCCTTTACAACAAAGTGAATCAGTTATACATATACATATGTTCCGATATCTCTTCCCTGTTGCGTCTCCCTCCTCCCACAACAAAGTGAATCAGTTATACATATACATATGTTCCGATATCTCTTCCCTGTTGCGTCTCCCTCCTCCCACCCTCCCTATCCCACCCCTCTCATAGTCACAAAGCACAGAGGTGATCTCCCTGTGCTATGCGGCAGCTTCCCACTAGCTATCTAATTTACATTTGGTAGTGCATATATGTCCCTGCCACTCTCTCACTTCGTCACAGCTTACCCTTCCCCCTCCCCATGTCCACAAGCCCATGCTCTAGTAGGTCTGTGTTTTATTCCCATCCTACCACTAATCTCTTCATGACATTTTTTTTTTCTTAGATTCCATATATATGTGTTAGCATACGGTATTTGTTTTTCTCCTTCTGACTTACTTCACTCTGTATGACAGACTCCAGGTCTATCCACCTCATTACAAATAACTCAGTTTCATTTCTTTTTATGGCTGAGTAATATTCCATTGTATATATGTGCCACATCTTCTTTATCCATTCATCTGTTGATGGACACTTAGGTTGCTTCCATGCCGTGACTGTCTTTAAATAAAAACCATTATTTCTCCTACTGGTTCCTTGGCTGCTGCTTCTGTTGTACAGATCTTCCTCAACTTACCATGGGGTTACGTCCCAGTAAACCCATGGTAAGTTGAAAATATCATAAATTGAAAATGCATTTAATACACCTGACGTGTCAAACATCACTGCTTAGCTTCACCTACATTCAGTGCACTCAGAACACCTAGGTTAGCCTATAGTTGGGCAAAATCATCTAATGCAAGGACTATTTTTTAATAAAGTGCTGACCATCTCGTGTAATTTATTGACTACTGTACTGACAAGCAGAGTGCTTGTCTGGGTCCGTGGTGGTTGCATCTATCCGCTGTCTCCTGGTGTGGTCGCGTGGCTGGTGGGGAGCTGGGGCTTTGCCACCCAGCATCAGGAGGAAGTGTCTTTCCCCATACGGTGGGCCCGAGGAAAGCTCAAAATTCAAAAGTCGAAGTAGTTTCTACTGAATGCGTATTGCTTTCGCATTACTGTAAAGTTAAAAAATCCTAAGTTGATTTTCTTACTCGTGAAAAGTATATTCAGTCACTCGGTAATACTGATTTCCGTTCAAGAACGCTATAGTCGAGTTGGAGAGAAAAGATGAACACACAGGAGGAGAGGCAAAGAATTTCCCCCTGAAAACTGGTTGGTATAGCGTGCTCTAGGATCTCAGAGGGAAAAGAATCAACAGAGGGTAGTCCTGGAGGGCTTTACGGAGGAGGTGGGAATTGAGCTTGTTCTTAGCGGATGGTTAGTATTGGAGCAGCTGGAGAGAACAGAGAGAGAGGGAAGGCGTTGAAGATGTGGAACAAGACGGATAAAGCGTGGAGGTGAGCAGAGAGCTGCGTGCTTGTCCCAGCCAATCCTGATGAACTCAAGTGATTAGTTCAGAACCGCTCCCGTGGGGGTGTCATCTCCATCCTCAAGGACCCCAGGAGTGGAGGCAGAGGACAGGTGGCGAGGAACGAGCGCAGCCCTGGGCCACGGGGAAGGTTCACCCACTGCACCCGGATGCCGAGGGGGAGGGGCTCCGAGGAGGGAGGGATGCTCAGGCGGGGACAGCGCTGCACAGATGCAGGGAATGGGGGGCGGGGCTGGGGG
>NC_041217.1:63953173-63953617 GCF_002837175.3 Physeter macrocephalus
AAGAAAGGAAGGAAGAAAGGAAGAAAGAAAGGGAGAAGACAAAATAAAGTAGGATAAAATATAGTTATTAAAATAAAAAATAAAGAAATAAAAAAATATTAAGATGAAAAATTTCTATTAAAAAAGAAAAAAACAAAAAACAAAAAAATGGGTTGCACTAACCCTAGGATAAATGGTGGAAACAAAGCTATACAGACAAAATCTCACACAGCAGCACACACATACACCCTCACAAAAAGAAAAAAGGGGAAAATAATAGTATATCTTGCTCCCAAAGTCCACCTCCTCAACTTGGGATATTTCGCTGTCTATTCAGGTTTTCCACAGATGCAGGGCACTTCAAGTTGATTGTGGAGCTTTAATCCGCTGCTTCTGAGGCTGCTGGGAGAGACCTCCCCCTCTCCTCTTTGTTCGCACAGCTCCTGGGGGTCAGCTTTGGACTTG
>NC_041217.1:63953643-63966908 GCF_002837175.3 Physeter macrocephalus
TTTAATCTGCTGCTTCTGAGGCTGCTGGGAAAAACCTCCTCCTCTCCTCTTTGTTCGCACAGCTCCTGGGGTTCAGCTTTGGACTTGGCCCCGCCTCTGCGTGTAGGTCGTTCGAGGATGTCTGCCCTTCGCTCAGACAGGACGGGGTTAAAGGAGCAGCTGATTCGGGGGCTGTGGCACAGGCCGCGGGGGAGGGAGGGGCACGGATGCGGGGCGAGCCTGCGGCGGCAGGGGCCGGCGTGACGCTGCACCGGCCCGAGGCGCGCCACGCGTTCTCCCGGGGGATCTGTCCCTGGATCCCGGGGCCCCGGCAGTGGCGGGCTGCAGGAGCTCCCGGGAGGGGCGGTGTGGAGAGTGACCTGTGCTCGCACACAGGCCTCTTGGTGGCGGCAGCAGCAACCCTAGTGTCCCACGCCCGTCTCTGCTGTCCGCGCCGACAACCGCGGCTCGCGCCCGTTTCTGGAGCTCCTTTACTTGGTGCCCTTAATCCCCTCTCCTCGCTCCCCAGGAAGCAAAGAGGCAAGAAAAAGCCTCCTGTCTCTTCGGCAGCTCCGCGCCCGTTTCTGGAGCTCCTTTAAGAGGTGCCCTTAATCCCCTCGCCTCTCGCACCAGGAGACAAAGAGGCAAGAAACCTTTCCCTGGGATCCAACTGAAGCCCGAGGCTCAGCTCCCAGCCCCCGCCCGCCCCGGCGGGTGAGCCGACAAGCCTCTCGGGCTGGTGAGTGCTGGTCGGCACCGATCCTCTGTGCGGGAATCTCTCCGCTTTGCCCTTCGCACCCCGCTGCTGCGCTCTCCTCCGAGGCTCCGGAGCTTCCCCCTCCGCCACCCACAGTCTCCGCCCTCGTAGGGGCTTGTAGTGTGTGGGAACGTTTCCTCCTTCACTGCTCTCTCCCACTGGTGCAGGTCCCGTCCCTATTCTTTGTCTCTGTTTATTCTTTTTTCTTTTGCCTACCCAGGTAGGTGGGGGGTTTCTTGCCTTTTGTGAGGTCTGAGGTCTTCTGCCAGCGTTCGGTGGGTGTTCTATAGGAGAAGTTCCACGTGTAGCTGTATTTCTGATGTATCTGTAAGGAGGAAGGTGATCTCCGCGTCTTACTCTTCCGCCATCTTGCCTGCTTCCTCGTCAATATGGTCTTTTAATTAATCTGCCATCCATTCTAAACTGTGTTGTCAAATTCTTTTTCCTAAGGCACCACTTTGATCATGTTACTTTTTTTTGCTATAAAATCTTCAAAGGCTCCGCTGCCCTCTGAATAAAAATTTGGACTGTGTTTCACCTGCAATTCAAAGTCTTACCTATTTCTCCAGCTTTTTATATGTCTTATGATATAGCTGTACTAAATTATCTGTTATTTCCAACAAACTTTCATTTTATTGCCTCTTACTTAATCATTAATGAAAACACTTACTGAGTACCTACAATGTGGCATTAATCTAAATGACAGGGATAAAGTCACTTTCCTTCAACCTAGGTTCATGGAAATCTGATCACCTTCATACAAATCCATATAATGAAGTTTCTGAACTTTCAAAGTTGAAGATCAGACCTCAGATAGAGGTAAAATCACTATGGTACAGTCGCTTAGGAAGTTTTACCTGAAATAACCAACTGCCATCTATGTTCAGAACATTATGGAATGAATTATTTGCATGAGGTTCAAGAGAGAACACAGAAAACAGACCACAGAAAAATGCGTGAGAATCAGATTGAAATGAGTGAAAAAGGTCTAATTTGTCCTGTACAGAACAATTTCCTTCTGCTTGGGAAAGGATAAGTGATCTGTACCAGAAGAATGGAAAGTTAAAATATCCCTGTGCTTTGGTTGAATGCTTTTGTACATAGAACATGCATTTCATCCCTTTGACAAATATTTTTAAGTATCTACTAATAGGCCCTGTGCTCGATGTATATGTCAATTTGAGATGGAGCTCCTGAAAAGGCCTAGAGTCAGAGAAATGAACCTATGAACACTTAGTAGTATTGTTTATGATATTTATGTTTCTCCATGAATAAAATCAATGCCTTTTTGGCAGCAAAGTGAATTACTAAGGTGGGTAAGAGTCTAAGTAGTGAGTACAAGTGAATTATCGGCCAAGAATCTATCATAGGAATACTGAGTAAGCATGACAATGTGTATTTCTAATGAGAAAAGTCACCTCAGATTTTAGGCTTCTATTAAAGATGGCCCAGACTCACATGTGAGAAAAGGAATGTGGACTTGTTTAGGTATTTAAGCATTTTCAAGGGTCCCTTCTAACTCTTAGTATTATAAAGCTTATTGTCAAAACCAATTTTTTTTATATTTTCCGCTCTTAAAAGGCTACTTTTCCCAGACACTCTATGTCAGGTTTGTCAAAATACAGAGACAGATTTACCATGAAATTAATGAAAGAAACTTAAGCTTTTGGGATCCTCACTTGTGCTGGCCCCTTTTAAATAAGTAAATAAGTATTCACTTTTGTACCTAATTTTGACATGTAATTCCATATTGTTCTTTGTAAAAAGAGCCCAAGAATTGTATAAGCTTTAGGTCACAATACACCTAGAAATGCCTCTGGTAGAAACCTTAGAATTACTGAAGTATTCTTGTTCACCTCATTTTATTTAATTCTAAGAATTACTATTTCATCCTTCAAAACTCTCTTGGATTTTTCTCTTGTCAATTTCTGCTGATACTATTTAGTTCAGGGCTTCCTCACTTGAAAACTGCATCATGATGATAGCCTGATAGTTGGTTTTCCTGACTGCAATCTCCCTTCCAAATAAATCTATCCTATGTAAAGCTGGCAGACTAATTTTCTTAAAAAGAAACACTGCTTATTTTGCAAAATTCCCATCCAAACTCAAGATATTTTGGTGTCTTTCCACTATCACTGATCTTCTACACTTGGGATGCTTAAATGTCCAGGCAAAAGTGACAGTCAATCAGAGGGTACTTGAAGCCACAAGAGAAATGTCACACATTTTTCTAGAGTATCATTTTTTCTTGATAGCAAGTAATTTAAAAGATTATTTCCCCCCTTTCTTTTCTTTACTTGTATCAAAGAGATATCGAATTGAATGTAAAAAGATAAAATACTTTTGAGCTTAGATGCAGAAAATTAGATTCACTATTATTCTTGGCTCATGACACATTCTCACCATTCGTTCATTCAAGGCTCTCTAGCATTCATTCATTCTTTCATTTAAAATAATACAACAGGGGAATTCCCTGGCGTTCCAGTGGTTAGGACTCCGAGCTTTCACCGTTGAGGGCCCATGTTCAATCCCTGGTTGGGGAACTAAGATCCCAGAAGCCGCGCAGCCAATAAATAAACAAATAAATAAAACAAATATCCATGAAGTCACCACCAACATGAAAACTAGGACATGAATTTACATTTACATTCACCTCTTTGACCCTCCATTGCATCACCCAGCCTCTTCCCATTCAAGGTAACACTATCTAAATCATCATTCTCTTGCTTTTCTTTTTAATATCACAGGCATATATATATATGTATATATATGTATGTGTGTATATATATATATGATCCTAAATAGTTTTGGGGGGGAAGCTTAGAAGTTATTAACTTTTTAAGAAGTCTATCACATGCTGTATGTAATTCTTACAGACTTACTCTTTTCACTCATATTGCTAGGATTAATGCACATTATGGCATATAACTGTAATAAATTCATTTGGAGTGCTGTATAAATATATTCTAATTTATTTATCTATTCTTCTACTTGTAGATGGGCATTTAGGTTGTCTTCAGATTTTGATATTAAAGAGAATGCTCATATGAACAATCTTGTGTATGTCCTGGTACTTGTTCAAGTTTCTTTTGGGTATATACCTGGAGCAAAATGGTAGGTCAAGGGGTTTCCAAATGTTTATCTTTACAGGGTAATGACAAACTTTTAAAGGAGGCTGTACCAATTTATACTCCCACTAGAAATGACTAAAAGATTCTGCTGATCCACATCCTCTAGATATGGTCCAACTTTAAAAAGTTTTTTTAAATTATGGTAACATATGCACAATATCAAGACTACCATTTTAACTATGTCTAAGGGTACAGTTCAGTGATATTAAGTACATTCATATTGTTGTGCAATAATCACCCACCACATCCATCTCCTGAACTTTTTCATCTTCCCAAACTGAAACTCTGTGCCCATTAAACAATAACTCTCCTCTCTCTCCTCTCCCCAGTCCTTAGCATCCACCATTCTACTTTCTGTGTCTATGGATTTCACTACTCTAAGTACCTCGTAGTGGAATCATACAGTATTCATACTTTTGTGACTGGCTTATTTCACTTAGCGTAATGCCTTCAAGGCTCATCTACGTTGTAGAATGTGTTAGAA
This sequence comes from Physeter macrocephalus, assembly GCF_002837175.3. Taxonomy (NCBI): domain Eukaryota; kingdom Metazoa; phylum Chordata; class Mammalia; order Artiodactyla; family Physeteridae; genus Physeter; species Physeter macrocephalus. Next base: position 63,957,995 of record NC_041217.1, read on the forward strand.
TTTCCTTCTTTTAAGACTGAATTATATTTATATATATATATGTATATATATATGGACACATTTTGGTTATCCACTCATCCATCTATGAACACTTGGATTGCTAAGTATAAGGGAAGAAGGGAAAATTGGAGTTTGGGTGAAAGAACTGGATAGGTTCAGTCTGGGATATCCAAACGGAAATGCCCAGTTGGCAGTTAAGTTACTAGGTCTGAGAATCAGAAAAGAAACCTGAGCTACAGATATTATTTCATGAATTATCAGTGGATAAATGGTAACTGAAGCTACTGAAGAAAGCAAGATGACAGGGAAAATGAATAGAATGAGAAAAAACTAGTTCAAGGATTATGTGCTAGGTGGTTTAATAAGAACCAGTAACAATAACAGTTAACACTGACTGTGACCTTTCTATGAGCCAGGTACCATTTTAAATATTTTGCTCAAATAATTTTAAAAAAACAACAACTTTGGACTTAGGTACTATTATTATTATGCCATTTTACATTTAAGGAAACCAAGGCACAGTGCAGTGAAATAATTTGCCTGAAATTGCACATTAAATTGAGTGGTGAAGCCAAGATTTGAAGACAGGTAGCCTGACTCCAGAATTTTGTTCTCAACCTTATACAAACCTCACAGTAATTCTCGAAGGTAGCTATTTTTACCTCTACTTCATAGATTAAAAAAAAAATGAGGCTCAGAGAAATTAAATTAACTTGCTAGAGTAATACAGCTTGCATGAAGTAGGATTACGATTCAAACCTAAAGACCATATCCTTTCATACGTCAGTTATGAGAAGAGATTTAATTTCTCTCATAATCTTTTACAATGCCTTGCCTAGTACTAAATATTTGTTTAAAAAATGGTATTATTATCCTTAATTATTACTACTAATAATGTAAGAACATTGAATTTTAGCTCCAATTTACCTTTCACAGGAAGTTACTGAGGTTGTACCACAACATAAAAAAAGTATAGGGCTTCCCTGGTGGCACAGTGGTTGAGAATCTGCCTGCCAATGCAGGGGACACGGGTTCTAGCCCTGGTCTGGGAAGATCCCACATGCCACGGAGCAACTAGGCCCGTGAGCCACAGCTACTGATCCTGCGTGTCTGGAGCCTGTGGATCCCACAGGCGACGGAGCGACTAGGCCCGTGAGCCACAACTACTGATCCTGCGTGTCTGGAGCCTGTGCTCCGCAACAAGAGAGGCCACGATAGTGAGAGGCCCGCGCACCGCGATGAAGAGTGGCCCCTGCTTGCCGCAGCTAGAGAAAGCCCTAGCACAGAAACGAAGACCCAACACAGCCAAAAAATAAAAATAAAATTAATTAATTAAAAAAAAAAGTATAAACTAAGGCGGAAGATGTGGGTCCAGGAAATAGTAACTCGTACCCTAGAGAATAGTGAAAGGAACTCCCAGTACAAAACCCTTATAGTAGTCATAGAAATTGGAGCAGGACAGTGAATTTTTGGAGAGTGGTCTTCATGGAGAAAACGTTGAAATATAAAAATTAATACAATGAGACTTTAGAGATATGATAAAGGAATCTGGTAGCATGTAGTAAAGATGTCACTGAATTGCCTCTAGCACTGTTCTTCAACAAAGGTCATTAGTGAGTGGCCCCCGCTCGCGCAACTAGAGAAAGCCCTCACACAGAAAAGAAGACCCAACACACCCATAAATAAATAAATAAATTTATTTAAAAAAAAGATATTAAACAATATGCTCAAGGACTGCTGTCAATTAAGTGGCAAAGCCAGAATTGAAAACCAGGTCTGGGGAATTCCCTGGCGGTCCAGTGGTTAGGAATCAGTGCTCTCACTGTCAGGGCCCTGGGTTCAATCCAGAAACCTCGTAGCATGGCCAAAAAGAAAAAAAAAAACAGAAAAAGAAAACCAAGCCTTACTTCAAAGGTCATGCTCTGTTGCACCTCAACATTTACCATGGGTGATACAAAGCTGAAGAAAAACCATCGAAGTTGAATAGTTCAAGCGGGATGAAGTTTTTCCAACTCCTCCAGAAAGAACCAATCTTGCCCTCATCTGTGGTCCCATAACATTTTATGAGTACCTCTGTGGATGTAAAATGTCACCTGCCATATCAGCAAACATAGGATATTGTGGCCCTCAAGCCATCAGCCACTACATCAGCCCTGAGGCAACTCAGGATAGAGAAAAACAAACAGGCTGCTGGTCACCAAGCTGTCAGCCACTGCAGCTGTCCCCAATGGTGCAACCTGAGGGGATTCAGGATGGAGTAAAAAACAGGATACTGGCCCTAGACAGTTAAGGTGCATATCAAAGGAAGGATTTCAGTAAGCCCAAACTCTTGCATCTTCCCATACACAGCTAAATTCATTAACTTGAGATGTCTGGTTTTTCTTCAATTAGCAGTAATCTTTTGATTGCCAACTACCTGGTTTTTGTTGCAAAAACTCCTATATATCCTTGCTCCTCCCTTACCTCTTTGGAGCAATGTCTAATAGCTGAAAGGCTGCCTCCCGGGCTTAAGGCCTCAGAAAGTCCGCGTGGAATAAAATGTAACTCCCAACTTTCAGGTTGTGCAATTTTTTTCAGTTGACACCGCTAGTATATGTTGTTATAATGTATAACTTACAGGGAAGTCAGGAGTAGTATCTCTTTTTTTAATAGTTTAATTTTTATTTTATATTGGAGTATAGTTGATTTACAATGTTGTGTTAGTTTCAGGTGTACAGCAAAGTGATTCAGTTATACATATACATATATCTACTCTTTTTCAGATTCTTTTCCCATATAGGAGTAGTATCTTAATCACCCTTTCCAACCTTAACAGTGCCTACCACTGATCCTGACACATGAAGAGAAGCTCAATGTCTGTTAAAAGGAAACAGGGTCTCTGCCGCTAAGTGCAAAGAGGAGACAAGAAACGCACATGTAACTAATAAAGGCCAAATACAGTGTCATAGGAAAATTATAAATAAAATGCATTGGAGTTTAGGAGAAAAGAAAAAAAAACGATAGAGTACAGGTCAAGGGGAAACAGTTCAGCCAGCTTCCAGATTTTCCTACACACTCACACAGACACAGTCTGGAAAAGCTGAAAAGGCGGAAACCAAGCTAATGAGACAATTCCTCTATCCATTTTAAAATTTAATGAGTTCCCAGCATTTATAGACTGAACTTTCAGAATTTCACATAAAATCAGGATGTTTGGATTTTCTTGAAAAATGGGAAGGTATCGGAAACTGGGTGCTCATTCTCCGCGGGAAATTGGTTGGATATATCAATTGTTCCCTTCATATAAAGTTAGTGCTCCCTTGCTCATCGTAGTACCTCCCACCATTTTCTTACGCCAACCCAGTGTAAAATACTTTATACCTGGCCATGATGGGTATTTGGGTTTAGGACCCCTTCTCAAGACACACCGCTCACTGCTCTATTACACACCGGGTATTTTCAAGCACCGTGTCTCTGCCTGGAAAGACTTTGCTTTCTACAAAAGCACTCAGACTTCTCTAAACGACTGCTTCAATTCCTTTTACTAGCTTTCTCTGACCATCCCCTCAACCGGATCACCGCAGCATTCTGTTCATACCTCTATTAAAACCCTAATCACACCGTATGTACAAGTTTTTCTCCTTTACTAGGATGTGAGTGCCTGGAAGCCAGCGGCCCACGATTCATTGACGTTCGCGGCCCAAATCCGTGGCCCGGCATCTAAACACAGGCATTCGGTACTTGTGTGCGGAACTCAATCTCCCTACTTTACGCAAACCTAGGCTAAACTACCTACTCGACCTTAGATGTGGGGCTGAGACAGAAACGCAGACGAGTCAAAACAAGTGCACTCTGGGCGAGAAGAACGAACACCCCGCCACCACCGCCAGCAAACGCTACCGTACGAGGCCCCGCCCCCGTAACTCCGTTTCAGTTGCTCCAGTTCCAACTCTCGCGAGATTCGGCTTGAGCGCCAGCCCGTAAGCCCCAGAGACACGCAGCTCGGTTTCCGGGGATTCTCGTGGTAGCGCGACACGCCAGGAGGGGCACTTCCGGCGCTGCGCCCAGGAAGCGGAAGTGAGGCTTCCTGGCTGAGAGAATAGGTGTGTTGCTCGGCTGTCCTGAAATATAGAAAAGTCGCTTTCGCTTCACTTTTCCTGGCTTTCGAGCGCTTACCCCCTGGCGGGTGGGAGTGCAGAGACTTAAGCGCAAGATGAGCACCATGTTCGCAGACACGCTGCTCATCGTGTTTATCTCCGTGTGCACGGCTCTGCTCGCCGAAGGTGAGAGCGGCTGCTTCTCTGACGTTTGATCAGTCCCCGAGGGAAGGATCCTAGGCCCTGGGTCCCTCGAGCCCAGGGAGAGGTCGCGAGCCTTGCTTCCTTTGGCGGGGGTGGGAGTGGGGTTCTCCTCTATTCCAGGTAATCTTACCTCCAGGAGCGGGAGGGGTAGTGTGGAATCGATTGCCGAGGTTTCTTCTGTCTAGGTTTCACTTGCGTGTTTGTGAAGACACCTTCGTATCATGTCACAGTTTTGGTTGAAAATTCAGTTGTCTTAACCTTTGAAAAAAGTTAACTATTGGTGAATATAAAGCAAAAAATTGAAATCCGTTATTATCCAACGGTAACCACTAATAAAGGCTGTTGTGACCATTCCAAACATTTCTCTATTCGCATGCTGCTTTTAATATTTCAGGTATAACCTGGGTCCTGGTTTACAGGACAGACAAGTACAAGAGACTGAAGGCAGAAGTGGAAAAACAGAGTAAAAAATGTGAGTATGGCAACATCCTTTAAAAACAGTTTCAACACATCAGGCTCACTGAGTGCATGTTCACAGTACGTATTTTAGGAGCATCAACTGATATAAAAACTTTATAGGAATACAACGGTGAATCTGACTAGAATTGAAGTCTGTTTAGAAATATAAGACTTTTTTTTTTAAAGAAAACTTTTAAAAATAAATTTATTTTATTTTGTGCTGCATTGGGTCTTTGTTGCTGCGTGCAGGCTTTCTCTAGTTGCGGCGAGCGGGGACTACTCGTCATTGCGTAAAGGGCCGTGCTCTAGATGCTGCAGGCCTGAGGGAGCCTCCGATTAACAAAACTCTTCTTGGGTTTTGTTTTTCTGCCCACAAGGGGTGACTGTCTCCTACGGGAGGCCTGACACAGTCACCAGAGCTCACAACAGAAAAAATGAACCATTTATACAATGAACTGAAACCCAAAAAAGGAAAAGAACGTGCTGTTTCAGCTGTGGCGTTACAAAACAAGCAAAACAAGCCGTGTGAACAGATTCAGATAAAGCAGCAGCAGGGCACCTCGGGGTGAGGCCGCGGTCCAGCTCCCTCACAAGAAACATAGCCTGGGCTTCGTGTCTCCCTGGTTGAGCCCTTCCTACCTTTTAACTGCAGGATGTAAACTCTACGGAAATTGCATCAGACTTCAGTTTCTCCCAACCCTCTCCACAACCTCAACTCCTGACAGCGGCACATCTCCGTTCAGAAACCCAGGAGAGAATTCTTCAAATTAGTGACCCCCAGGGTTGACTCTGGAACCAAAAGTTTGACTGGGAGATGGAGGTGAATTTTGCTACATAATTATAAAAGAATTTCACAAAAATAAAATTCCATTAAGTAAACACCCACAAACACACACACAGGCTTGTGCAAGCGCACGCGCACGCGCGCACAAACACACACACACACACACACACGCATAGTCAAAGCCAACATTCAACAGGAAAAGTTCCCTTTTCTTTCTCAAAGGCTTATTTTCACAAGCCTCGACAGGAAACAGCCCTGTGTGGTGAGCTGGGAAAGCCAAGTCGTCAGAAGGAAAAGAAAATAGGGCAGGTGATCTGTGTGGAGGCACCCGGGGGGGTCCTGAGGCTTCTCTCTGCTCCTGGAGCCCCTCCGATCCCCAAACCTGCCTGCTGAGCGGGTCAAGGCTACGCGACCACTGAAATGTACGTGTTGAAGGTCCAAGCTCCTCCACCCTCCACCCTCGCTGTCCTCTACTGTCATCTGTGTTCAGACGTGGTGACAATCCTCTTTCATATACGAGGCACCAGGGGCGTGGAGCCAAAGACCCCAGCCCACGGCTGCCCTTGAGCCCACACTGGGGCTCCCCAGCTCCCTTCCTCAGCAAGCCCACCACCAAGGAAGCCAAACTGCTCCGACAAGCGGTGTTCCAAGCCTGCCCACCTGGAGCCCAGATGAGATAAAAGAACCGAAGTGGGGCAGGTTAGCCAGTGCCGGGCTGGGTCCACACTGAGCAAGTGTGCAGGCCGCGGGCAGATGGGCCCCCTGGACAGCCCCGGCTCCACCCTGATGAGCCCTCGTGCAGCTGGACAGTGAGAACGTGTAATCTTGAAAACAACGACGAGCCTGCGCTCGGACTCTCATCCAGGTGGAGAGCCGGCTGCACATGGCAGGCGGATTCTTAACCACTGCACCACCAGGGAAGTCCCGAAATATAAGACTTTTATGCAGAATACGTAATACAAACCTCAGCGGAGTGACTGACAAGAGAGGTACTTATTATGTGCTGTGGTGGTTCTAAAGAAGAGACCCCATTCAGTTGTGAGGGGCCATGGAAGCCTTTGTGATACAGATAGCCTTGCAGTCCTTCATGCGTAGTTAGAATTTGGACAGAGGATGAGATGAGGAAGGAGTTCCAGGCAAAGGAAATAGCATATGTGCAAAAATAGGGAAATTTTAACTAGTAAGGTGTGTTTGGAGAACAACAGGTCATAATGATTGGTATCAAGGTAAGTGGTGTCTTCAGGGATAAGACAACTTTCATTTGGGTCTGATGGTTGAAGGAGTATTTGAGGAAAAGGTTAAGGACAAGTCGAGTTTGTTGTTTTTGAAATAAAACAGGAATTCCACAGGATACAGCTGAGGGGGCTGCTATAGGTATAATGTGAATGGTTCCTTACAAGCTTGATTTGGTTTTCAGTCTCCTTTTCTGCCTTATAAAGATTAACTCTAACTTTCACATCTTAAAATTCTTGTGACTTTCTGTATTCTATGAGTTTTCTGTATGTCTTCATAAGAGTTTGAAGTTTTCTTTTTTACAACATCCCATTTCTAATATCCACATAGTAACAATTTGTGGTCAGTTGTATAAAATTATTCTCCTTTTCTAGAAAAGGAGATTGAGACTCAGAAAGGTTAAATGATGTATTAATGTCTCAGAGCAAACAAAGAATTAGAAACCAAATTCAGGCCTTTTAAGTTACAGTTTACTGTTCCTTCATTTATTCAATGTTGATAATGCACCTCAACATATTTAAAACCAAACTCATTATCTTTACCTTCACACATGTGATCCTTTTCCAGTATTTCCCTATTTGGTGAATGGTACTTCCTTGCTTCCAATGGTACAAGCCAGAAACCTTACTATACTTTCTTCATTTGGCTTTCAGGACACCACACTCTCTTGGCTTTGTGCTTACCTTGTCAATTGGTCGTTCTTTTGCAGTTTCCTTGTTGGTTCCTCTTCTTGACCTCCTGTTGTTGGGAGTGACCCAAAATTTATTATTTTTCCTCTATACTCACTCCCTTAATGAACTCATTTATGTGCTCTATTTGCCAGTGACCCCCAAATTTATATTCTTAGCCCTCTGTGCTAATGCAAGATTCAGATATCCAACTATCAACTTGTTAATTCCACTGGAATGTCTAATGTATATCTCAAACCCAACCTGTCCAAATTGAACACTGTTCCTCACTTCCAAGCCTGCTACATTTGTAGCCGTTACAGTCTTGGTCAGTGGTAATCCTGTCCTTGTGTAGGACATAAGGACATAATCCTTGTGTAGTTATCTTTGACTCTTCTCTCACAGCCCACATCCAGTACTGTTGGGCTGCCTTCAGATATATCCAGAATCTGCCCACTTTACATCACCTCCACTGCTAACTACCATAGTCCAAGCCACCATCATCCTTTGCATGAATTATTGTGATAGCCTCCAACAAGTGGTCGTGTTTCCCTGTAATCTGTTCCCAAGATAGCAGCCAGAATAATCTTTTTAAAAGTATATCAGATCGTGTCCCTTCTCTGCTCATAACTCTGTGATGGTGTCCCATTTTAACTCGGAGGAAAAGCCAAAGTTTTTACAGTGGCCTACAGAGGTCCCCTGTTATGGCTCTGATCTTCTTTCCCTCTCATTCATTCTGCTCCACCCTCACTGACCTGTTTGCTGTTTCTTATTACACGTCAGCCTCATCCTGTGCTGGGACCTATCTAATGGCTGTTCCCTCTACCTAGAATGTTCTTCTCTGTGACATCTGTTTACCTAACCCTTGTATCTTCTTCAAATCTTTGTTCAGAGCTCACCTCAGTGAGTCTTAACTTGACCACCCTGTTTAAAACTGCAGTCAGCCTACCTCCTGTACCACTGCCGCTCCTCATCTTCCTTATCCTGCTGTTTTGTTTTGTTTTCATTCATCTGCTACAATGAACGCTTCACTAGGGCAGGGTTCTTTTTTTTTTTTTTTTTTTATCGTTGTTGTTTACTGATGTATCCCATGCACCTAGAAAAGTGGCTGGCACATGGTAAATGTCTAATAAATATTTGTTGATTCAGATACTTCCTTCTGTCACCCTGTATGTGCAGTCCACTCTCAATCCCTGATACTATTGTCCTCCTGAAGAGTTTTTGGTCTTTCCACATCTCTTCATTTCTGCCACCATCACTCAGCCTAAACTTCTATCACATTTCATTTGATTTATTGTGATAGCCTCCTCATTGCTCCACCTGCAGCCACTCAAATTTATTCTGTTCAGTAACACCTGGAGTAGTTTTTCAAAACACAAATCTGATTGTGTTATTTGCCCTTCCTTTTTTTTTTTTTTTGGTGTGTGTGTGTGTGTGTGTGTGTGTGTGTGTGTGTGTGTGTGTGTGTGTGTGTGTGTGTGTGTGTGTGT
>NC_041217.1:63967010-63978173 GCF_002837175.3 Physeter macrocephalus
ATGGTTCACGGGCCTAGCCGCTCCGCGGCATGTGGGATCTTCCCGGACCGGGGCACGAACCCGTGTCCCCTGCATCGGCAGGCGGATTCTCAGCCACTGTGCCATCAGGGAAGCCCTTTGCCCTTCTTAAAACAACTCAATTTCTTCCCACTGCTTTGAGGACAAAGGTGTGGCCTACAAGGTCTAGCGTGGTCGGGTACCTCCCTGTCTCCCTCTCTGACCACATCTGTGTCATGTTTTTCCCTACTTTCTATTCTCTAGCCATCCTCTAAACTAATCTTGCTTTTTCCTACTATGGAGCTGGGCTTTTGTATCTGCTTTTTCCTCTGTCTGGAATAATTTTCCCCTCTCATTTGTCTAATAAACTCCTACTCATTCTTCAGATCTCAAAGCCTTATTTAGTTTCCCCAGCAGGATCAAATCTTTGGATCATGGGCCTTAATTTATCCAGATACTTCTCCTTAGAGAACTTATCATAATTACAATTTTTTCTATGTATGATTATTATTATTCAAATAATGTCCTCTCCCCATCTGAACTGTAATTTCTATGAGGGCAAAGGCCCTTGTATCTCTAGCACTTAACACAGGTCCTGGCACAGATTCACTACTTGATAAAAGCATGTTGAATAGCTTAAAGAATAAATGATCTCTATAACATAACATCACATGTATTCTTTGTGAGGAATTGTTCTGCTATGATCATAAACTAGTTAGCCAGCATGCAGTGGCATCCAAACACAAATTTCTTCATATCACATGTATCATGGAGTAGTCTTATGAAATACAAAACACCTTTAGTTTCTAATTTGTTTGGATTAATATTCTCATACCTTAAATACTTATATGAATTTGCTCTGTAGATTTTGGGCTTCCTTAGTATCCATAACTAATTGCCTTGTTTCTAGTTATCTGTATTATAGAAGTTAAGTTTCCTTCACCTTACACCTAAATTCAAAGTAATAGTTGCCAGACAAAGCTTCCATAGTTGTATTTTTTAATATAATTGACTAATGTGCTTGCTTTGAAGATAAGTATGAGGTAGGTTGGTGATGATTGGAATGTCTCATGGCATTTCTTATGGTCTTAGGTCCTCTATTTCAGGTAATCTATCAAAACTCAGTGAACATGCACAGACATAGAAAACAGATTTATGATTATCAAAAAGGAAGGGTGGGGGGAGGGATAAATTAGGAGTTTGGGATTAGAAGATACAAAATACAATATATAAAATACATAAACAGCAAGGTACTACTGTATAGCACAGGGAACTATATTCAATAGCTTGTGGTAAACTATATGGAGAAGAATCTGCAAAAGAACTTATGTATATATGTATAACTGAATCACTTTGCTGTACACCAGAAATTCACACAACATTGTAAATCAACTATACTTCAATTAAAAAAAAAACACAAGAACTCAGTAAGCATGTATTATTTTCATTTATATGATCAGTTGACACGTATGATTGCTTGCTCGCTGTAGAGGTTACCATGATGAGTGCAGTATGCAATGAACGGGCATAGATACTGTCTTCTAGATATTTGTAATCAAATGGATAACTATTATTTAGCATGGGATATTTAATAGGAAGAAATAAGGTAAATTCCCTCTTTGAACAAACGTCTTAATTGCAAACATAATCCCTTCTGACATTCTATGTTCAAAATTTGGTATGGATCCAGGCAAGAAAAGTTTGTAGGGACCAAATTTAGAGATGGCCCATGGGAATTCCCTGGTGGTCCAGTGGTTAGGACTCCACGCTTCCACTGCAGGGGGCATGGGTTCAATCCCTGGTTGGGGAACTAAGATCCTGCAAGCTGTGCAGTGTGACCAAAGAAAAAAAGAAAAAAAAAAAAAGAGAGAGATGGCCCAGGCATAGAACTTGTACATAACTATGATTAGCATGTTATAGGATCTAGTGGAAAATGTAGACAATATGCATGAACAGATGGGGATTTTCAGGAGATGGAAACTATAAAAAAGTGTCACATGGAAATGACAGGAATAAAAACATATCAGACATAAAGGATCCTTTGAGGAAATTATCAGATAGGCAAGGCCTTAAAAAATTTTATCTCAGCCAACTATTGGAAGATACACTACACCAAGACAAATGAGTAAACCAAAAAAGAAGAGGAAGATGTGAACTCCAGGAAACAAGAGCTCCAACACAGGACTCAGGTGAAGGGAATCGCCCAGACGATGAGGAAGGCAGATTTAGATCTGACATTCTTAGGAATGTCAGCTGTGCACCAGGCTGAGCTTGTAAGAGGGTGCTAGGAGAAACTTCTTCAGGAAAATTTATAATGCCTAATGATCTGGCTTTGTACAGGAAAGATTTAGACAGCTAACTAAGAATTTGGGGCTGAATTAGTGATAAGTACGGAGACAACCAAACAAATTTTAAAATGCCATAAATCTAGGAAAAACTTGCAGGAAGTTAAATCGTTTGCTACATAAATTACCTGTGAACAGTATTTTCACGGTCATAATTTTGTAAATGTTGAACTCACATTTAACGAAAATTACAACTATAACAATGGATTTTATGATGTAACTAGCTTATTTCAAGATATAGGGGTTAAAAGAAAAAAAAAAAACTTTATGGGAGTTCCTTGGTGGTCTAGTGGTTAGGATTCGGTGCTTTCACTGCCATGGCATGGGTTCAGTCCCTGGTCGGGGAACTGAGATCCCACAAGCCACCAGCACTGCCAAAAAAAAAAAAAAAAGGATATGGGGTAAATATCAAAATAATCAGCTAAAAGAGGTAAAAGTGGTTGCTTTTTGAAATGAAGGAAATAGGGAGTGGGGGCAAGCATAAGACCATTGCTTTTCTTTAAAACTGACTCTTTAAATGAGTGTTTTACTTTGGTTATTTATTTTTTTTAACTTTTTATTTGTATTGGAGTATAGTTGATTAACAAAATTATGTTAGTTTCAGGTGTACAGCAAAGTGTTTCAGTTATACATATGCATGTATCTGTTCTTTAAAATATTTTCCAGTGACAACTCTCATTGGATGATCACCAACTTGTAGACTATTAAAATAGTTACTACCTGATATTTTAAACTTATATAAAAATTAATCTATTCACAACTTCAGGCAAACAGAAATCCTTTATGAGTATAAATAAGTAGGCAGCCACAGTTGAAAAAGTAGAAATTTTCTGTCTATTGATACAATTTTGAATCAGTCAGTACGTTTTGGACTTTGATAGCTAATAATGAATTTAAGGTGACTAAAGTGTATTTTCACACATTTCAGTGAACAAACCAATCAATAGTAATAAACCAAACCGAAGGGAAGCCTTGCTATTTCATCTACTCTTTGTTCTGTAATAAAGCGATGGGAAGCACAGGCTCAAAATGTAAAAGAATAAAATGAAATGAAATGAAAAAAATAAAATAATTAAAACCTCAAAAAAAAATTTGTAGGGTTTTTGAGGAATACAAAGAAATATAAATATATTTGAATCAAAATTAGGTGTAGATTTCGTATCTTGTGAAGATCTGATCCTAGGCATTATTTGGAGAATACTGGTGTTACCTACAAAGCTGTCCTATTGTGGTGGGGCCTTTGACAAAAGATGCTTTCATAAAAGTACCAAGCTGTTTGATTTAGGTGGTCACTAGACTTATGAGTGTGCTCTAAATGTCAATGAGTCTTTTTTCGTTGTGTCACTTTAATAACATAGACCAATGAAAGAACACTTCAGTAAATGAGAAAGATTAAAGTACTATATGTAATTGGATTCTTGTAACAAAATTATTTATTTGAGAGCATTTATTAAGTACAAATTATTGTAAAGTATGAAGTATTTCTTTAGTTTACAGTGAAACAGGATAAAGCTTTTAGAGTAATTTATAAACTGTTTGACAACTCTGGAATTCAGAACGCAGCAATACCAGGTCATGGGCAAAAATGTGTTTCATAGTAGACGTCTTTTATTTTTGTCAACTCTGATATCTCCATTTCTTTTCTTTCTTTTTTTTTTTTAAGAGAAGGATCTCCCTTTATTTTTTAAAAATTAATTAATTTATTTATTTATTTATTTTTGGCTGCCTTGGGTCTTCATTGCTGCGTGCGGGCTTTCTCTAGTTGCGGCGAGCAGGGGCAACTCTTCTTTGCAGTGTGCGTGCTTCTCATTGTGGTGGCTTCTCTTGTTGCAGAGCACGGGCTCTAGGCGTGCGGGCTTCAGTAGTTGTGGCATGTGGGCTCAGTAGTTGTGGCTCGTGGGCTCTAGAGCGCAGTCTTGGTAGTTGTGGCGCATGGGCTTAGTTGCCCTGTCTTTTATTTTTGTCAACTCTGATATCTCCATTTCTTTTCTTTCTTTTTTTTTTTTTTAGAGAAGGATCTCCCTTTATTTTTTAAAAATTAATTAATTAATTAATTAATTTATTTATTTATTTTTGGCTGCCTTGGGTCTTCATTGCTGCGTGCGGGCTTTCTCTAGTTGCGGCGAGCAGGGGCAACTCTTCTTTGCAGTGTGCGTGCTTCTCATTGTGGTGGCTTCTCTTGTTGCAGAGCACGGGCTCTAGGCGTGCGGGCTTCAGTAGTTGTGGCATGTGGGCTCAGTAGTTGTGGCTCGTGGGCTCTAGAGCGCAGTCTTGGTAGTTGTGGCGCATGGGCTTAGTTGCCCTGTGGCATGTGGGATCTTCGCAGACCAGGGCTCGAACCTGTGTCCCCTGCATTGGCAGGCGGATTCTTAACCACTGCGCCACCAGGGAAGTCCAGGATCTCCATTTCTTGTTATGGGGTGAGGTTCTGGTGAATAAATATCAGCAAAAAGAGTTTCTTCGCAACTTCATGAGGTTAAAAAACCATTAGGTTAATTTATATTATCCCTAGAAAAGATTTATCTAGTCTTAATCCAGTGTGCTAGAAGATCAGGTTAATGTTCATTGTATCATCTTATGTTTCTATTCTCTAGCCTTCTGACTTTTTATTTTTCCCCCTTGTTTTTTATGCAGTCATGGTTAAATGCCAAGTAGCTGTGTTATAGTCCTTCTGAGGTGGGAAAGAAATATTTTTTGTTTCTTTAGTTAATAATCATGATAAAGAATAAAGCATCAATGTTTCTGTCCATTTTGTCTTTTAAAATGTTATTTCTGTAACATCTTATAGAATTTGACTTAATTTCCTTTTATGATCTCATACTAATAGTTCATTCTAAATCTCTGTCTTGGGACTTCCCTGGTGGTCCAGTGGTTAAGACGCCGAGCTTCCACTGCAGGGCACACGGGTTAGATCCCTGGTCAGGGAACTAAGATCCTACATGCCGCCTGGTGCGGCCAAACAAAAAAAAAAAAACACCTCTTTTTTCCCCCTATATATGTCATGTTTTATCTTTTTATCTACCTAGAACAGTACCTGTCACTTAGCCACCCAATACATATATTCACGCACACACATTTTATTATAGTCAGAACTTTACCATTTTATTTTAGTCAGAACTTTACCATTTTATTTGTAATAGTGGAGTTAAATTGAATTTTATATCTCTTTGATAAAGGAGTAACACCAATTTTGCTTTTAGAATTCAGCATACTTAATATAATAAGGGAAAGATTCCTACCTGCCAATTCTCTTTAATGCAGCTTTTAGAAATAGTACATGTACTGTACTATTTGCTAGTAAAGGAAGTATACTAAGATAATATAAGAAACAGATAATGTAAATAGAGTAAAGGTAATTTTTGGTGTATCTATTGGTAGTCCATTCATAGGTGATTAAAGATAGTAAATATAAAATATAAATACATTAACACTATTCTTTTTCAAAAGCTTACTGTTACTCTATTGTCATATTAATTGAAAAACCTCAAAAAAAATTGGTCTTAGCTTTTTTGGCTCTCCTGATCTTCCTACATTGTGTATGTGTTGCCTTTTTTCTATACTATAATTGTTACTTGATTATGTGCCCTCACTAAATTGCTTTTTAGAGGGCAAGGATCATGTTTATCTTTTTATTTACTTAGAATGGTGCCTGTTAACTTAGGCAGCCAATAACTGAATGAATGAATGCCCACCTTCTATGGTGAATATGAGAATGGTACTACAATTAATCACCTGAGAGAGCAGAATTTTAAAATTGTGCTTCGACTCTACCTAAGGCAATCACCCACAGCTAATGGTCTGAAAATCATCTCAGTTTTGATTATGACTTTGTGTTTATAAAGTCCTTTATGGGTATTTAATTAATGATGCTTACAATATTGCTGTTTTATTTTTAGAATATTGTGTCTACCTTTTATTGTCAGCAGGTGTGGGAGCATACCAGTTAACCATGACCATAATCAAAGGCAGCATGTAACTTTCTTGTAAGCTTCTTTCATTGGTTCAGCTGTGATAAAACATCCTTTGTTTCTTTTGTTTAATGCATAATTAATTTTTACTGTGTTACTATGTTGTTTACAGTGGAAAAGAAGAAGGAAACAATAACGGAGTCAGCTGGTCGACAACAAAAAAAGAAAATCGGTAAGATGAGTTATTGGTATACAAAATATTGAGGTTTCTTGGAAGAAATAAATTCTTAGATAATGAAAATGTAATAAAGTATTTAATAGGGGCTTCCCTGGTGGCGCAGTGGTTGCGCGTCTGCCTGCCGATGCAGGGGAACCGCGTTCGCGCCCCGGTCTGGGAGGATCCCACATGCCGTGGAGCGGCTGGGCCCGTGAGCCATGGCCGCTGAGCCTGCGCGTCCGGAGCCTGGAGGATCCCACATGCCGCGGAGCGGCTGGGCCCGTGAGCCATGGCCGCTGAGCCTGCGCGTCCGGAGCCTGTGCTCCGCAACGGGAGAGGCCACAACAGAGGGAGGCCCGCATACCACAAAAAAAAAAAAAAAAGTATTTAATAGTGGTAACTTATGTTTGTATAGTTTTATGGTCTACAAAGCACTTGCATATGTTATCTTACTTGATTCTCTCTGCTTGTTTTTGCTCTTAGGTTTGAAATTTCAGTTTAGTGAAATGGTGCTGACAGTCACGGCTTTTGAACTTGGCTGAAAGTTCTTGGCATAGTTTGTAAAAGGTTATTGTTTTTCTTATCTGAGATGATTATTTCCAGTTAAGTCTGAGTTACTTGTATTTATTGTTGCCATAGCTTCTTTACTGGGAATTGACTGGTGATGGAGATCTACCAAAATGTAGGAAATTTTCTGCTGAGTAATTTTACCTAGTCTGCAAAATAGTTATATGTTTTTGGTTTTCCAGTGTAATTTAGAATTTAATTACAGAATGTAGTTCAGTTCCAAAAAGACAATTTATAAATGACTGCATGTGATTTGTATTTATACTTTACGATGCTTCCTGATTCTGCAATCAGAACAAAATGGTTGTGAAATTGTGTATTTGGCTCAGAAACTATGTCTCTATGCCTAGGTCACTGCTGTTAAAACCTGGGAGATTACTCTACCAGGCTAGACTATACAAGTGTTCTGTTCTGGTTAAAGCTTTTCAGTTTAGTGTAGGAGTATCAGATGTGTTCTAAATGGCCTATTCATTTAGTTCCACGGCAGGATGCTACTGTACATCTACTCTGTATGTGTCAGTCACTCTGGTGGGCATTGGAGAAACAAAGTAGGAAAAAATTCTGTCTTTTAAGACAGGGGTCCCCAACTCCTGGACCACGGACCATTATGGGGCCACACAGCAGGAGGTGAGTGGTGGGTAGGTGAGGGAGCAAAGCTTCATCTGTTGCTCCCCATCACTCCTCATCATATGCACTACCACCTGAACCATCCCCACACACACCCCCGCCCTCCTCGTCTGTGGAAACATTGTCTTCCACAAGACCGGTCCCTGGTGCCAGAAAGGTTGGGGACTGCTGTTTTAAGAGGTCTAAAGAGGAAAAACATATGAATGCAGTGTAATACTTACTTTTTAGAGAGACATTCTGAGTGTCATAAAAGTAAAGAAGAAAGGCTATACAAACCAGGCTAGAGGATCAGGTTTTCTTTAAGAGATAATGCTTAAGCTGAATCTTGAAGCTTTAGTGTGCGTTAACTAAGTAAAAATATAAATAAATAAAATACTGGTCAGTTGCATTCTTACCATCTGCAACACCCTGAAGTAAGCACTTGACATATTTTTTAATGCTGTTAACAATGGTATGTGGTAGTGAACAGTGTTACCTCAATTTTAGAGATGAGAAAATTGAGGTTGAAGTAACGTACTCTTGGTCATTCGGTGGTATGATGGATTAAGTCAGTGGTAGAGAAGGGGTTTGAACCTAATCATTCATAACTTTAAGAATCAGCAGTTTTTTAAAATAAATTTATTTATTTATTTATGTTTGGCTGCTTTGAGTCTTCGTTGCTGCACATGGGCTTTCTCTAGTTGCAGCGAGCGGGGGCTACCCTTCTTTGCGGTGCACGGGCTTCTCACTGCGGTGACTTCTCTTGTTGTGGAGCACGGCTCTAGGCACGCGGGCTCAGTGGCTTGCAGGCTCTAGAGCACAGGCTCAGTAGTTGTGGCACACGGGCTTAGTTGCTCCACAGCATCTGGGGTCTTCCCAGACGAGGGCCCGAACCCGTGTTCCCTGCATTGGCAGACGGATTCTTAACCACTGCGCCATCAGGGAAGTCCCAAGAATCTGCATTTTTAAGCCTTGTATATTCTCGGTAGAAGGATAGGCATATGCAAAAGCATAGAGGGATCAAATAGCAAGGTATATACCTGGAACTATAAATAGTTTAGTATAACAAATAAAAAAGAAGGTATGTGTAAAGTACAAGCAGACAAGGCTAGAGAAATAAGTAGGGCCTAGTTCATAAAGATCTTTATAAATTAAACTAAGGTAAGGAGGTTAATGTATGCAGAAGTCTTTCCATAACCATTAAGGGATTTAAACAGAGATTTGAAATCAGATTTTAAGGAAGACAACTTTGACAATAGTTTGAAGGATAAATCAGAGAGGGCATCATTCTGGAGTCAGGGAAGTTATGAGGCTTTTTAAGTATCCTAGGCAGACAAATGGCAAGAACCTGAACCTAGGCAGTGACAATGGGAATGGTGCAGATTCAATGGATATAGAGGAAGTAGATGTAACAGGACTTGAAGGCCTTTTTTTTTTTCTTAATTTTTAAAATTTATTTGGCTGCATTGGGTCTTCGTTGCTGTGCACAGGCTTTCTCTAGCTGCGGCGAGCAGGGGCTACTCTTCATTGCAGTGCGTGGGCTTCTCATTGCAGTGGCTTCTCTTCGTTGCGGAGCACAGGCTCTAGGTGCGCGGGCTTCAGTAGTTGTGGCACGCAGGCTCAGTAGTTGTGGCTCGTGGGCTCTAGAGCACAGGCTCAATAGTTGTGGCGCATGGGCTTAGTTGCTCCATAGCCTGTGGGATCTTCCCGGACCAGGGATCGAACCCGAGTCCCCTGCATTGGCAGGCGGATTCTTAACCACTGTGCTACCAGGGAAGTCCCAGGACTTGCAGACTTTTTAGATGTAGGGTATGTAGAGAGGACTGAGTCTGGGAAAAAGCCCAGATTTCTGATTAGGAGAGGAAATATCGGAGAAGTTGCAGATTGAGATGAGGAAGAGAGGATGATTTCAGGTTTGCACATGTTAGATTTGCAGTGTCTGTGTGACAATAGGGCGGAAATACTTAGTACACTGTTGGATGTATGGTTTGGAGCTGGCAGAGAGATAAAGGCTACAAATAGAATTCAGAATCATATGATTATAAATTATAATTGAGTCCACAAAGTAAATGAAATCACACAGGGAGACCATATAAAGTAAGAAAAGCAAAGGGCTGAGGATGGAGAGAGTCTTGAGACATAGAAATTTAAGGGGTAGCAGAAGAAGTGGAGCTTGAAAAAGTATTGCCAGAGAAGTTGGAAAGGAGTTGTGTTACGGAAGTTGAGGGGAGAGTTTCAGAGGACAGGAAGGGTTAGAGGCTGGGTGTTAAATATCTAAGAGGCAAAACAGAGATAATTAGTGATTTAGCAAGAATAAGTTCAGTGGCATGATAAGGGATAGAAGCCAGATTGTATAGATTAGGGAGATAATGCATGGTGAGGAAGTGAAGACATTGAACATGGGTAATTCTTTGGAGTAGCTTTGCTATAAAGGATAGGCAAGATATAAAAATGGAAGGCACATTACCCACTACCCTTAAAATTGACAACACAAACTATCTATACTCAAATTATTTTACCATGGAATGCTACCTTCAATTGTTTGCTCACCAAAATGTCATCAGAAGGTAAAAGAAATAATATTTATGAAGAGTTGCTTATCAAAATCTAATAGGAGTTACAAGACATAATATTTGTTAGGAGTTGCTTGAAGGACAAGCATCCTGTCCATTCTGTAGATTTATAAATTTTACTCCTAAATTAAACCAGACTATCAGAAATCTGTAAACCTAAACATGTATTGTTTTGGACTTTATACAATTGCTTCTACTCTATTATTCCTTGACATTTGCACTATTAGACATGTCATGAAAAACTCAGCCAGATAAAATTTACTGTAGTGCTGCTATGGACTTTTTTTTTTTTTTTTTTTTTTTGCGGTACGCGGGCCTCTCACCGTTGCGGCCTCTCTCATTGCGGAGCACAGGCTCCGGATGCGCAGGCTCAGCGGCCGTGGCCCACGGGCCCAGCCGCTCCGCCGCACGTGGGATCCTCCGCGACCGGGGCACGAACCCGTGTCCCCTGCATCGGCAGGCAGACTCTCAACCACTGCGCCACCAGGGAAGCCCTATGGACTATTTTTGAGAACATTATCTACAACATTACACAATACTCCTTTGACGAGAAATTATGAAAACTTTCTAGTAGTTTTCAATGTCAAGACAAGCAGTGATTCTCATAAATAATGGATTTATTTTTTTATCTTATTGACCCTGTGCTTGAACTGATGGTTTTTCCCTCCACTTTGAGACTGGCTGCTAATAAGCATAGAGTCAGATTTGCTATTCATCTCCAGCAACTTTATAAGACCAGTTAAATGTATTTTTGTATACTGACCCTATCTACAGTTTTGTTATTATGCAACCCTTACTTTCCCTTTGCTCAGATTCCCTACTTCGGTTTCTTTAAATATATATATATATACACACACACACACACACACACACACATATGACTTATCTGATGGTGCAGAGGTTAAGAATCCACCTGCCAATGCAGGGGACACGGGTACAAGCCCTGGTCC
>NC_041217.1:63978324-64017920 GCF_002837175.3 Physeter macrocephalus
GAGCCTGTGCTCTAGAGCCCGCGAGCCACAACTACTGAAGCCCGCGTGCCTAGAGCCTGTGCTCTGCAACAAGAGAAGCCACCGCAATGAGAAGCTCGTGCACCGCAACAAAGAGTAGCCCCCGCTCACCGCAACTAGAGAAAGCCCGCGTGCAGCAACAAAAACCCAACGCAGCCAAAAATAAATAAATAAATTTATTTTTAAAAAAACAAACATATATATACAGTAATGGGGAGACTATAAAGAATGATATTGCTGCATTGAAAGAAGGGAGTTTTTAGTAAGAGGTGTGTGGTCAGCAATATTCAGTGTTTCAGAGAAGCAAAATGTCATTGATATCACTAGGTGAAGCTCTTAGAGATAATGGTCTTGGATAGAGACATTAATTTGAAACTGAGGTGTCTGAAGATTTTATGTTTCCCATTCTTAATTTCAGGAGCAGATGTTTTGGTTATTTTATGTTTCCATCTCATAAAAGAGAAACTACTTTTGATGTATGAATTTTATTTAGATCTTTTGACTGCAGTCAAGTTACCTCAAGTAATGAGGAATTTAAGGATATATGTGATCCAGAACTCAGGAAAAGCTGAACTGATTGGTTACAGGAACGCAGGAACTGTGATAAAGCAATTCCTGCAGGCAGAGCAAGCCCTGGGATAAAGCCAGACATTGGGCTCCACTATTAATTTATAGTACTTCTCTCTCTTCTGTTTGTCAACTTCCGCACTTTCTCTGCAGTACTTCCCTAGCATTTAATTTTTGCCTGCGCCTAACTTTGGCTTGTCTCCTGTGGTTCTTTCTAAATCAGTATTACTCATAGTGTGCTCTCTAGGCCACCTATATCAGTATTGCTTGAGATACTTGTTACAAATGAAGGGTTCTGAGTCTTACTCCCAGGCTTTACTGAATCAGAATTTCTGGACATGGGACACAGGAGCCTGCTTTTTTAACAAGCTGCCCAGATAATTTTTAGGGGAACTATAAAGTTCGAGAGCCAGTTCTACATTACTATGTTGCTGTTTCTGCTCCCACAGTTAAATGATTTACTTTCCCAAGATTTTCTGGTTTACATTCCTAAAAGAAGGAATCCAACTAGCTCAACTCATCTTTTTATGCCATAGGTCATGGGTAAGCCTGTGGATTGACCTCCTTTTTGGTTAGTAGTGGCAGGGCAGGGGGTGTTAGGAATCTTCATAAGGTTGAACCTCAACAAAGACTATGATGAGAGGGAGATATTCCCCAGAAGGTGGCCAGAGAAGGGAGAGCAGGCATTCTGAAGCTTTGCTGAATGGGGTGTGTATCTCCTTTCTTGGTGACTTGGAAATATGGGAGGACATTTTTGAAATTTATTTGGGGCCCTGAATTAATATATTTATTCTAGATGTTTATCTATGCTATTTGGATTTTCTATAAAAGAAGGCTGTATCAGGCATTTCATTTAAATTTTGCTTCTCCCAATCTACATGAAATTTTAAAGGCATGTTATTAACTGGTCTTTCATTCAAGACAACTCAGAATATAGAAATGTCATGGCATACCTAACTCTTTTAATCTATAGAGAAGCATCTGCTATTTTGATCATCTCTTCTTTATTTGAAAATGTTCCCCATCTCCCAAACTGTCAGTTTGATCAGACTACCCAGTTGCCCCGTGAGTACTTTAATTGATTTATATTCTTTGACAGAAAAGTCACTGGTTATTTATTTTTTTATTTTTTTAATTTTTTTGGCTGCATCGGATCTTCGTTGCTGTGCGTGGGCTTTCTCTAGTTGCGAGTAAGGGCGAGTAAACCTTAGGAGGAGGTTCACTAGCTATACTTCTTTTAAGTAACACACCACCAAGATGAAAATAACATTAGACTGAGACAGTGACTTCCCTACCTTATTGGGGCCAAGAAACAACTTTTTGAGAGGAGTTATGCTAGTTAACTGACAACAGTTAAGGGCTAAGTTACACACAGAGCAATAGAGAACCAGTCAATCACTTTTACTTATTTCAGTATACTCTTAACTATTTGGGGTAGTAGAAGTTAAGAGTTAACTAGCTACCTTTTATTGCGTCATCTCAGCCAAAACTGTTCTCATAATTACATGAAGCATTATGCTCAAATATTTGATTGCTAATAAACAATATGAATCATCATTTCAAAAATTGTTTGCACTTACTTTACTTACTAATGTGACTTTCCCAGAAATTATTCACTTGAGGAAACAAAGTTTCTTGATAAGGGAAAAGCAGGTTGTTTAAAAAAAGATACTTTTTTCAATACAGTTTATTAGAAGTTGGATTATTCTTATAAAACCCTGTATTACATGGTGGTTATATTGACAAACCTGTCTTCATAAGCTTATTTAACCCATAATGTAAAAACTTTATTTTTAGGGACAATAGTTGGTTTTGTTTTTGTTCCTCTTTTGTATTGCTGGTAATTAAAAGCAAAATTGGTTAGGAAATAACATTTAAAATTTACTTAAATCATTGAAGCTTAAAGAAAAGTAGATTTGATTACAGTATGAGAGATAGAAACTCTAAAAGGATGTTTTAAGTACTTTTAAGGACTTAAATGTTTCATTTCTCATTGTGTCTAACAGAATATCCTTGTAAAACTTGAATCTTATATTTTAAAATAATGAGAATGAATAGAATAAATCTTTGCCTAGCAGTTTTATTAGAGTCAGGGTTTGGTAGTCATAATGGAAGAGAGATAGAGAAGGAGTTTAATAATTTTCTAAGACTGGAAAGAAGAAAATAAAGAGGGTAAAAGAGAACGTGGGTATTGAAAGAGAGAGAGAGATTAGGAGGATCTGAGATACAATTAACTGAGCTGGGAATGGAGAAAACTGAAAATGGAAAAACTTTAGATTAGGCATTGGGGTTAGTGGAGAGAAGGGGAGGTATATAAACCTAACTGTGGCTTTATGGAGATATTTACAAGTTTATTGTTGGTAACTTGGGGAGTACCTGAAATTGCTTCCCTATTGGTAACATTTCTATTAGATCAGGTTTGCTGTTTCCCACATGGGCATTTCTGGATTTCCGAAAACTCTTTCATTGTCCAGGACTTTAAATGTTAAAGTCCTTGTAGTGTTTATGCTTCTTGAGGCATCTTAGCATTTCCTACCAACTAAGCACATCAAGGTCATAAGAAACTTGTCTCTGTTTCTTTTATCCCCTCCAAAACCAGATGAATGTTAACTTATTTCTGAATTATTTGAAACCAACAAAACCTTTATTTGTATATGGTGGGCACCTAAGAACAATTTGAGTTGAAAAATCTTCAGGAACCAAGCACAGTAGTGTTGGGATATATCATAAACCTGTACTGCTGTATTCTTCTTAAGCCATGTATACATACAGTCTACCTTGACACTACATATGGTTAAAGCTTCTGTTCGGACATAATTGAAAAAAGTGGAATAGAACTTCATAAAAACTGTGTCACTTTAGTGTCCTCTCAGCCTTTCAGGCTTTAAGTGCTTCTTCAGGCTACCAGCTTTATCATGAAAGACTCCTGTCCCTGGAAAGGGATTTTTGGTGTATGGTATCTTCAGATCAGCTTTTATTATATTGCTGATTCATTAAGCAATATTGAGCATATACTACAATACTGAGCAACTAACTACTTGCCAATTACTGAGGATACAAAGATGAAGAAGTCCTTGTCCTCCAGGAGCCTGCCATCTAGTTGCATTGTTAAGTACATAAACAGATCATTATAACAAAATGTATAAACTTGGTGAGTATAATGATAGAGATGTGCTTGGAATATTCTGGAAGCATAAAGAAAGGACTTCTAATCCAGTGTCTAAGACTGCATTGTCCAGTACAGCAGCCTGTAGCTACATTTGACTGTTCAGATTTTAAATTAATTTAAAATTATTAATAAATGAAGTTGAAATTTTAGTTCCTCAGTCATACTGGTCACATTTCATTGCTCAGTAGCTACATGTAGCTAGTGACTACTGTACTGACAGCACAGATGTAGGATATTTTCATAATTGTAGAAAGCTTTTTAGAATAGTATTGCTTAAGGAATCAAGATTGTCAAAAGGAGGTGACACAAGAGCTGAGGCTTAAAAGTTGAGTACAGGCTAGCCAGGAAAGGGTTTGATGGGGTAAGATAAAACAGTCTAGGTGGAAGTAGGGTAGCCAACCATCCCAATTTGTCTAGTCTGAGGAGTTTGTTGGGATGTGAGATTTTCAGAGCTAAAACTGGAACAGTCCAGGGAAAACTAGGACACTTGGTCACCCAAGGTAGAAGTGACTTTATGAACAAACACTGAATCAAGAGAAAAGCATCATATACACAGGAACTTAAAGTTGTTTGGTATTGTAAGAACATAAAAATTTATGGGAGTGGTTGGAAATGTGGCTGCAGAAGTAAGCAGGGGCCAGATGCAGGACTTGCAGGTGATAGTGAAACATGATCTTAGAACTTGCCTGGCAGTTCAGTAGTTAAGACTCCACGCTTCCACTGCAGGGGGTGCGTTCGATCCCTCATCGGGTAACTAAGGTCCCACATGCCGCGTGGTGTGGCCAAAAAAAAAGAAACATGATCTTGTAGGGATGAAAAGCATGGAAGGATTTTAAGCTGGGGAGTATCATGATTTTGTTCAGTTTTGCCTTTTAAGTAGATCTGACTGCATTTATGTGGAAGATGGATTTGAGGGAACAAGTTTGGAGGCAGATCTGTTAGGAGACTTGAAAGTAATATAGGTAAGAGATGTTAGAAATCCTAACTAAGGAAGTGATAGTAAGGAGGAGGGGAAGAGGTGGATTTCATAAGTATTTATGAGGTATAATTAATAGGACTTGGTGTTTGATTGAAGACAAAGTAGGGAGTCAAGGATGTGCCAAAGTTTCTAGCATAGATGCTTTTCTATACCTTGCTTTTCATGTCTCAGTGGTAGTCCTTTTCCCCCTCTACTTGGTTTTATGCCTGTTTACCTTCTTAGCTTCTACCCAATCTTCAAACACCCAATTTTAAAAAGTCTTATTACATTTTAAGAGGGCTGCTCAGGTAGAAAAAGAGCTCTAGCCCCCGAGATGCACCTTAGTTCCACCCCATTTTGTTAATTTTCTTCCATATATCTTCATAATCCCCACTTTCTCCTGCCTGTATCCTTTCCTCCCAGGGAGAACAAACTGGATAGGAACGATTTAGGACAAGGAAGCATATATTCATCTCACCGTACATTGTTTGGAAACTACACTCCAGTCTGCGGTTCCTGTAGGCCTGTTCTTCCTTCCTTTCCTTAACTGCCTAACTTGCAGCCCTCACACCAGTTTCGTATATTCCAATTGTATATTTTTTATTTTAGAGGGTATTATATTTTAATTTCATAATCTAACTGTGAGGGTGAGGATTTGTGTATGTTTTGTTCATTCATTTATCCCTAGTGCTCAGAAAAGTGCTCAGCATTTAGTAGGTAATCAGTAAGTATTTGTTGAATAAATTGATCCTGTTGATAAAAATGCATAATCAAAGAAAGCAGTAGCATAGTGTATATAGAGATCATTGGGTTGGGAGTTGGGAAACTTGGATTCTCGTCCGGGCTTTGGCATAAAATACCTGTGTGGTCTCTGAGAAGTCACTTCTCCTTTGCTGGGCCTCAGTTTCTTCATAAGTACAATAAAGTCCCTTATGTTGATGGAATACAGTAAATAAGGTCATAAATGTACAGCTGAGACTTCTTTAGCGGTTTAGGTTCTGTGTATATAACAATTTTCTTGAAATATATGTCAAATTTCCTAGCTTTCCAAGTGACTTAACTATGAAACTATGCTTATTTTTAGATTGATTTGACTGTAATGTGAAAGAACTAAATTCATCTTAATTGGCTTTTAATTTTTAGACTCCATGCTCTCTTAAAGAAACTGAAAGAGAGGGGAAAAATCGTAACAGATGGGTAATTAATACTTGAAACATAAGTACAGTCATTATGGTTATACTTCCTTTTGATGTAATGTAAGAGTATATCTTAATGTACAGAGTCCAGACACTTAAAGTTTAAATTAAACTTTAAATATTTTTATTTATTTAATTTGAACTATTTTGGTGCCCTGCTGCATTTGAATTTTCTGTTAGTACAAAGTATACAGTATTCCATGTATTCAGCTTATCTTATTAAGTGATACTGAGACAGAAGTGCTATTATAGTCATCAGGCAGTGACTGTTTAACATCTGCTTTGCACTCAGTGCTGTGTATATTAACCAGTTCATTAATTCTTTACAGAGCGGCAAGAAGAGAAACTGAAGAATAATAACAGGGATCTATCAATGGTAAGAGTCCTAAATATAACTTCATGATAAACCACATGTTTTTCAGCAAAAGACCCTGATTTTCATCAAGTACACTGCACTTACCTTTTCAGAAATTTATAGTTATGCAGGCTATAAATAATATCATGGTTGTTCCTGGACCAAATAGAAGTGAAAATATGCTACTGGGCTGAAGCTTCGTGTTAGTAATATGAATAGCTTTTTTTTTAGGCTCTCTCGAAGTCATAATTTGTCCCTTTCACACAGTTTTTATTAGCTTCCCCCTTACGTTTTCAAATGAAGTAGCTTATTTTCTTTTTCTTCCTCATGTTATTGCTGAATCTTTGGCTTTATGGTGACCTGGTAATCCCATATAGGAGTTGGAGCATCATAGATGGCCTTTATTGTGGCCTTTATTCTTTAAGAGGCCTTTTGATCTGAGGGTCAGGCATATCATAAAGTGTAAGGAAAAGTGATTTTATTAGCCATTTACTCATTATTTATAAAGAGTAGAGTTCAAGCATGTGTTTCTGAGGTGTAGGTAGGCTATTTATATGGCTTGACTTATTTTTCTACTTAATTTCTGTATATTCAACACAGGACATCTAAACTGTGCAACAGTTGTCTTTTGCTTACCAAGAGACCTTTGCTATATTATTTTATCTTCTGTTTCTTGAAATTCTTATTAAGAAAGATCATAATTTAGAAGTGCATTTTTTTGAAAATAGCTTTTCTCTTGTCACAATTATTATATGTTGATGAGACCAAATTTGGAAACTGCAGAAAGAAGAGATAAAAATTGCTGATAAACTGTTAATCTTATATCTTTATGATCTTTTATTTGTTTATACTTTTATGGCACATATAATTAAGAAAGAAGTTAGCTGCAAGAAACAAAATGCTTAATAATGGCTTAAACATATAAAATTTTTTTCACTTGCTCAAGAGGTGCAGAGGTTGGTAGTCCTGGGCTGCTATGGCAGCACAGTAATGTCACTAAGGACTCAGGTTAACCTTCCTTAGCTTATGGTCGTTTGGTTGTTTGATGGTGCTTTACTGTCAGGCATTATGTTCTTCATTCCAGGCAAGAAGTATGGGCAAAAGGCCTAAAGGGATGCTAGCCAAGTTTGTCCCTTTTAAAAGTTCTGGTTGGTACTTACATCTCATTGACCAGAGTTGGGTCATATGACCACCCCAATACTATTCATCAGAAGCTGGCAAGGAGAAGAGGCCTTGGAGGTGGAGGGTGGGTTAGCCAATAAACAGCCTTTTGCCAAGGAGCATCTTTTAAAAATGACATGAAACCAAAACTTTTGGGGTGTGCTTTAGTGGTGGTTTTTCTCTAGTGTAAAATAACAATTTGTTGGTTTCCTTCCAGGTTCGAATGAAATCCATGTTTGCAATTGGCTTTTGTTTTACTGCCCTAATGGGAATGTTTAATTCTATGTGAGTAGCCTTTTTTATGGTTTTATCTAAATATTGCTCTATGTCTGTGTATATGTGAACAATTAGCTTTTTTGGTAATATTTTGATATTTCAGATTTACAGAAGAGTTACAAGAATAGTACATTGATTAACCAGATTCACAATTGTTAACATTTTGCCTCATTTGCTTTCCTTTTTTCTGTTTCTCCATATCATATATGTACTCATTCATACATTATTTGTATATTTTTCTGAATCATTCAAGAGTTTGTTGTAGGCTTCATGCCCCTTTACCCATAACACTAAAGTGTGTATTTCCTAAGAACATGGACATTCTCTTACTTAACCTCAATCCAGTTATCAAAATCAAGGGAAATTTAATTTTGGTGGAATACAATTATATGATAACTTTTTCACCCTCTTAATATTGAGGATCTCTTATGTGTAAGGCAAAGACTAAGGTTTTATGGGTCATCTAAAAAGAATTTAATATGTCTCCTGGGTTTTTAAGTTCCTTACTAACAAACTGCTTCAAAATGAAGGTAGTCGTACAGAGATGTTTTGACTCTTAAAATAGGGTCTTAACAACTATAATCTTGTCTAATGATAAGGTAGGTTACTATTGTCTAAACTAGCATATAGTAGGCCTGAGTAATTGTGGGACTGCTTTTGACAGAAGCTGGGAAAATATCCAGAGATGACAGGCTGTCATTTATTACCTTTCAGAGCTCTCCTGAACTATCCCACGCATTTTCCTCACTCACTCTTTTCCTTCCCTTTCTCCTACTCTTCCTCCCCTGCTTCATTGCTACCTGTCTGTCTCTTTCTCTCCTTGTACCCACCCCCCGCCCCACCTCCAGTCTGTTCTTCTCTTCCCACCTGTCAAGGGCCTACTTTGTGCCAGGCATTGTGCTAGGTATCAGAATATAACAAATAAGATGTGTTCCCTGCCCTCAGTAATATCAAAATTTTATAGAAAGAAAGGACAAACAAATCAATACATTGATGGATGTTACAATAGATGTGTGTGTGTGTGAAATATAGTAGGGGGGAAAAAGGGAGTGGTTATTTTTACTTAGGTGAGGAACCAAAGGGAATGTCCAAAATGATTTTAATACAAAATTTCCACTTAACTAGTGATTACTAAAATCATAGACCTTTAGTGCTGAAAAGGACCTTTGGAAGATTAAATAACTTGCCCAAGGTCTCTAGAAGTCTCATAATTTCCAACTTATAACTCTAAATTCAGTATCCTTTTTTCACTGCTTTGCTTTCTCTCATTTCTTGGGTATATATCACCGTGGATTACCAGGCAAACCAAACACTGAAAGATTCTGTAGTTAACTAGTAAGCTTCATTGGTACAACTCAAATACTCAAATATTCTTTAATTTGTCAAATTCTGGACAGTATAGAGCTAGCTAAGTACTCATCTATATTTTAGAAATCTGATGCTTAACGTCTTATTTTTCTCATACTTCTGATTTTTAACATAATATTTTTATAGGTTAGTGGTGTGTGTGTGTATAGCTATTCGTATTGGTCTTGGCTTTATTGTGTGATACCTACAATAAATTTGAATCACTGCTTTGCTTGAAGTTCAGCATTTGATTTTATTCCTTAGTCTTATGTACAGGTGGGTTCTAACTAAATAGGCTGATTAAGAAAGAACTGTGGGGAATATAGCCAATATTTTATAATAACTCTAAATGGAGTATAATCTTTAAAATCACTATGTTGTACACCAGAAACTTATGTAATATTGTAAATCAACTATACCTGAATTTAAAAAAAAAAGAAAAGGAAGAAAGAATGGTGGCCATTTCTACCAGTGGTAATGCTGCCTTATATTCATGTGGTTCCCTTTCTTAATGTTATTTGTGAACATATCGTGGTATGAATGGCTGCTCTATGGGAAGGGCATCTGATTCAAATATATTTTTCTCCCAATGCCATATTTTTCCCCGCAGGTGTAACCTTTTATTGCATTTTTTTCTGTAATCATTGAAGTAATAAATTCTTACTGGAAAAAGTCCAATAATATATAAATGTATAAAATATAAAGTAAAGATCACTCTGCCTTCCTCAAACGAGTACGTGTCCTTTCAAGATTTGTACTTCTTCTCTCCGTATACAAACATTTAGATATTTGTATGTATTAATTTTTATACCCCAAAATGGTTGTTTTGTAACCTGCTGTAGTTACCTGTGATGATTTTTTAAATACAGTATGTGTAACTCTTGCATAATCATTTTTAGAGGATTTTTATTTTTAAAAAATTTTTTTAAAATTTATTTTCTTATTTTTATTTTTTTGGCTGCGTTGGGTCTTCATTGCTGCACACAGGCTAGGATTTTTTAAATTATTTATTTATTTATTTATTTGGTGGCACCAGGTCTTAGCTGTGGCTCGTGGGCTCCTTGGTTGTGGCATGTGAACTCTTAGTTGCAGCATGCATATGGGATCTAGTTCCCTGACCAGGGATCAAACCCGGACCACCTGCATTGGGAGGGCAGAGTCTTAACCACTGTGCCACCAGGGAAGTCCCATCTTGCATAATCATTTTTAATGTCTGTCAGTATTCCACTAAATGGATGTACCCTAACTTATATAATCTATTAATCTTCACACCGAATTTTCACAGGTAGTATGTACACCAGTGTATACTTATTTTTTCCGCAGGCATATGCTAGAAGTATTGCTTAGGTGAAATTTTTTTTTTTTTGGCCTTGCCGCACAGCATGCGGGATCTTAGTTTACCCGACCAGGGATCGAACCCACGACCCCATGCGGTGGAAGCACGGAGTCTTAACCACTGGACTGCCAGGGAATTCCCCTAGAAAGGTTTTTATTAATTTATATTTTTCGATTATTGCCGTCAGTACTTGTGAGTGGTTCTTTCTTCATATATTTGTCATCACTGGGAATTATGTATCTGTTTAATATTTGCAAATCTAATAGCTAAAAAATAATATTTCTTGTAAAATTTGCATTTCTTGTGAGATGTAGCATCTTTTCATATACTTATGTTTATCTATTTCTAAATTTCTAGTTCATGTTCTTTCTCTTATTTTCTTTTTATAAGAATTTTTTATTTATTGAGACTATTAAGCTCTCTTTTTGAGATATATGGGCAATGTTAATTTTTATGTCGAATCTGTTACTCCTTTCTGTTATATAAATAGTGCCTTTCTCATACCAGATTATATAAATTTTTTTCTTCTTTTTATTTTTTATATTTAAATTTTGTTTCATCTGTAATTTTTTTGGTGGTTAGTTTCCAACTTTACCAAGTACTTAGCTATTGTTAATACCAGGTAGGGAACAAATAATATATTTTCCCTGATGATTTGAAATGACTAGTTTATGATATGTCAGGTAGCTTCCCAAAGCTTATGCAGTAGATCTTAACCAGGAATGTGCATCAGAACCAAAGTTTAAAAAGAAAAAGAATTTTCTTATACTAGTAATACACAAGTACTTCTAAAAAATTCAAACAGTATAGAGTAATGTAGAATAAAAAGTGAAAGTGAACCCAGATGAGTTGAAAACTTATGTCCACAAAGAAACCTGCACACAGATGTTTATTGCAGCTTGATAACTGCCAAAATTTGGAAGCAACCAAGATGTTCTTCAGTTGGTAAACGGATAAACTGTGCAACATCCAGACAGTGGAGTGTTATTCATTGCTAAAAAGAAATGGGCTATTGACCATGCAAAGACATGGAGAAACCTTAAATGCATATTACTAAGTGAAAGAAATCAACCTGAAAAGGCTACGTACTATATGATTACAACTATATGACATTCTAGAAAGGGCAAAGCTCTGGAGACAGTAAAAAGGTCAGTGGTTGCCAGGGATTAGGTGTGAGGGAGGGATGAATAAGCAGAGCACAGAGGATTTTTTAGTGTGAAACTATTCCGTGTGATACTTAATGGTGATACATGTTGCTATACATTTATTAAAACCCAAGAGTGAACCCTAATGTAAACTATGGACTTTGGGTGATAATGAGGTGCCATTGCAGGTTCATCAGTTGGCAATTATGAATAATGCTTACATAAACATCTGTGTGCAGGTTTTTTTGTGAACATGTTTTCAACTCCTTTGGATAGATACCAAGGAGCATGGTTGCTGAATGGTATTCATGTTTTTTTCCTGGTCTTTGTGCCCAGACCAGAAATTTAAATATATATATATATTTAAGGGTATATATATATAAATATATATACCCTTAAATATATATAAACATATATATTTAATCTATTTAAATATATATATATATTTCTTATGTCTACGACTGTGAGCACCTAGAAGTTAAAGAATGTATCTCTATTTTTATAAGCTGGTATGTGAAATTAAAACTCTAGTACATTTTTTTTTTTTTTTGGTGAGCAAATTCCAAGTTTTATTTCACATATTGAAAAGCAGACATTTCAGATCTAATGTTCAGAATATCCAATCTATAAGATTCAATGCTATCTTCATATCCTCAGATAAAACGTCATTGTTCATGTGACATGACAGTCCAGACAATAGCTGGGATTGAAACCGAATGCACCCCTTTCTTTTTCTTTTCATTAAAAATATTAGCAAATAATAATTTAATCAAAATTTAATCATATTTGTATATGAATTTTAAATTTAAATGGGAAAAAAAGGAAAAAAAAGTATAGAAAAAAAACCACCATCCCTCAGCAGTTCTAAACAAAAGTAATGTGGGTGTCAGTTATTACAGTCTCGTACATATTTTGATTGTATTGAACAATCACTATTCATTTTTCACATAATTTCTCTTCGTTTCACCTTGATCATCTGTTTATTATAGAATGGAATACATTATCTCTAATATCCATTTTAGTCTTAAAATTGTTGATAAGAAAAAAGCCTCAAGTTAGACTAAGATGGGAAGGACTTGAGCTCCCAGATTGCCAGAGTAGCAACAAGAGGCACCAAATTCAGCTATTTATTTGTCTTTGGCTTCTCTTCTGGATCATTTCCATAAAGCTGAAACATTAAATCTTAGAATTAGAAGTGATCTTAAAAGTCATTTAACACATTACTTCTGTGTCAATACGGAAATCCCTCCAATAATACCTCTAGCAGATAATTTTCCATTATTTTTAATCATTTTCAACGATGAGAAGCTTGATGGTTTCTGAGATAATATAGTTTTACTGAGTAGTATTTAGGGTTTGAAAGTGGTTCCTTATACTGGACCAAAATATGCCTGCTTGTTCTTCTGTTCATGAGCAGTGGTCCTGCCCTCTGGAACTGCAGAGAGTAAGTTCACTTAAAGAAATAATCGACCTATTATAAACTATCTCTCTCTTTGCACCTGTTTCTTTCTCTCCCTAACTTTTCGTTATTAGGCTACACACCAGTAATGGTGTCTATTCTTAGCTATTCCTATGGCAAGCCTCTAATCTCCTGGAAGAATTAATTTGAAGGGTTTTTTCTTCATATTTGTGGCTGGTTTAAGGTCTCATCATACTAAATGTTCAGTTTCACATAAATGAATAACTCACTTATAGGACATGAAAGGTTTTCTCTCTCCTTTTTCTTTTAAAGCTTTTTTCCAGCTTTATTGCAATATATAATGACATATAATATAGAACATTGTGTACGTTTAAGGTGTACAGAGTGATAATTTGATACACATACATATTGCAAAATGATTACCACAGTAAGGTCAGTTAGCAAATCCTTCATCTCACATAAATATCATTTTGTTGTGGTGGCGGTGAGAACAATTAAGACTTACTCTCTTAGCTTTCAAGCATATAATACAGTATTAACTATAATTACTATGCTGTACATTAGAAGCCCAGAGCTTATTCATCTTAAAACTGGAAGTTTGTACCCTTTGACCAGCATCTCCCCATTTCCCTCAACCCCCGTCCTCTGGCAACCACCAATCTAATTCTCTGTTTCCATGAGTTCAGCTTTTTTAGATTCCACATATAAGTGATGTTGTACAGTATTTGTCTTTCTCTTTCAGACTTGTATACAGTATATATATCACATTTTCTTTATCCGTTCATCTGTCGGTGGACACTTAGGTTGTTTCCGTATCTTGGTTATTATGAATAATACTGCAATGACATAGGAGTACAGATCTCTTTGAGATAGTAGTTTATTTCAATTCCTTTGGCTAAATAGCTAGAAATGGGATTTCTGGATCATATGGTAGTTCTACTTTAAATTTTTTGAGGAACATCCATATTGTTTTTCATAGTAGCTGTACCAATTTACATTCCCAGCAATAGTGCCCAGGGGTTCCCTTTTCTCCACATCCTTGCCAGCATTTGTTATCTCTTGTCCTTTTGATAGTAGTCATTCTAACAGGCATGAGGTGAAATCTCATTGTGGTTTTGATTTACATTTCCCTGATGGTTGGTAATGTTGACCACCTTTTCATGTACTTCTTGGCCATTTGTATGTCTTGTTTGGAAAAATGTCTATTGAACTCTTAGTTGCAGCATGCATATGGGATCTAGTTCCCTGACCAGGGATCAAACCCGGACCACCTGCATTGGGAGGGCAGAGTCTTAACCACTGTGCCACCAGGGAAGTCCCATCTTGCATAATCATTTTTAATGTCTGTCAGTATTCCACTAAATGGATGTACCCTAACTTATATAATCTATTAATCTTCACACCGAATTTTCACAGGTAGTATGTACACCAGTGTATACTTATTTTTTCCGCAGGCATATGCTAGAAGTATTGCTTAGGTGAAATTTTTTTTTTTTTGGCCTTGCCGCACAGCATGCGGGATCTTAGTTTACCCGACCAGGGATCGAACCCACGACCCCATGCGGTGGAAGCACGGAGTCTTAACCACTGGACTGCCAGGGAATTCCCCTAGAAAGGTTTTTATTAATTTATATTTTTCGATTATTGCCGTCAGTACTTGTGAGTGGTTCTTTCTTCATATATTTGTCATCACTGGGAATTATGTATCTGTTTAATATTTGCAAATCTAATAGCTAAAAAATAATATTTCTTGTAAAATTTGCATTTCTTGTGAGATGTAGCATCTTTTCATATACTTATGTTTATCTATTTCTAAATTTCTAGTTCATGTTCTTTCTCTTATTTTCTTTTTATAAGAATTTTTTATTTATTGAGACTATTAAGCTCTCTTTTTGAGATATATGGGCAATGTTAATTTTTATGTCGAATCTGTTACTCCTTTCTGTTATATAAATAGTGCCTTTCTCATACCAGATTATATAAATTTTTTTCTTCTTTTTATTTTTTATATTTAAATTTTGTTTCATCTGTAATTTTTTTGGTGGTTAGTTTCCAACTTTACCAAGTACTTAGCTATTGTTAATACCAGGTAGGGAACAAATAATATATTTTCCCTGATGATTTGAAATGACTAGTTTATGATATGTCAGGTAGCTTCCCAAAGCTTATGCAGTAGATCTTAACCAGGAATGTGCATCAGAACCAAAGTTTAAAAAGAAAAAGAATTTTCTTATACTAGTAATACACAAGTACTTCTAAAAAATTCAAACAGTATAGAGTAATGTAGAATAAAAAGTGAAAGTGAACCCAGATGAGTTGAAAACTTATGTCCACAAAGAAACCTGCACACAGATGTTTATTGCAGCTTGATAACTGCCAAAATTTGGAAGCAACCAAGATGTTCTTCAGTTGGTAAACGGATAAACTGTGCAACATCCAGACAGTGGAGTGTTATTCATTGCTAAAAAGAAATGGGCTATTGACCATGCAAAGACATGGAGAAACCTTAAATGCATATTACTAAGTGAAAGAAATCAACCTGAAAAGGCTACGTACTATATGATTACAACTATATGACATTCTAGAAAGGGCAAAGCTCTGGAGACAGTAAAAAGGTCAGTGGTTGCCAGGGATTAGGTGTGAGGGAGGGATGAATAAGCAGAGCACAGAGGATTTTTTAGTGTGAAACTATTCCGTGTGATACTTAATGGTGATACATGTTGCTATACATTTATTAAAACCCAAGAGTGAACCCTAATGTAAACTATGGACTTTGGGTGATAATGAGGTGCCATTGCAGGTTCATCAGTTGGCAATTATGAATAATGCTTACATAAACATCTGTGTGCAGGTTTTTTTGTGAACATGTTTTCAACTCCTTTGGATAGATACCAAGGAGCATGGTTGCTGAATGGTATTCATGTTTTTTTCCTGGTCAGTTGTACAAATTCCTTATATATTTTGGATGTTAACCCCTTATCAGATATATAGTCTGCGAATATTTTCTCCCATTTCATAGTTTGCCTTTTCATTTTGTTGTTTCTTTTGCTGTGCAGAAGCTTTTTAGTTTGATGTAGTCACATTTGTTGATTTTTGTTGCTTGTGCTTTTGGTGTCATATCCAAAAAAATCATTGCCAAGACCAATGTCAAGGAGCTTTTTTCCCTATGTTTTCTTCTAGAAGTTTTACAGTTTCAGGTGTCATGTTTAAGTCCTTAATCCATTTTGAGTTAATTTTTGTGAGTAGTGTATGATGGGGGGGTCCAGTGTAATTCTTTTGCATGTGAATATCCAGTTTACCCAGCACCATTTATTGAAGAGACTATCCTTTTCCCCACTGAGCATTTCTGGCTCTTGTCAGATATTAGTTGACTGGGTTTATTTCTGGGCTCTCTATTCTATTCTCTTGGTCTGCATGTCTATTTTTGTGCCAGTAATATATTGGTTTGATTACTATAGCTTTGTAACTTAGTTTGAAATCAGGAAGTTTGATGCCTCCAGCTTTCTCAAGATTGCTTTGCCTATTCAAGATCTTTTGTGGTTCCATATGAGTTTTAGTATGGATGTTTCTATTTTTGTGAAAAGTAGAGTTTTGATTAGAGATTGTATTGGATCTATAGATGACTTTGTTGTTATTGTTGTTTTTAATAAATCTGTTTATTTTATTTATTTATTTTTGGCTGCATTGGGTCTTCGTTCCTGTGCACGGGCTTCCTCCAGTTGCAAGTAGGGTCTACGCTTTTTTTTTTTTTTTTTTTTTTTTTGCGGTATGCGGGCCTCTCACCGTTGTGGCCTCTCCTGTTACGGAGCACAGGTTCTGGACGCACAGGCTCAGCGGCCATGGCTCACGGGCCTAGCCGCTCCGCAGCATGTGGCATCCTCCCGGACCGGGGCATGAACCCGTGTCCCCTGCATCGGCAGGCAGACTCTCAACCACTGCGCCACCAGGGAAGCCCATGGCGGGGCTACTCTTCATTGCGATGCACAGGTTTCTCATTGTGGTGGCTTCTCTTGTTGCGGAGCACGGGCTCTAGGCATGCGGGCCTCAGTAGTTGTGGCATGCAGGCTCAGTAGTTGTGGCTCAGTAGTTGTGGGGCGCAGGCTCAGTAGTTGTGGCACACGGGCTTAGTTGCTCCACGGCATGTGGGATCTTCCCGGACCAGGGCTTGTACCTGTGTCCCCTGCATTGGCAGATGGATTCTTAACCATTGTGCCACCAGGGAAGCCCTGTAGATGACTTTGTATAGTAAGGACATTTTAACAATATTAACTCTTCCAGTCTATGAACATGGATGTCTTTCCATATATTTGTGTCTTACTCAGTTTCTTTATCAATGTTTTATAGTTTTCAGTGTATATATCTTTCACCTCCTTGATTAAATTTATTCCTAAGTATTTTATTGTTTTTGATGCTATTGTAGATGGGATTGTTTTATTTTTTTTTCATATAGTTCATTTTTGGTGTATAGAAATGCAACTAATTTTGTATGTTGATTTCCATCCTGAAACTTTACTGAATTCATTTATTAGTTGTAAAAGATTTTCTTTTTGGTTACAATTTCAAGTCAAAAATGTCAAGGAATAAAATGACTATATAAGATGAATTTGTTGGGTGTGTATGTTAGCAATAAGAGGGGTAAACATTTTGGGCTATATTTATTCCAGCCCTACTCCTCACAGTTTAACTCTACAGATGGAGAGTAGAGTGGCGTATGTAGAACAGTACACTGCATACAGCATATAACCAGGAAATATTGGAACAACTGTGTATAATACTTCCTGTGAGTGAATGGGAATATCTCCTCCTGGAAAAGTTATTACAATACTTTGTTTTGCTTTTGTGAGGTTAGTAGATAAGAATAACTACTTCAAGCAGATCTTTAAATATTTTCGTCATATCCAAGTAACAGTTCATGATTGAGCCCTTACCCTGTGCAAACTATATACTAGGAAAGCAGTTGGAAATAGTAAGTGGACAATCATACATATGTATAGAATATGTCAAATTCATTCTATTTATATTCTTTGGAGTTCAGCTGTATAAGAAGCTCTTTATAACCACAATAGTTAATATGGATTTTTAGGGATTTTTTTTCCCCAACGAAAAAGATGGTAATGCTACCTCTCTTTTCCCTCTTCCTCTATAGAAACTTTCTAAATACCAAGTGTTTTTCTAAGAGGGAGTGTTCTAGATATTTTAACTGGAGTTAAAGACTTTATTTGGATAATGTAGCTGATGCTGTCATATATTTTTCTAATATTATGAAGTATCACTCTCCTTAATCACATTAATTTATAATTCTCAATATTGTCTGACTGTACAGCTTATTCATAGAAAAGTATAAAAGACGTTTATATCCCCAGCACCTCAAAATAAACACTGATACATATTTTCTTCTAGTTTTTTTCTAAGATTTTCTCTTTTCAAAACATTTTTCTTTTCTATTTTAGAAAAAGTAAAAGGAATTACTTTCAAACATTAGAAGTATGTTAAAAGTTATCTCAGAGTGTTATGCATGCCATTTTTCTTTCACCGCTATGTATATTCCATGAATTTCTCTCCAGAAGTGTTTATCCTGTTTAATGTGTATATACTGGGAATCTTTGAGTCTTGGAAAAGAGGGTTCTTAAAATCTTATTGGTGTCATGGTTTAGAACAGTGGTTCTCAAAGTGTGGTCTGGGGATCCCTGGAGGTCTCTGAGACTTTTAGGAGGTCCTTGAGGTAAAAATTATTGTTGTAATAATTCTAAGATGTTATTTGCCTTCTTCTCTCCTTCTCTCATGAATGTACAGTGGAATTTTCCAGAGGCTTCATAGGGTGTGTAATATTGCAACAGCCTGAATAATGAAGCAGCTATAAGAATCCAACATTTTTCTATTAAATAAAACATTAAAGAGATTGGGGGGAAAAAAGCCTTTCTTCTCACTAAATTCTTTTTCTGTATGGAAAATATATTTTCCATAAAAATACTTGTGTTAACATACTGAATATTGCTACCTTTTAAATGATTTGATAAATGGTTTAAAATTTCTGTTTTAATTTATAAAACAGTAATATTGATAGATATAACCTCTAAATAAAACCTCTTTAGGGTCCTCAATAATTTTTCAGAGTGTTAAAGGATCCTGATACTGAAAAAATTAAGAATCACTAGTTTAGAAAAAGATTGATGGGAAAAATCTAGGTGCCCTTCCTTACATCCTTATACTTCAAGTCTCTTTTTAGAATATCACCCTTTCTTTGTTTTTTAGAGATCAAGGGACTTAGAGTTCTATTTCTGTCTCAGATTCTTCTCTGGAACTAAGAAGCTCGTCACTCTTCCAAAAATAACAGTTCTTTGTTTTTTCCTTTTTAGATTTGATGGTAGAGTGGTGGCAAAGCTCCCTTTCACCCCCCTTTCCTACATCCAAGGACTGTCTCATCGAAATCTGCTGGGGGATGATACCACAGACTGTTCCTTCATCTTCCTGTATATTCTCTGTACCATGTCAATTCGACAGGTAAGTGACAACATCCACTATTTAATATGTATATCCTTCCTTGCTGTCACACCCTAAATTAGTGTCTACTTCTGTAATACTGGAAGTGTCTACCTGTTGCTACTGAGATCTTTCAGTTGCTTGTTTTAGAATTCCAGCGTATCATCTAAAACTGTTTTAAATGTATGTAGGTCTAGATTACTGATCCTTAGGGATGGGAAGTAGCCATAAAATCAAACATGGTTTCCACATCCCATTTTTAGAGCTCTCAAGTTTCTTCTTTATTGCAACTATCTAAAGGTAGAAAAGTAAAGAGTGGGTTTTGTCTTCCCACTATCATTTCTTCTTTATTATACACCAGTGCCTTTTGGCACTTCAGAAACACAAATAAACATAATAATTTGGTGACTTTAAGTTAGTCAGAGTTGAGATAAAGTCTGGCTTGTAGAATTTACATTCAAGCAACATTATGGTCAGACATTCATAGTGAAAAAGAGTGAGAGCTAAGAGATCCATATAAGGTTGTGAGAGCCTGGAAGAGAGACATAACATTCAATTAGTGGCAGATGATTCAGGCAGAAAGGTTGAAAGAATGAAGTGGCTTTTGAGATGGGACTTTTAAAAGTAAGAGAGGTTAATTAAAGTCTCTGGCTCCAGAACTCTTCATATTTCAGGGCTTTATTCAGTTTTTGAACATACTGCCACTCAGCAGGCATTGTAGTGGGGAGGTTGGCACATGCAATAAGTATGAACATGATTCTTTCAATGATTGTTACATAAATGATTCTTTCAGAGCTGTTTTTCTTCTTCTTCTTCTTCCTCTGAATATTGTCTGTGGCAGCAGGGTTTTTGATTTGTCTGGCATGTGGGAATCAATAGGATGGAATTATAGTTTGAAGCTCACAAAGATCTTTATGAACTTACCACTTAATACTTTCCTTACCTCATCTCTCACCTCATCCACCACTCCAGCCATTCTGACTTGCCTGACAGTTTCCATGTTCGACTTACCCAGACTCACTTTTTGTGAATGCTCTTCCTTCTATCTGGATGTCTCCTACCTTTTTCTGTTGCATATTAAATGCAACCAAGTTTCCAGGCTTCCTGGAATCATTTTCTGACACTTGCTGCATTCTGAAGGGTAGATATATGACCAGATGCAGAAATCTCAGAAGATTATCACAGTAGTCTAGCAAAAAATCACTATGTTCTAAACTATTACAGTGATGGGAGGGTTGAAAAGGAGGGGACAAAGTTGAAAAATATATAGAGGTAAACTAGCAGAACTTAGTGATTGATTTAATGTGAGAAAGGAGAAACTAAGGTGACTTCAATTTTATGGCTTTGGTGACCAAATGGAGGATGGGAATAGAAGAAGGAGAAGTAGGTTGGTTAGAAAACATGCTGTTTGAGGTGTTTGTGAGGCACTTAAGTGGGTATGTCCACCAGGAAGTTGTATTCTTGTGTAGCCGAGGTGTATACTACATCTTTTGACATGCTTTAGCATTTTGGCTTATCCAAGGTGAAAGCCAAGACAGTGACAACATGGATATCTTTGTTGGTTTAACAGAGGTCATTGATAACTAGAATATTGCTCTTAAATTTGATTATTTAAGTATGAAATATTAAAATTATAGCTAGGGTCAAAATGTTAATAAAAACAATGATGTATACATGCTACTTTAAGCAACAAAGAACAATTCTATTTTAATTACATGCAGATGTTACTACTTTATTTGTGATGGCTCACAACAGTTTTGTGTTTTTTTTGTTTTGGGGGGGTGTTTTTCTTTGGCCATGCCTCGCGGCTTTGCAGGATCTCAGTTCTCTGACCAGGGATTGAACCCAGGTCACGGCAGTGAAAACTCGGAATCCTAACCACTAGGCTACCAGGGAACTCCCTCACAATAGTTATTTTAGATGCACCATTTGCACTGCTACTTGGACATTGTTACCTAGAAATCACCATCTGAACTGTAGAGGTTGTTTTAATGAAATAAATGTTAAGAATGATCATTGAGAAAGTTCAGCTCAAGCTGGTCTTTAAACTCCTTTCAGTTATTTCAGAAAGTCTGGTGAGGTGTGTGTGTGTAGCAATTAATTTTATCAGGAATGCCATGGTCACTTACCATGGTGGTCAGCAAACTTCTTCTGTTTGCTGACCACCATGTCAGGGTCTAGATCAGGGGTCCCCAACCCCCGGGCTGCGGACTGGTACGGCATGTTAGGAACTGGGCTGCACGGCAGGAAGTGAGCTGCAGGCAAGTGAGCAAAGCTTCATCTGCTGCTCCCCATCGCTCACGTTACTGTGTGAACCATCTCCCCGCTGCCCGTCCGTGGAAAAATTGTCTTCCATGAAACCAGTCCTTGGTGCCAGAAAGGTTGGGGACTGCTGGTCTAGATGATACACATTTTTGTATTTACTTTTGAGACCATACAGTCTCTGTCACAACACCTTAACTCTGCCATTATAGTATGAAAACAGTCCTAGACAATATGTAAATGAATGAGTGTGGCTGTGTTCCATCAAAACTTTATTTATAAAAACAGTCAGGGGCTTCCCTGGTGGCGCAGTGGTTAAGAATCCGCCTGCCCATGCCGGGGACACGGGTTCGAGCCCTGGTCCAGGAAGATCCCACATGCCGCGGAGCGACTAAGCCCATGCACCACAACTACTGAGCCTGTGCTCTGGAGCCTGCAAGCCACCGCTACTGAAGCCCACGTGCCACACCTACTGAAGCCCATGCGCCTAGAGCCCGTGCTCCGCAACAAGAGAAGCCACCGCAGTGAGAAGCCCGCGCGCCAAGCCCACGCGCCTAGAGCCCGTGCTCCGCAACAAGAGAAGCCACCGCAGTGAGAAGCCCGCGCGCCACAATGAAGAGTAGCCCCCGCTAGCTGCAACTAGAGAAAGCCCGTGCGCAGCAACGAAGACCTAACGCAGCCATTAATTAATTAATTAATTAATTAATTTTTAAAAAACGGGCAGTAGACCAGCCATGCTAACTCCTGAGACTACAAAAAAAAGGTGAAAGGTGATGGGTGGGGCGAGAAGGGGCAGCAAAAAAAACACACAAAAATTCAGTGTGTTTGTTTTCAGCCAAGGAAGATATATATTCATACTTTTAATTTCCGCTTGTCCGAGTCTATGCACTGATATTAATAAGAGAAAAGTATATAGAGCTCTAGTATAGGTATTCTGAGATATTAAAAATCTTTGAAAAATCACTAAAATGACCTACTTTTATCATTTTTATTAGCTGCCAATAGTTTCTGTATTCTGTTCCCCATTGGTTGTTAGTATGTATACTAACAGGAGGATTATGAACTTATATCCAGTCTGAAATACTTTAGCATTTGAAGTGTTACTATGGAATATATGCTTCTTTCTTTGTTTTTTGGTTTGTTTTTTACGGTACGCGGGCCTCTCACTGTTGTGGTCTCTCCCGTTGCGGAGCACAGGCTCCGGACGCACAGGCTCAGCGGCCATGGCCCACGGGCCTAGGCGCTCCGCGGCATGTGGGATCTTCCCGGACCGGGGCACGAACCCGTGTCCCCTGCATCGGCAGGCGGACTCTCAACCACTGCGCCACCAGGGAAGCCCCTGCTTCTTTCTTTGAGTTAAAATTCCTTTCTCTTATTCCCTTTCTCTTTCTATGTTTTGTTTTGTTTTTTAAGATCTTATGTTGCATAATAGTTGACTCTGTAGATGCATGTGAAATGAGCTGTCCTAAAATATGAGGCTTTCAGATAGAGACTGTATTATGATTCCCTCAGTGAAGCCATTCTTTTTTTAAAATTAATTAATTAGTTAATATATATATTAAAAAAATTTTTTTTGGCTGTGTTGGGTCTTTGTTGCTGCGCATGGGCTTTCTCTAGTTGCAGCGAGCGGGGGCTACTCTTCATTGTGGTGCGCGGGCTTCTAGTTATTTCTTAATTTCTTGTATATACTTTAAAGTATAGTGTGCACCTAAAAGGCATGTGTGAAACAAACAGTAGATACTACACCCAAATATAAACTTATAAACTTGGAAAATTGGGGTTATACCACTTTTTACTCCCTAGAACAATGTGGGAAAATTCATATTGCCCCCAACCTCCAGTAGAAATTGTCCAACTTTGGGGTTTTTACCAATCTAACAGATAAGAATTGCTCTCTCATTGTAGTTTTAATTTGCTCATTTGGATTGAGCATCTCTATTTGTCGAAGAGCTATTCATGTATTTTTTTTCTTTCTTTGGTAGGCGAGACACTATGTATGCTTTTTGCCTATCTCACTATTGGGTTGTTGGTCTTTTTCTTAATTTTTAGCTCTTAGGGAGATTAGCCCTCTCTGTGATCTAAGTTACTAATAATTTTTACAATTATCATTCGTGTTTGTTTTACTTAGTATGGTTTGTGCCATGAAAAATTTTGTTTGCTGGAGGTTTTTTGTTGTTTTGTTTTGTTTTTTCCTTTTTTGGTTTACTAGTCTTTAACTAGAGT
Organism: Physeter macrocephalus; assembly: GCF_002837175.3. Classification (NCBI taxonomy): domain Eukaryota; kingdom Metazoa; phylum Chordata; class Mammalia; order Artiodactyla; family Physeteridae; genus Physeter; species Physeter macrocephalus. The sequence continues at coordinate 64,002,238 of NC_041217.1, forward strand.
TATAAAGAAATTCATCCTTGTTTTCTTCTAGTACATTTTGGCTTCATTCTTTATATTTAAGTCATGGTTCGATGCATTTGGAATTGACACTGGTGTACCTTATTTATTCTTTGCCCTTGTACTTTGCCAACTATTATGTGATTTTTATTAGGGAAAACATGAATTCATTTGAGATCAAAGGTTGCCTATCCTTTGTTTTCAAAGACTGAGAAGCCAGAGGGTCAAAAGAATGCAGTAAGATTAATGATTATTCTTGAATCTAGTGTGTATTTGAATAGGATGAAGCCCTGTCAGCAGCCTACTATTAATATTTTCTCTGGAGTGCCTGTCTAAATTCCTCTTTGCAATTTGAAAGTCTGTTCAAATCCCAGTGCAAGTGTTTGGCTGGGGACACTCTTCCTTCATACCTTGTGTAGATAATCAGGTCTTTTGGAATGCGCAGGTGTCATAGGGTGGGCTAAGCATTGTGATCTGAACCCCTAGAGTAAAAGAATATGGAGGAGTGGGTCAAAATATACGTCTCATACCTATAGAGTCTCAAGGTTTAAACTTGTCAGTGTGACTGCCCCTGGTAGCAATTTTCCTGAGGAATCCTCAAGGCAATGCTCTCTTATGTCCAGAAGCTACTTTCTGGTTTCCTATATTCAGTAATTCCAGTGCTTTTCATCTTTCTTGTTTATTGTTGTAAAATAGACATAACATAAAATATGCTGCTTTAACCATTTTTAACTGTACAGTTCTCTGACATTAAGTACATTGTACGTTGTCATATGACCATCACCACTATCCATCTCTAGAACTTTTTCATCTTCCCAAACCGAAAATCTCTGCCCATTGAACACTAAATCTCCATTACCCTCTCCCCTCAGTCCCTGGCAACAACCATTCTACTTTCTGTCTCTATGAATTTGACTGTTGATATTTGTGAATTTGACCTCATATAAGTAGAATCATACTTATGTCCTTTTATAACTGGCATGTTTTAAAGGTTCATCCATGTTGTAGCATGTGTCAGAATTTCTTTCCTTTTTAAGGGTGAATAGACATTCCATTGTATGTATATACCACATTTTGTTTATTCATCTGTCAAAGGACAATTGGATTGCTTCTACCTTTTGGCTGTTGTGAGTAACGCTGCTGTGAACACGGGTGTATAAATGTCTGAATTCCTGTTTTCCCTTCTCTTTGCATATATACGCAGAAGTAGAATTGCTGGTCATACTGCAATTCTATGTTTAATTTTTTGAGGAATCAATGTACTGTTTTCCATAGCTACTCATCATTTTACCCAGTACTGTTATCTTAAGGCTTCAGTTCGCCACCAGTTTAAGACCATTTTTAAAAGAATACAAGTAATTTCTCATGCTTTTGTTTCAGTGAGTGAAAACCATAATTTCATTCACTCAGGATTAATGTTTATGCTGAATGTGTGAAAACAAAATGTATTTTGTTCGTTACCTCCAGCAATGGTGGGGTGGCCTTGCTTGTTTTAATGGGGAAGTCTTCTTGTAGTAAATTAGAATATAGCATCTAGGGGAATGAGAAACATTTCTGTTATTCATGTCCTTAAAGTGTCAACAGTTTAATTGCTCAAGTGAGTAGATAGTTCTATCACCAGGTTTCTGGAATTTGTTTTAAACACCTTATATTTGTGAAAGATTATGATATTTACATATGTCAGTTAATAACATTTCTACAGTATTAACCAGAATCCACTTCCTTTACTGAGGGTGGTAGTGTGATTAAATCAACTAGCTCCAGTCCCTTCGTGACAATACCCCAAGGGTAAGAGTGTGTTAACTGGTTTAAAAAAAAGTGTCACCCTAAGAACAACTGCTGGGCTTCCCTGGTGGCGCAGTGGTTGCGCGTCCGCCTGCCGATGCAGGGGAATCGGGTTCGCGCCCCGGTCTGGGAGGATCCCACATGCCGCGGAGCGGCTGGGCCCGTGAGTCATGGCCGCTGAGCCTGCGCGTCCGGAGCCTGTGCCCCGCAACGGGAGAGGCCACAACAGAGGGAGGCCCCCGCATACCACAAAAAAAAAAAAAAAAAAAAGAACAACTGCTAAAAAAAAAAAAAAAGAAAACTGCTAACTTTCTATATCATGCCCCCTTATTATGATAGAGGTATAATATTAGGTTGAATTAAGGGTATCTATCTGCTTTAGTAATTTTTTTCCCCTATCTGTAAGAGAACTTACTATCACATTAATAATAATCCCTTGATAGAGTCCTCTGTTCACTTATTCATTCAACAAAATTGAACACATATATGTATCAGGCTCTGTGCTGGGTACTTAGTATACAGTTATAAAAAAAAAAACCTGACGTATAATTATGGTGCTTGCCCTCATGGAACTTATGTTTCTTTTGAAATAAAAAGGTTAATTTTCCCCACCTGCAACTTCACTTCTAAAGAAATCATTATCAAATATGAGGGTATAGAAGTACATTTAAAATTATTTGTTATACTAATCATTCAGAGTGGAGGCAGATTAAACAAAGATTAAATTTTAAACCTAAACTAAGGCAATTTTATGACATTACTAATTCATGTAAGTTTGTGAGTCTGTTTTTTATCTATTACTTATTTTTTTCATGTTCTGGTATGTTAGTGATTATATGATTCACCACTGACTTAAGAGTTTTCAAGGAGGCACTTACCTGGTGGCGTATTGGTTAAGAATTCGCCTGCCAATGCAGGGGGCATGGGTTTGAGCCCTGGTCGGGGAAGATCCCACATGCCGCCAGCAACTAAGCCCGTGCACCACAACTACTGAGCCTGCACTCTAGAGCCCATAAGCCACAACTACTGAAGCCTGCGCTCCTAGAGCCCGTGCTCCGCAACAAAGAAGCCACCGCAATGAGAAGCCTGCGCATGGCAAGGAAGAGGAGCCCCTACTCACCGCAAGAGAAAGCCCGCATACAGCAACGAAGACCCAACGCAGCTAAAAATAAATAAATAAAGTTATTTTTTTAAAAAAAGTTTTCAAGTAAAAGCAGAAATAATACTTACTGATAATAGATTTTAAGACACATTCTTACTTCAGAAACTTTAGAATGGTGGGGAGAGAGGAGGAATGCATTATAAGGTTGAGGAAGTATAGGATTTGGAGGTAAAACACCAAGGTTTGATTCTTGTTGACACTCACTGGCCTAGTGTCCTTGGGAAACTCTCTGAGTCTCAATTTTCACAAAGGTGAGATGGGGTTTGGTGTACAACCTCACCATGTTATGATAATCAGCTGACAATGATATAGAAAGTTAGCAGTTTTTCTTAAGGTGATACTTTTTTTAAAAACCAGTTAAAAAATAAGTATTTAAACTTTTAAAATTAGTATTTGTTTCCCAGCCCTGGATAGGACCGGTTCTTTTCACAGATTAAAACATGGTGATATGTCATATTAACTGAAAATAAATCTAATTACCTTTTCTCATTTTATCTTTCTCCTTTTGTTTACTTCCTTAATGTGTAGTGATTAGTGATTAGCTACCTTGACCTTCACATCACTGTTTCCTTTGTGTGACTTTGTAGCAGCGGAAATGGTAGGTCTGCCAGCTTTTATCAGAGGTGTTAAGTTAGTCCAGGGCAGTGACGAAATTTAAGAATAAAAGGAAAATTTCTTAACTCCTAAAATTAAGGTACTTGCTTTTTTTTTTTTCTTTCCTTTTCTTATTATGAGTCAGTAGTGGGTTGAGTAAATGGTGATCTCCTCTACAGAAAGTGCTCTAAATCTTAGTGAAAATACACGCAAACTTACCTGGTGAACAGCTAAGGGAAAAGTGGTCTATTCTTATAAATTTATATGACAGTAAAAGCCATGAACAGAATTTTCTTTTCTTTGCAGGCAAAAAGGATTAGTGGTTCTGAGGAAAAGTACAAGAAAGAGTTTCTTTTTTTTTTTTTTTTGTCACTTACATCTTAATATATAACTTTAATGGATGTATGACTGTTATCTGAAGAAGTATCAGTGAGAATTTGTCACTGTCTCCTTCAACAGACATATGTGCTCAGGACAGTGATAAAAATAGTAAATTTTATTTTTTCTCTCACTTTTGGCTTTCCTAGGGCAAAGAATTTTGATATGGCTTGTAAAAATAGGTTCTAATTATGTCATGTCAGTATATCTTAAAGGCATCAGAATGATAGGACAAGATAGATGCCTGCTATCTCTTGTACCTCATCATTAATTTATGTCACTTTATTTAAGGATTATAACTTAAGTCATTAATTTCAGTATAGCTCATCTGTAAGCAAGGCATTTTCATTTGTAATATTTAACTTCAAATCAGAGAATGCGTGTGATTCAGAACAGATTATTCAGGCATCATCTTAATCTGATCCCTTTGAATTGTTTCGGTGCATGAGTTCAAGGCTTTATTTAGAATATTCCTGTCCTTGCAAAAGAATGATTCAAGTCGTTATACTATGCCAGGAATTCTTCTTTGATGCTGAGAATGCAAGAGCAAGAAGTGATTGTCTCTATCCTTGTGGAGCTCACAGTCTATGTGGGAAGACAGACCCATAAGTAATAGTAGAGTGTGATTGATGCCCTTTGTGTGTGTGTGCATGTACAAATATGGTATAGGAGGGGAAAAAAGTGCTATGGAAGTGAAATGGCTGCAGGGATTATTTCTATGAAACGAAGATTTTATACAAGAGGGCCATTTAAGTTGTAATTTGAAGGATGAGTAGGGGTTTTCCAGTCTTATCAGAATATTCTTGGCATGGTATGAGTAAAAACTTGGAGGCTTGAAAGTGTGTAGTGGATATAGAGACCACTGAGTCCAGAGTTGTTGGTGGGATGTAATAGGAGATGAAGCATGTCACTGCTTGTACTGATTTCTGTTTCTTTCTTTATATGTGTTTCTTATAGTGCAAATCTACTAGTGACAAATTCTTTTTTTTTTATTTTTAAATTTAATTTTATTTTTTTATACAGCAGGTTCTCATTAGTTATCCATTTAGTACATTAAGACATTTTAAAATGTCTTTCCACTATCTTCTGGCCTCCATTGTTTTTGATGAGAAGTCGTTTATATCTTTGTATCCCTATAAATAATGTGTCACTTTTCTCTGGATGCTTTCAAATTTTTTTTTAAGTTTGGTTTTCAGCAACTTGACTATGATGTGCCTAGGGCATTTAAAAAAAAATTATCCTGCTAGAGTTTATGGTTTTATAAAATCTGGGAGAATTTCAGCAATTATTTTTTCAAATATTTTTTTCCTCCCCATTCTTTCTTGTGTGATTCCATTTACTTATATTTTGGTATTTTCCAATAGGACACTGAGTCTGTTCAATTTTTTAAAAGTCTTTTTCTCTCTGTTCTTTAGATAGGATAATTTCTAGTAATCTGTCTTCAAGTTCACGACTCCTCTTTCATCTGAGTTAACCCTAAGCTCATCCAATGCTTTTAAAATTTTGATACTGTATTTTTTAGTTCCAGAATTTCCATTTGGTTCTTTTTGGCTTTTCTCTTTCCCTGCTGAGATTTCCTATTTGTTCATTTATTACAAACATATTTTCTTTTATGTCCTTAGGTATAGTTAAGCTGCTTTAAAAACCCTGTCTACTTTTTGAATTATGGTTTTCTCAGGGTATATGTAGTGGGATTGCTGGGTCGTATGGTAGTCCTATTTGTAGTTTATTAAGGAACCTCCATACTGTTTTGCATAGTGGCTGTATCAATTTACATTCCCACCAGCAGTGCAAGAGTGTTCCCTTTTCTCCACACCCTCTCCAGCATTTATTGTTTCTAGATTTTTTGATGATGGCCATTCTGACCGGTGTGAGATGATATCTCATTGTAGTTTTGATTTGCATTTCTCTAATGATTAATGATGTTGAGCATTCTTTCATGTGTTTGTTGGCAATCTGTATATCTTCTTTGGAGAAATGACTATTTAGAAATGACTGCCCATTTTTGGATTGGGTTGTTTGTTTTTTTGTTATTGAGCTGCATGAGCTGCTTGTAAATTTTGGAGATTAATCCTTTGTCAGTTGGTTCATTTGCAAATATTTCCTCCCATTCTGAGGGTTGTCTTTTGGTCTTGTTTATTTTGTGACCACCTAGATGGGTGGGATAGGGAGGGTGGGAGGGAGGGAGACACAAGAGGGAAGAGATATGGGAACATGTGTATATGTATAACTGATTGACTTTGTTATAAAGCAGAAACTAACATACCATTGTAAAGCAATTATGCTCCAATAAAGATGTTAAAAAAAAAACAAAACAAAACCCTGTCTACTAATTCCAACATTTGGATCATCTCAAGGTTGAGCTCTATCTGTTGCCTGTTTTCTTTAGTATGGGTCAAGTTTTCCTATTTCTTTTTATGTCTAGTAATTTTAGACTGTATCTTGGGCATTGTGAATGATAGGCTATAGAGATTCTAGATTCTGCCATTCTTAAAAGAGTGGGGGGTTTGTTTGTTTGTTTAAGTGGGCAATTAAGTTGGCACTCAAACTCCAAAGTCTGTCTCCTTTGTGGTAGGCAGCACCTGAGGTCTTAGTTATTTTAGTCTTAGCTTGGCTGCTTGAAGACAGTCTCATGCATGAGTGGTTTAAGAGTCAGCCAGAGATATGGGCAGAGTTTAGATGTACAATTTTGAACTCTCCTTTTAGCTGTTTTCCAAGATTTTTTCCCCTCAATTTTCAGTTGCTATGGTTGCCCTAAACTCTGTCCTTTGGTTCTTCAAACCAGTAAGAGTACAATTTCATTCTGAGTTACAGATACCCCACATGGTGCCAGCTGGGTTTTACTATCCGTTAGGAGATTTAAAAAGAATAAAACATCTTGTCTTCTTACACAAAACTCAAATTCAGAACATTCAGAAAGTTCTCCTTGACTGGTTGAAATTGTCACTTGATCCCCTAATCCCCCCAAAAAGAGACCTTTATTACAAAAGAGGCCTTTGGACATCCTAGTACAGAAAATATTCATTCAGCTTTACAAAGGAAGTGGTGTTACTCTGGTGCAGATTTGATGGCTCATCCTCCTTTCAAAATTTTGATTTCCACTTTGTAAGATATGTGTTAAGTCTGCAATATAATTTGTTACAACATAGACACATTCTAGAATGTTAGAGCCACAGCCACACAGGACTGTGGCTCCTTGAAGGTGCTTGGTGGGGAAGTTTGAAGGGCCCAGTAGGGGGCTTCAGGTTCCCAACACTATTTCGTCTCTTTTCTGTGTTGGGTTTTTACATGATTTTGTTTAAAGAAAGGATTCTGTGGCTAAAGGGTCTGAAAACAATCAACCTAGGGAGCCCCCTTCTTTTAAATGTAAGGAAAATTGAGACTTGGTAAAGTGAAGAGATACTGCTTATTACTTTCTTTGACTAGTTTGCTAGTACTGGAAAACAAGTCTTCTGACTGCTAACCCAGTAATATTTCAGCTATACCAGTGTTGTCCTGTCATTAAATATTTAATCTCTACATCATTCTCCTAAATAGCCTATTTTGATACAATGTGAAAATCCTGGGACTGTTGGATGGGGCCAATTGAGGTGATTGGATTTTACACACAGCATTATGAATAAAGTAAAGATTATGTTATAGGAACTTGATGAGAAATTGTAATCAGTTGGAAAGGAAGGCTGGTTGTCAGATGCCAGAGAAACTAACAAAGAGCGAAGTAAGGACTGCCATGGCTGAGTTATTTTAGCTAAATGACTAAGGAATAAAATTTAGCAGAATGTGTTTATTGCCAGTGACCTGGGTCTTCCCAAAATATCCAGTTAGCAACCAACAACTTCCTTTTCTTGATCAATGGTCCTTATCCTTTGCAGAGAGGAAGGAACGCAAATCCTGTAGTGGTATTTTTCTGGGTTTCCTGCCAATAGAAGGCATGATTATGGGAAAATGTTTTTCCTTTGTTTTTCTCTTCTGACATATACTCTTCACTTGTTACCCTGTTACACAGGACTGGACAGAAATGCAGAATAATTGTTTTATATCTTTCCAAAACCTTACCATACCTTTTTTAAAATTTTTAAATTATTTTTATTTTTTAAATTAATTTTTAATTTAATTTTTATTGAAGTAAAGTTGAATTACGGTGTTGTGTAAATTACTGCTGTACAGCAAAGTGGCTCACTTATACATACATATACGTTCTTTTTCATGTTCTTTTCAATTATGGTTTATCACAGGATATTGAATATAGTTCCTGTGCTATAACAAGTAGGACCTTGTTGTTTATCCATTCTATATATACCAGTTTGTATCTGCTAATCCCCAGCTCCTACTCCTACCCTCTCCTACCCCCCTCCCCACTGGCAACCACCAGTCTGTTCTCTATGTCCCTGATTTTGTTTTTGTTTCATAGATAGGTTCGTTTGTGTCATATTTTAGATTCCACATATAAGTGATATTATATGGTATTTGTCTCTCTTTCTGACTTAATTCACTTAGTATGATGATTTCTAGTTGCATCCATGTTGCTGCAAATGGCATCATTTCATTCTTTTTTATAGCTGAGTAGTATTTCATTGTATATATATACCACATCTTCTTTATCCATTCATCTGTTGATGCGCATTTAGGTTGTTTCCGTGTCTTGGCTATTGTGAATAGTGCTGCTGTGAACATAAGGGTGCATGTATCTATTTGAATTATAGTTTTGTCCAGATACATGCCTGGGAGTGGGACTGCTGGATCATATGGTAATTCTATTTTTTAGTTTTCTGAGGAACCTCCATACTGTTTTCTATAGTGGCTACACCAACTTACATTCCCACCAACAGTGTAGGAGGGTTCCCTTTTCTCCACACACTCTCCAACGTTTGTTATTTGTAAACTTTTTAATGATGGCCATTCTGACTGGTGTGAGGTGATACCTCATTGCAGTTTTCTTTTGATTAAAAAAATTTTTTTTCTTTTTTTTAAAAAAATAGATTTATTTTATTTATTTATTTAGTTTTTTGGCTGTGTTGGGTCTTTGTTGCTGCGCACGGGCTTTCTCTAGTTGCTGCAAGCAGGGGCTACTCTTCGTTGTGGTGTGCAGGCTTCTCATTGCTGTGGCTTCTCTTGTTGCAGAGCACGGGCTCTAGGTGCACGGGCTTCAGTAGTTGTGGCACGCAGGCTCAGTAGTTGTGGCTCACGGGCTCTAGAGCGCAGGCTCAGTAGTTGTGGTGCACAGGCTTAGTTGTTCCACGGAACGTAAGATCTTCCCAGACCAGGGCTCGAACCTGTGTCCCCTGCATTGGCAGGCAGATTCTTAACCACTGTGCCAGCAGGGAAGTCCCTATTTTTTTCTTTTCTTTTTTTCTCATTGTAGTTTTGATTTGCATTTCTCTAATAATTAGTGATGTTGAGCATCTTTTAACATGCCTATTGTCCACTTGTATCTCCTCTTTGGAGAAATGTCTATTTAGGTCATCTGCCCATTTTTCTTTTTTTGTTTTGTTTTGTTTTTTGTTTTTCTTTAAATTTATATTCTTTTTTTTATTGACAAGTACCATGCCACAGAATCAGTCCAGCTGGCCAGGGCCCCAAACCTAGACTGACATCTGATCCCAGGTCCGTAGACAGAGGCTTTCATGCATTTTTTAAAAAATTTATCTTATTTATTTATTTTTGGCTGTGTTGGGTCTTCGTTGTGGTGCATGGGCTTTTCATGGCAGTGGCTTCTCTTGTTGCGGAGCACAGGCTCTAGGCGTGTGGGCTTCAGTAGTTGTGGCACGCAGGCTCAGTAGTTATGGCTCGCGGGCTCTAGAACACAGGCTCAGTAGTTGTGGTGCACGGGCTTAGTTGCTCCACGGCATGTGGGATCTTCCCGGACTAGGGCTCGAACCCATGTCCCTTGCATTGGCAGGCAGATTCTTAACCCCTGGGCCACCAGGGAAGTCCCATGCATTTTTTTTTTTTTTTTTTTTTAGCATTGCAACCCCTTTTTCCAATTAAATCTTACACAGAACCACCAAATAGGAAAGCAGTAAAAGTGGTAGAAGTGAGAGAGGGGTCCCAGAGCCCCAACTACCTGCTTCTCTGCCTTTATCCTCTTCCCAACTCAATCTCCCCCCACCTACCCCACCCCTGGAGTCCCTGGGCACCCTGGGGAGGAACAGTCTGAGAACTATGGATCTGCCCATTTTTCTGTTGGGTTTTTTGTTATTGTTGTTGCTGAGTTGTATGAGCTGTTTGTATAGTTTGGAAATTAAGCCCTTGTTGGTCACATCATTTACAAATATTTTCTCCCATTCTGTAGGTTTTATTTTCATATTGTTTATCATTTCCCTTGCTGTGCAAAAGCTTGCAGGTTTGATTTTGGTCCCATTTGTTTATTTTTGTTTTATTTCTATTTCCTTGGGAGACTCACATCTTATATTTTGCATTTCTGTTAAGTATTCTTCCATATCGTGTTCGTGTTCATAATATATTAAAACTCCTGTCTTTTTAGCAAAGTTCATATTTCTAAACTAAATCTTGCTAATTAAGAAGGCCTGAAAAATTGGAGGAGAATTGAGAGGCTGTAGGAAAGCAGTCAGGTCAAGTTTAATGGATGAGGTTGTTGAAAGATATAAAGGAGGTAATGTATACACACATACCTGCTGTATACACTGTGAAGCTTAGCGACTGTTTATTGAATTACAGCCTGACAGTTGGATCCCCTTTTTTTATCTGCATGTAAGGATAATAATAAGCCTACTTCATTGAGTTTTTGTGAGGATTAAAGGAGAACATAGATGTGAAGTGCTTAGAACAATGCCTGGCTGGCACTTTGAGATAGCACCTATGGAAATATTTGTCTTTATTTTAAATTATCCTGTTCAGCAATATTTCAAAAAATTGAAGGCAAGGAATGAGAAAAGGATATACAACTATTATTAATACAACTATTGTTTTTCCATATATTCTTACAGTATTTATATGCATTTTTTATAGACTGTTTTTTTAGAGCAGTTTTAGGTTCACAGCAAAATTGAGTGGACTGTACAGAGATTTCCCATCTAACTCCTTGTCTCCCACTTGAACACAGCCTCCCCCACTATCAACATCTTGCATGATAGTGATACGTTCTTTTTACAATCAGTGAACCTACACTAATACATCATTATCACCCAAAGTCCATAATTTACATTAATGTTCACTCTTGGTATTGTATCTTTTGTGGGTTTTGATATATATGCATTTATTCACTTAACAATGTAACATATATATTTTTTCTATGGTGTGCTCATACATAGTCTTCATAATAGTGAATTTTTTTTATAGGCCAGGCCTGCTACAAGATTTTTCACTCCTAAGGTGAAGATCCCTTAGAGAGTTGTTTAATAGAGGAAAACTGTGCCTGATTTGTAACCTCTCTCTGCCTCAGCTTTCTCATCTCAAAAACAAAGATAACTAAGGACTGGTATCTAGTCCTTAAAACTATTTTCAAACTTTAAAGTGCATAGAAATGTAGCATAGTATTACTGCTGTGGAGGAAAAATTTTATCTAAGAAAAACCATCGTGGGTTCATTTGTGAGACTATAGGAATTTAAACTGATGGTGTAGAATTTCACTAAAGGATAAGATTGCAGAGGGTTGGTATTGAAATACAAATGCTTGAGTAAAGTACCATTGATAAACTTGATTTAGTGTTTCCATAGGGAGTCTGTGACAAGAGCCACAAGGAAATCCAAAGCACTGCCTGGATTTCCATGAACTTGAACCTTGTTTTAACATTCTTGTTGCTGTTGTGGTTGTTGCTGTTAGGGCTATTTTCCATCTAGAGCAGTGGCTTGTGTACAATAGTCATTTATGTGTTTTTAATTCATAATGAGACTGTCCACAGTCTACCCTTTCAGTCTGCCTTTCAAAATATTGCCTGTTTTCCTTTCATTTGTCTTCTGTAAATCACAGTAAACCTGTGATTTAAAGGGCATCAGAGGTTTTTACACTGGTCTTTATCTCTAAAATGGTAAGGAGTCACTTAATTGACCCCTGTCTCTACAGAATAATGGAGCAAGGATGCCTTGTATATTTTGTCTAGACTGTATTATTCTAGTCACTCACTAGACAAATGTGTTTATCAGCAGCTAATCTCAAATGTCTTATTATTTCAAATTTTATCTTTAAAATAATTTACCATCATGTGTTGCTTAATGCTGGATACATTGTAGGTGGTCAAGTACTTACTGATTAAGTAAAAGAAGTCGGGGGCCTTCCCTGGTGGCGCAATGGTAAAGAATCTGCCTGCCAGTGCAGGGGACATGGGTTCGAACCCTGGTCTGGGGCGATCCCACATGCCACAGAGCAACTAAACCTGTGTGCCACAAATATTGAGCCTAAGCTTGGAGAAGCCTGTGCACCGCAATGAAGAGAAGCCCCTGCTCTTCGCAACTGAAGAAAGCCCCGCGCAGCAACAAAGACCCGATGCAGCCAATAAATAAATAAATATTTTTAAAATAAATAAATAAAAGAAGTTGGAAATTTAGTGACATTCTATCATTTGGTCTTATTGCTTTGTGCAGTGGATTTTTAGAGGGGGGCGTGAAGGAGCTATTTTTATTATGAAAGTAATACAGACATTCTCCAGCTTTACTAAGGGGAAGTAACCTGAACTACTAATGATTGATTTTTCTTCTTAACCTGTTTTTAGATTTCTTTTTAAAGTACAGCATGGTCTATAGTATTGTGAGTGATTGAATGAATGAATAAATAAAGTATTTTATGGCAAATATAATTTAAATGAGTTCTTAAAGTTGTGTCTTCATATTTAAATATTATGTGATATTCTGACTGTGTTATCTCAGAAATATAAACACATCAGTATCAATTATTTTTTTTGAATATTTGAATTTTATTTTATTTATTTTTTTATACAGCAGGTTCTTATTAGTTATCTATTTTACACATATTAGTGTATATATTTCAATCCCAATTTCCCAGTTCATCACACCACCACCACCCACCGCCACTTTCCCCCCTTGGTGTCCATACGTTTGTCCCCGACACCTCTGTCTCTATTTCTGCCCTGCAGACTGGTTCACTGTACCAGTTTTCTAGGTTCCACATATATGTGTTAATATATGGTATTTGTTTTTCTCTTTCTGACTTGCTTCACTCTGTATGACAGTCTCTAGATCCATCCACGTCTCTACAAATGACCCAATCTTTTTATGGCTGAGTAATATTCCATTGTATATGTGTACCACATCTTCTTTATCCATTTGTCTGTCAATGGGCATTTAGGTTGCTTCCATGACCTGGCTATTGGAAATAGTGCTGCAATGAACACTGGGGTGCATGTGTCTTTTTGAATTATGGTTTTCTCTGGGTATATGCCCAGTAGTGGGATTGCTGGGTCCTATGGTAGTTCTATTTTCAGTATTTTAAGGAACCTCCATACTGTTCTCCATAGTGGCTGTATCAATTTACATTCCCACCAACAGTGCAAGAGGGTTCCCTTTTCTCCACACCCTCTCCAGCATTTGTTGTTTGTAGATTTTCTGATGATGCCCATTCTAACTGGTGTGAGGTGATACCTCATTGTAGTTTTGATTTGCATTTCTCTAATAATTAGTGATGTTGAGCAGCTTCTCATGTGCTTCTTGGCCATCTGTATGTCTTCTTTGGAGAGATGTCTATTTAAGTCTTCTGCCCATTTTTTGATCGGGTTGTTTGTTTTTTTAATATTGAGCTCTATGAGCTGTTTATATATTTTGGAGATTAATCCTTTGTCCGTTGATTCGTTTGCAAATATTTTCTCCCATTCCGAGGATTGTCTTTTCGTCTTGTTTGTAGTTTCCTTTGCTGTGCAAAAGCTTTTAAGTTTCATTAGGTCCCATTTGTTTATTTTTGTTTTTATTTCCATTACTCTAGGAGGTGGATCAAAAAAGATCTTGCTGGGGCTTCCCTGGTGGCGCAGTGGTTGAGAGTCCACCTGACCATTCAGGGGACACGGGTTCGTGCCCCGGTCTGGGAAGATCCCACGTGCCACGGAGCGGCTAGGCCCGTGAGCCATGGCTGCTGAGCCTTTCAAGAGCCAATTGTGTTTATCCCTAAACTGTTTATGCTAGTTTTACTCATTGTTGCATTTATGTTATTTAATTTAATGTTATATTAACTGATGAAATCTGAGTATAAAATAGTCTTTTCTATGAGAACTAGTTTCATAAAGTTGAGTTTCTAAAAAAAAAAAAAATTTGAATTTGATTTAAGTGCGACAGCTGAAAAGATGAGGGGTTGTGTAGAAACCTAGGAGGATTCTGAACTTAGATTACTTTGCAAAATTCTGAATTCTCTCGCTTCTTTGAAGACATTGATACTGAATATTCAGTTTCAGCTTCAGACGGTGCAATAATGACTAAATCCAGCTATAAGACCCATACTCAGAGAAAAGGCCTTCCTACACGAAATAGCTAATGAATGTACTTTGTGTTGAAATAAAAGATTACCTCTTTTTATGATTCTCCACTTGAAAAAATCAGCTTCTTTGGTTAGTAGACCAAGATCCCATGAGGGAAGAGGCCTTTTACTGTTCTGTGATCTCTATAACATTGTAGGCCTTTTAAAAAATAAGTAGTAATCATCCTGTTTTAGATCATATCAGTACTTTTTATTTGTAAGGTTTTTCTTTATATGAGATCTCTGTTAAATATTTTTCTCTCTATCTCATTAAAACCCAATTTTTATTCTGTTTCCTTCACAGAACATCCAGAAGATCCTTGGCCTTGCCCCTTCACGAGCCGCCACCAAGCAGGCAGGTGGATTTCTTGGCCCTCCACCTCCTTCTGGGAAGTTCTCTTGAGTTTAAGAAGAACCCTATAATTTCTGTCATTCTTTTTAGACACTCAAATCAGACTGGCAGCTATTTTGTAGCAAGAGCCATAGGCAGCCTTAGCACTTGGGCCACTTTCTAATTTTGAGTTATTTCTAGGTTTTTTTGGATATGATTCTAATGAGAATGGCACTCAACAAACATGATAGTGCTTTTGGTCACAGATTAATTTTTCTTAAACAAGTGTTTTGATTAGATAAGCACAGGTGATGTTTATGTAATGAGAAACAAATTCTTATTTTGCTTACACAAATATTTCTGTGGGATCAACTTTTAAGTATGTGCTGTGTGCCATGTACCATGGAAGTTGGCTCTCTATGAGCATTTAGAGATCTGGAAGAAAAAATTTAGTTTATGTAACTCTTATTTGGAACTATTTGTTGTGTGTTTTTTTCAACCCAAATATATGACCTGAGATCAATAAAAGAGGCCAAAATGTTAGCTATTTCATCTACAAGGAGAGACGTGTTTTGTTTTGCCATATTTGTAGATACATATTTTTACTAATCTGAACATAAGGGTAAACATTGGCGAGGAAGGGGCAATGCTGTTTTTGTTTTTTATCGCCCGTCCCCCCTACCCTAGGGCAATGTGTAAATGTAATATTTTATCATACTTGCTTCATATGCTCAAAATACAGAGTTTCCCTGTTATAGGAATTCGAAAGTATGAGAGGAAAGGAAGGTAATAACTCCCGGGAGTATAAAAATGAGGGTCCTCAGCAGTTTCCTTCATACCCTAATACAATCTGTTGGATTCTTGGGAAGGTACTCAGTCCTCCCCTGGAGGCAAGATTATGGTTATTTGTGGTTAATCTTGCAGAGCTTCCTTGTAGTCACTGTGGCCTTTGGTTCCTGCCCTGCTTCTTTGTAAAGGATGAGAGGATGTTTATACCATGATCACCCCCACCCCCGCCA
>NC_041217.1:64018025-64032746 GCF_002837175.3 Physeter macrocephalus
ACTCCCCCCACACCCCCCACCCCACCCCACCCCCTGCATCCATGGAATTAGAAATCTTATGTGGAGTGATACCTCAAGTACTAAATGTTTACTTTTATCAGTAGTGTCCTTAGATGCATGTATTCTACCAGTGAGAAAGGTACATTATTTGCAGAGTAACAACTGTTAAACCAACAGCAAACTTTTCAATGGCATAAAGTCCAGAAGACAGTGGGATAATATTTTTAAAGCTGGGGAAAATAATTATCAACCTAGAATTTTATGTACAGCTAAACCAGAAGTTTGGGAGCAAAACTGGGGAAAATATTTTCAGAGCTACAAAATCCAAGGTAGTTGAATTACCAAAGGATATATTTCAGGGATGGGAAAGAATACGAGGGGGAAGGTGTGGGATCTAAGAAACGATGGTCAACACAGAAATTGATAAAATATATGGATAAATTTAAATATTTTATGGATTATCTAGTTTAAGGATTATCTCAAGACAACCCCACAAAGTAATTACTGTTCTTGCCCACATTTAACAGATGAAGAAACTGAGGCAAGAGAGGTTAAGTAACTTGCTCAGCATCCCTTAGCTAGTGAATGGCAGAGTTAGGATTCGAACCCAAGCAGTTTAAAGCCATGTAGTCCAGGCTCTCAAATGCTGTGTTGTATTATAACATCCCAATATAGCATGTGGTGAGTCTCTTCCCATCTCTTTCCCTTATCTCCTCAGCTAGAGTATATGAGCTCTAAAGTTGAGGCTTTGTCTTTTTTTGTTGTTGTTCGTGTTTCCTCAAAGCCATCACATGGGTGGGAGGGAGCACAGCAGGAGCTCATTGAAAGCAGATGAAATGGAACAGAAATCTCTATTGCAAGGTTACCTTTATCAGAAAAGATGCCTGGTAATGGATAGTGATAACTTCTCATGGTCTTTTCTCCATGTCATTAACTGTTCCAGGCAAAATAAAAATTAAAAGGGTGATAAAGAAGGAAACGATGGGCTTCCCTGGTGGCGCAGTGGTTGAGAATCCGCCTGCCGATGCAGGGGAAACGGGTTCGTGCCCCGGTCCAGGAAGATCCCACATGCCGCGGAGCTGCTGGGCCCGTGAGCCATGGCCGCTGAGCCTGCGCGTCTGGAGCCTGTGCTCCACAACGGGAGAGGCCACAACAGTGAGAGGCCCGCATAACACAAAAAAAAAAAAAAAAAAAAAAAAAAGAAGGAAACGATGACCATGATAACAATGATGAGAAAATGATGGAATATCTAAAATAAAGCATAAAAAGAGAAGAAACAACCACACTCAAAATTCTGCCGTTAACTTGTAAAGTGAAAATATATAGTTCATCCTACCATCAGCCCTCTTAGGTTTTGAAGCTGGTGCTTTCTAATCAGATTTCTAATGGATGTTGAGGTTTTCATAAAGTATATTTCAGTGGAAGAGGGTAAATAAAAGGGAGAAGTAAAAAAGGAGAAGGAAGGAGGAGAGAGAACATCTATTCACCCTATTCCTAAAAGGACACAATAGCAAGGATGTATGCAGAGGAAACAGAGCTATCACATCACAAGAATGTAAATTCAAGGAGATACTAAGGGCTACTGTAGCCTCACAGTTAGCTTTTTTATTTACTTGCCCTGAAAAATTTTCAAGACTAGTCATCTGGGTGACTAAATCCAGACCATCACTGAATTAATGGAGATTACATTTCAAGCCAGAGAAGCCTCTGAACAGCTCTCAAAACACGTGGTTTGGCTACTTTGCTTATGTATAGGATAGATTGTCCCCTTCCTAGTTAAAAGAAAATCAAGCATTATTAATATTTACATTAGGCTACTCAGGTTGTGGTCATAATATACTTAGTAGTAAACTTTTTAAAAATGCAGGTAAACCTAAATTTATTAACAGATAAGACTTCAAAATCTAAGCCAGTTTGAAACCTGGAAAGCAAACGAGTGTACTCATATGCCTTTGACCAGATTGTGGTTCCTCTTCTCTCATTTGTAAATTATTCTCTTCAGTTTGTTTAGGGATTTAAAATGACATCAGTGGGTTGATGAGCATCCAGAATTTTCCCTTACATCCAAATCAAAATCATTTTGTCACAGACTAGAGTATAGTAGGGTTTCTTCAACCTAACTTAAACTTAAATTGTGTATTTCAGTCCTGCCCTTCAATACAAGTGAAAGCACCGTATACTTTCTCCTTTTTTGGATTAATTCTGTGTAAGTTATAGTCTTTTATTTTTTTTTAATTTACTTCTTGCTTTGAGTTTTAAAGCTTTTTAGAATGGAAAAAAAACCTCAAAAATAAATGAAAGTTAAAAAAATGTATAGTATAAAGAACACCCAGATACTCATTATTCATCTTCAGCAATTAATTCATGGCCAATCTTATGTCTACCCCTTCTTGCTTCTATTCCTCTTATATTATTCTAAAGCAAATCCTAGGCATTGTATCTTTTACTCATAAACGTTTCAGGGCTTTAAAGAATATCTATGTCTCTCTATATATCTCAATACCATTTTCATACTTTAAAAAATTGACAATTACTTGATAGGATAATTGTCTATAGATGTCAAATTTTTTTACAGTTTTTTTGAATCAGTTGGTTGACAAGCATTGTAAATCTCTTCTAATCTATTATCATGGTTCTCAAACTAGAATACATCAGAATCACCTAGAAACCTTGTTAAAACAGACTGCTGGGCCCTACTGCAGAGTTTCTGATACGTCTGCAGTGTAGCTTGAGAACTTGCACTTCTAACAAATTCCAGGGTGATGCTGATGTTGGCTGGTTTGCAGTCCACTCACATTTTAGTTCCCCACCATCTCTCTTTCATTTCCCCCCTTGTAATTTATTTGTTGAAGAAACTGCATTGTTCCCCTGTAGGGTTTCCCTCAGGTTGAAATTTGCTGATTGCATGCCTGTTTTACACACTGTTGGTTGTCTCTTTTTGTAATGTTAGCTTTTGCTAATCACTAATTACTAATAATTAGGGATTGAAAAATTATGATACTCTACTATCTCTTCATTTATTAGGTAAAAATACCTCTATAGGTAGAAGCATCCCTTCATCTACCGTTTGGTTACCCAGTGTTAAATTTTATAGGAAAGGCAGACTAAATGCGTGATGATCTGGTTTTCAAAATAATGAGCTGTTCACTCTAATGCTCCAGGGGTGAAGAGTGTGTGTGATTAGCAGTTCATAGGTTTAAACATTCTTGATTCATTTCAGTTCACTGAAGTTATTTTTCTTGCGGATGCTCAAATTGTCCTAATTTTGGCCAGCGAGAGGCTCTTTAAACTGGCTCCTGGGGCTGTTTGACATGACCCTAGTTTTCATTGGTGGCATCCTTGCTAAGTGATATGACAAGATGTTCCAGGGCCACCTCATATTTCCTGCCTGACCAGAAGGCAACACTTTCTTCAAGGAGGCCTGATTATTTTTACTGGGGAATGGTATTTGGAGACTGCAGTCAGAGCATAAAGATGCTCGTTGAGACTGGGTTACTAGGTTTCTAGGCCCTTTTTGTGGACTAAGATAGGTAATATGTTTTGTTGTTGTTGTCTTAAGATAAAATGCATAATGAGTTTATACCAGTATTCTATGCCCCTCTTAAATTCCGAGCTACAGAGTTTTTCCTTAATTTCTTTAACCTGTCTCTCTTAATTCTCACTGTAAGAATTCCAGTTTTCATTGCCAGAAATGATAGAATATCATATACTTAGTCTTTAGCGTAATCCCACAATATCCACCCAAAAGTCTCAGAATATCAATACCAACATTACTACCAACAATATAATTACTGAAAATAGTTGAAGTTTTTTTGGGGGGGAGGGTAGGGGGTTTCTTTAAAATACATCCCACTCCAGGTTTACAGTCAGATTACTGAAATTTCAGATTATCTGGAATAGTTTCTTTTTTGAGTTTCTCATTCATGTCCTCATCGTTGTCCCCTTAATTTCCCTGAAGTAGCCTCCCAGGTAGTCTCCTTTACTCTGGTCTCTCCTGGCTCATCATCCATCCTGTAAAGTCAATAGTCTTTCTAAAATATAAATCTAATTGTGTTGCTCCTCCAAGGAAAGTTGTCCACCGGCTCCCAGTAACCTGTAAGTAAATGTAAACTATTTAGCATAGAAAATCATCCTAGTCTGGATCTCCAACCTCTCTCACCCCTAGGATCTACCCTTCTCCCATCCCTGTCTCGCATACATCCTAGGCTCTAGTCAAGCAAATTTATTTTTTAAATTCTGCATTTTTCACATTTTTAGACTTTATTACCTTTGTTTTCTCTGCCTGAAATATTCTTCCTCTTATTTGCCTGATTTTCTCATGTTTCCTTCTCAACTCAGCTCAAGCATCTCCTCCTCCTAAAGGTTTTCTCTGACCTTTATGTGGTCATGTTAGGTTTCTTTTCCCTGTATCTGTTTGAGCTTTTCATATGAGTCATTTATTAAAAATGGGCAAATCTCTTAACTTTCTAAGCCTCAATGGCCTCGTCTGGAAAATGGGATGAACACTCCAGTTAAAACTGTCATATCCAACATCACTCATCTGAGTCTTCAGCTGGATTCTCTTAGTTCCCTCTGAAAAGCCTGCTGCCTGATGCCCACAGCACACTGGACACTCTCAGCCGCACGTATGCACTTTAGCTCTTACCAGGGAATTGTATAACGTTACTTGTTTTACTTGTTAATTTTAATTATATACACTAAGTATTGTGTAAATTAATGAAATACGAATGCAAAAAAGAGAATTGTGTCCATGAAAACTAATTTGAATGGTTTGGAATGACTCAATAAAAGCAAATTGCTAAAAATAATTGCTTTGACTTACATATGGATAAAATAACAGAGACTGAAAAAAGTAATAAAAGTTTAGAAAGATTCAGTACTCATATTCATTCTTAGTGTTTTAATTCATACTTCACTTTAAAGAAACCAAAACTGGAAATCAGAGGTGATACATTTTCGTCTTAAAAACATTTTATTTTAGGAAAGCATTGCCACAAAACATGGAATTTTCATCATCACAAGTTCTGTTTAGGGACTTCCCTGGCGGTCCAGTGGTTAAGACTCCATGCTTGCACTGCAGGGCACACGGGTTCAATCCCTGGTTGTGGAACTGTGATCACGCATGCTGCGCGGCATGGCCAAAAAATAAGATTAAATAAATAAATAAGTAACTTTTAAAAACTCTGTTTAAATTCTTCCAGTCTTTGAAACCTTTGAGTTGCAAATGTTTGATTCTGTTGTTTTATTGCTATAAACTATGCATGGAAAACAAAATAAAGATAAGGGTTCTTTGAAATGAATGAGCCAGTCATGATGAATCAAACAAACGACAGGTGATGCATTATGGGTTTGGTGTATACAAAAAAAGAAAAAAGGGACTTCGCTGGTGGCGCAGTGGTTAAGAATCCGCCTGCCAATGTAGGGGACACGGGTTTGAGCCCTGGTCTGGGAAGATCCCTCGTGCCACGGAGCATATAAGCCCTTGCACCACAACTACTGAGCCTGCGCTCTAGAGCCCACAAGCCACAACTACTGAAGCCCGCATGCCTGGGGCCCATGCTCTGCAACAAGAGAAGCCACCGCAATGAGAAGTCTGTGCACCACAACGAAGAGTAGCCCCCGCTCGCCGCAACTAGAGAAAGCCCGCGCGCAGCAACAAAGACCCAAAGCAGCCAAAAATAAATAAATTTATTTAAAAAAAAAACGAGACTCAAAAAAATAGGCTCATATTCAGGGAAAAAGCCTTGACCGTACATCAGAAGTGAATAGGTATATATTTGTTACAAGTTAGAAGTGTCTGAAGTACATACGAATTTTTTTTCATGATTCTGTAATTAACTTTTTAGATTAACATACAAATTACTAGTTCTAGTCACATCAGCTACATGGATTTTTCCCTCATAGTGTTTTGGATGGATTATATAAAGCAATTGACATTATGCCTGGCATATTGAAAGCATTTGATCTTCAAACACAGCAGTCCTATAAGGTAGATAGGATATCTTTTTATTGTCCTGATTTTCTGTGTGACAGATCAGGTTCTGAAATGTTGTGATGTGTCCAAGATCACAGCAAGTGGCAGAACCAGGAAGAGCCTTAAGCTTCAGGGTCCATGCTCTTTCTACTAGAGCATCCGGTAGGCTGACTCCATTGGGTCTACAGTATAAGACTGCTGAGCTGGAATCCTGTCTGGACTTGTTACCCTTTATGCAAAATGTCTTCATGTAAGGCAAGCTGGGGTTCCCAGGGAGTATCATTTAAGTGACTATCACTGTCTCTTTTCCCTCTCTTTTTAAAAAACTTCCCCACATTCCTGTTTCACCATCTGAATGGTACATATTAACGTGACTTTGTGAATCTTAGAAGAAAAATTTAAATTATTAAATCAGGAAATTGTCCACCTGTCACAGATGAATGTGGAAGAGGATAAACATGTCTACTAAGAGATGATGTTTTTTAATTTCAAAATTGCTTTTTTAAATTTTTATTTTTCAAACATTTTACTGAAGTATAGTTGATTTACAATGTGTTAATTTCTGCTGTACAGCAAAGTGATTCAGTTATACAAATATACTTTTTCATATTCTTTTCCATTATGGCTTATCACAGATGATTTTTTTTTAATCTTTGAGTCTTTAATTTCTTTTATTTTTGGCTGCGTTGGGTCTTCGTTGCAATGCACAGGCTTCTCATTGCGGTGGCTTCTCTTGTTGCAGAGAACGGGCTCTAGGCGCGCAGGCTTCAATAGTTGTGGTGCACGGGCTCATTAGTTGTGGCTCATGGGCTCTAGAGCACAGGCTCAGTAGTTGTGGCGCACAGGCTTAGTTGCTTCGTGGCATGTGGGATCTTCCTGGACCAGGGCTCGAACCCGTGTCTCCTGCATTGGCAGGTGGATTCTTAACCACTGAGCCACCAGGGAAGCCCGATTCTTTAATTTTTTTTTCAATTTTATTTTTGGCTGTGTTGGGTCTTAGTTGCGGCATGTGGGATCTTTCATTGCAGTGTGTGGGTTCTGTAGTTGTGGTGCATGGGCTTAGTTGCCCCACGGCGTGTGGGATATTAGTTCCCCAGCCAGGGTTCGAACCCGCGTCCCCTGCATTGGAAGGTTTATTGCTAACCACTGGACCACCAGAGAAGTTCCAGAGATGATATTTTGAATGGCTGCTTTCTGAAGATGAGAGGCTAAACATATTTTAAACCAGAAAATTATATTTGGATCCAAGGCCCATCTGGCTGCTTATGAATGTAATCAAAGGCCTTTTTTATGCAAGTGATTCTTAGGTTTGTAATTAATTACTGCAACCATTTGCTGAACAGTCATCGACCATAAATAGAGATCATATCAAGAAGGTTGAAAAAGCCTAAAACCTGCTTGAGCTGGTGACAGACTGTTCCATTCTAGAGAAAATTTCACATTTTTAAGCAAAATAGGACAATAACTTTAGAGCAGTGGTTTTGAATTTTTTTTGACCACAATCCATGGTAAGGAATACCATTATTGCAACCCAGACACTGAAGTTTCATGAAACAATGTTTACCTCCTATATGCACTTTGATAATTTCATACTTTCATTTTTCAAAAAATTTGGTCACATTCTTTAAATGCAGTTCTGCTCTTTTTTGATAACACTGCTCCAAGAACACTCAGATATAAACAGTAAAGTCAGCTTGGACAGGGAAATGGAAATTCCACTAGCTTCCCTATTCCCATTTATATCCCTTGACTCAGGGGTGATATTTAAAATATAAAAATATCATTTAAAAAGTCAGCTTGCCAAAGAGATCCCTCTGAAATTTTATTTTCCATATTCACACCAATTTTTCTAACTTTATAAAATCACTGTATCTACAAAACATTTTGGTCTCAATCTACTAGTTTTACCACCTACTAATAGGTGGTACTAGGTAGTTTGAAGAAAAAAAAAAGAAGACGGAGAGATCTCTTTGGAACTTGAATTAGGAAATTTGGCTGATGTCAAATTTGGGACAATAGAACAGAAAACACTGCTTAAATGTGGTGGGCTCATCTAAGACTGACTATATTATGTTAACCAGTAATTGGGTTTTTTTTTTAAATTTTATTTGTTTATTTATTTTTGGGTGTGTTGGGTCTTCGTTTCTGTGCGAGGGCTTTCTCTAGTTGCAGCGAGTGGGGGCCACTCTTCATCGCGGTGCGCGGGCCTCTCACTGTCGCGGCCTCTCTTGTTGCGGAGCACAGGCTCCAGACGCGCAGGCTCAGTAGTTGTGGCTCACGGGCCTAGTTGCTCCGCGGCATGTGGGATCCTCCCAGACCAAGGCTCGAACCCGTGTCCCCTGCACTGGCAGGGAGACTCTCAACCACTGCGCCACCAGGGAAGCCCATTCCAACATATTTGATGGAAAGAAGTCA
The DNA here is from genome assembly GCF_002837175.3 of Physeter macrocephalus. Lineage (NCBI taxonomy): Eukaryota > Metazoa > Chordata > Mammalia > Artiodactyla > Physeteridae > Physeter > Physeter macrocephalus. The sequence goes on from NC_041217.1 coordinate 64,026,415, forward strand.
CACTTTGGCTAAAGCCTTTCTAGAAACTTGATTATTCTTTATTTTTAAAATTAGCCCCAATTACTGGGGCTTCCCTGGTGGCCCAGTGGTTGAGAGTCTCCCTGCCAGTGCAGGGGACACGGGTTCGAGCCTTGGTCTGGGAGGATCCCACATGCCGCGGAGCAACTAGGCCCGTGAGCCACAACTACTGAGCCTGCGCGTCTGGAGCCTGTGCTCCGCAACAAGAGAGGCCGCGACAGTGAGAGGCCCGCGCACCGCGATGAAGAGTGGCCCCCACTCGCTGCAACTAGAGAAAGCCCTCGCACAGAAACGAAGACCCAACACACCCAAAAATAAATAAATTAATTAATAAACTCCTACCCCCAACATCTTAAAAAAAAAAAAATGTGTTGGAATGATGCTTCCTGGATGATGAGAAAACACAAGAACCTGAAATTAATGTCAGGATGTAATTACATACATTCATTCACGCATCAACCAGGCACACACAGGGCACCATCTTTGTGCAAGACCCTGTGCTGGGGGCATAGTGGCCACAAATGTAAGTTGAGTAGGATTCTATGTTCAAACAACTGAAAACTTGTGGCTACTGTGTCAGTTACCTTATTTTTAAAAAGAGGATGATAATTCCTTCAGTGGCCTGCTACTCACAAAATTGTTATAAAGATGAAATGAGAAATAGATATATACTTTGTAAATTATAAAGGGACATTAGTAAAAACAGTTGAACAAGTAAAATGTTCAATTGTTTTATTTCTATATATACTAAGCAATCATTTGACAATTTGTTTTTCTTCCCCTTTAATCATCAATTTATAATAACTCGAGGTGGCAGCTAGAAGATTTTCTTTCTGAAGTTCATTTGTCTAAAAGCTTTAACTGTATTTAGTAAAATGTTCCTGATAAAAAGTGCTAGACTTGTAGGTGAACAAATTTTATTTCCTTCTAGTCTTGGTTGTACCCTATGTCCACAGGATAATTTAACTAAAAATGTTATCTTCCAATAAAAAATAATGAACCAACTTCCTGCTTATCTCAGTAGATAGGATTTATTGATGCACAATAAAGATTTAAAAACACCCAGAAGACTTCAAAATAACGTGAAGTACTATTAGGTCACTCTTAAAAAATTACATGGCTACAGATATAGAGGTCATAATCTCTATAACTCTGATAAGACTCAATCCTTAAAAATTCTAACAATGTGAATATCACTTCCCCAAGGTGATTCTTCTCAGTCACATCAGAGCAACTCAACAACACCAGGGAGGTGCAGAGATTAATAATACATAGTCAATATCCTCTAGGAGAAAGGATGAACAGCAGTAATGATTGTGGTATACAGTGCAATAGAGGTAGCTACACAGAGAGAAGGAGACCATTGATTCTGTTTGGGGAGGGTTGGGAGATATGGGTTAGCAAAAATTAGTAAAAAAAAAAAAAAAAACAAAAAAACCCTGCCTTCAAAGAGCTTAGAGTATAGATGGGGCAGCATTTGCTTGACTCAGCCAAGTATGGCAAGTAGAAATGAACATAATGTGTTCTAGGAAATAGAGGAGAATATCTAACACAGGTCCAAGAAAGGGTTCTGAAAGAGGTGACAGGAGCCAAATTCTAAAGGAATTATTGGAGTTGGCTGAGAAAAAGTTGGAAGAAAAGCATCGGAGACAGAAAGAATAATGTACAAGAAAGTAAGGAAGCAAGAAAGAGCAGGTAGTTTAGGATGACTGGAGCTCTGGGGATACGTGGGGAACCAGCAAGCCATGAGGCCAATTCCTGACCAGCTAAGGGGTTTAGGTTGAAAGCTCTAAGCCATTGATCACAAGAAGAGAAATTGCATGATCAGATTTCCATTTTAAGCTCACTCTGGTGGCAGGGTGGACAGAGATTAGGAAAGGCAAGCCTTTGGACAGATTAGGAAGCCATTCATTCATCACGTGTATGTTAAGTGCCTACTGTGTGCCAGGACACTGGTCATCAAAAATATACATGGTTACACTTTCATGGAGTTCCACTCTGGTGGGGGAAGTAGACGTCAAACAAATGAACACATAATTACAAAATATAGGTATTCTAAATCACTGTGAGAGAGTAGGACAATGTGACTGTGGTACATCTCTGCTGTTGCTGACTGCCCAACATTCCTTCCTTCTTTTTTTTTTTAAATTATTTATTTTGGGCTGCATTAGGTCTTTGTTGCTGCACGGGGGCTTTCTCTAGTTGCGGCGAGCAGGGCTACTCTTCGTTTTGGTGTGTGGGCTTCTCACTGTGGTGGCTTCTCTTGTTGCAGAGCATGGGCTCTAGGCGCACGGGCTTCAGTAGTTGTGGCATGCGGCCTCAGTAGTTGTGGCACACGGGCTCTAGAGTGCAGCATTCCTTCCTTCTGACAACAGTTTCCTTTAGGGAACCATACCTTCCCTACTCCATGTGATATGTCAATCACATTGTCCCTTCTTCCTGAAAGGTGGGCAAATAACAAAGACTAGTCAATTAAAGTGCTCTATCCTCCTGGCCCTGGTGCTTAGGCTCCAGGCTGGGCATAGGGGCCAAACAAAAAACCAGTCAGGAACGACTCTGATATTTGATACGTGGATGCTAGGAAAGAGAGGGCCTCTCATTCTTTTGGCTCAATGGCTTGAACCATTAACATCTTTCCTGATAAATGTAGAGAACCAGAGAATGAATCCAATAAACAGGTGGAAGTAGAGCAGAGAGAGAGAGAGAAAGAAAAAAAAAAGTTTTGACAACATTATTTGAGCCCCTGGATCTAACTATGCCTAAAGCTGAAGCCACCTTTGAACGTTCCAGTTACACTGAAGGGAATACAGGAGAAGGAGGTGCATGCTTTGGGGAAAAAATAATGAGGCCAACTTTAGACAAAATGAATGGAAGAAGCTCGTGGGATAACTAGGTGAAAATGCCTAATAGGGTCTGGATATATGTTTCTGTTGTGTAGAAGGGAAATCAAAGATGGAGTTACGTATTTGGGAGTTATCAAAATACAAGTGAAAGTTGAAGTCAGGTTTGGCTCTGAACTACAAGGAGAATCTATAGCTTGTGACGGAAGGAGAACAAATTCAGGGGAACATTGCCATTTATAGAAGAAACAGAAGCAGAGATGCCTACACAGAATAATAAGGAGAAAATCCAGGAGAAAGGGAGGCTATTTGAGCTGAAGATGAATAAGGTTTTAACAAGTGGGCACCCTAGGTTCTTCTCTCTCTCACATGCCCTCCCCACACCCAATCTACCAGCATATTTTGTTGGCTCTGCTTTTCTCAGCACTTCTACCTAGACTACCACCTTGGTCTACCATTGCCTCTCACCCAGGTTATTGCATTAGCATCCTAACTGGTCCATTTGATTCCATTCTTCTGTTCTTAACACAGAAACAATGTGTGATTCCTTTACAAAGTCAGCCAGACTGTGTAACTCCTCTGCTTAAATCCCTCCCTTGGCTCCCTGTATTAGTTTGCTAAGGCTGCCATAACAAAGTACCACAAGCTTAATGGGGACATATGTATATGTATAACTGATTCACTTTGTTATAAAGCAGAAACTAACACACCATTGTAAAGCAATTATACTCCAATAAAGATGTTAAAAAAAATTCAACAAATGCAAAAAAACCCAAAAAAACAAAGTACCACAAGCTTAGTGGGTTAAACAGCAGAAATTTATTGTCTCACAGTTCTGGAGCCTGGAAGTCCAAGAGCAAAGTGTTGGCAGGGCCATATTCCCCCTGAAGACACTAGGGAAGGCTGTATTCTAGGACTTTCTCCTAATTTCTGGTAGTTTCTCAGCTTGTGCATAACTCCAGTGTTTCACATGGCATTCTCCCTGTCTTGTCTTTGTGTCCAAATTTCTCCTTTTTAAAAAAAAAATTAATTAGTTTATTTTTGGCTGCGTTGTGTCTTCGTTGCTGCACACGGGCTTTCTCTAGTTGCTGTGAGCGGCGGCTATACTTCGTTGCGGTGCACGGGCTTCTCATTGCAGTGGCTTCTCTTGTTGCAGAGCACTGGCTCTAGGCTCGTGGGCTTCAGTAGTTGTGGCACGCGAGCTCTAGAGCGCAGGCTCAGTAGTTGTGGTGCACGGGCTTGGTTGCTCCGCGGCATGTGGGATCTTCCCGGACAAGGGCTCGAACCCGTGTCCCCTGCATTGGCAGGAGGATTCTTAACCACTGCACCACCAGGGAAGCCCTCCTTTTTTTTCTTCAAGGACACAGTCGTATTGGATTAGGACCCCCCCCTTAATGACCTCATTTTAACTGGATTATCTTTGTAAAGACCCTGTCTGCAAATAAGGTCACATTCTGAGGTACTGGAGGTTAGGACTCCAACATATCTTTTTTCCAGGGGACACAAGTCAACCCATAATACTTCCCAACTCAGAGTAAAGTCCAAAGTCTTTGCAAAGCTTCTATAAGACTATAAGATGTGTCCATTCCCCTGCTCTTCCCCACCCGACCCCTTCTTACTCTCTGACAGCATCCCCTACTATTCTCTCTCTGTCATTCACTCTGATGGTGACACAGGGATTTCCAGGTTGTTCTCAGTACACTAAGCACACTCTACCTCAGGGCCTTTGCACTTACTTTTCCCTCTGCCTGAAAAAGTCTTCCCCCTAGATTTGTGCATGGATCTCTTCATCACCTTCTTCAGGTCTTGGCTCAACGATCATCTCAGTAAGTCCTTCTCTGACCCATTATTTAAAACACTCCACATTCAGATTATTCTAGCACTCTATCATTTTTCTTGCTTTACTTTTCTCCATAACACCTTCTGATGTATCATAATGCTTTCTCCTAACACATTCTGATGTACCATATAATTTTCTTATTAATTTACTTTATTGTCTATCTTTTCCCACCAGAATTCATGCTTCATGAAGACAGGGACTTGGGACTGTTTTATTCACTAATATATCTTCAGAACCTAGAACAATGCCTGGTGTATGGTAGAGGCTTAATGAACATTTAGTGAACAAATGAATGAGTGGTTAATAGTGTCAAATGCCACACAAAAAAGTCAATATGAAAAAGTTAGAAGAGCATCCATTGGATTTGGCAAGATGGAGCTTATTAACACCTTATCCAAAGCAGCTTCAGTAGAGTGGCAGAGATTACAGTGGATTGGGGAGTGAATGTGAGTTGAAGGAGTAGAGATAGCAGGTGTACTGTTTTCCTATCAGGCTGGTTCTGAGGAAGGAGAGATACAGGTCTGCAGCTAGACGGACACGTGGGTAGGGTGGAAGAGAACTGTTATTTTTAGATGAGAGGCACTTGGATTTGGTTAAAGCCTGAAGTAGCTTAAGTAAGAGACTGGGCTCATGTGTGGCATCTGGGCCCATGGATTACCTGGAGCCACATGGCTGAGTCTCTCCGCACTGTGCACCTTAGAAGCAACTAGAACAGGGGAGGGGAGAGAGGAGCTCTGTGGGGCTGGCCACTCCTCAGCTTCCTCTGCACCGGTACTGAGGCTGCAGGGGGCCCTTGCAGCATCCTCTCCCCCTACCCACCTGAGGAGAACTGGGAAATGGAAGAGGAGGGAGTGGGAAGAGGGCCACAGCCACGGCTGAGGCTCACCTCTGAAGCTGCATGGGGCCTTCACGGTAGCTTACACACTCCTAGGAGTATCGCCCCATTTTCACTGCTCCTCCAACCCCCAACCACGGAGCAAAAAAGATACCCTTTCTCCCCTTTCCCTGACTTTCTGATGAACCTCTTCCTTGCTTAGACAAACCTATTTTTCATACTGTTGGGAAAAAGAATGAAGGCTCTTATTATATTGGAGCTTTTTAAAAAATTCTCTATTTTTTTAACTTTTAAAATAATTTTTAAAAACTATTTATGTATTCATGGCTGCACCAGGTCTTAGTTGCGGCATGCGTGCAGGATCTAGTTCCCTGAACAGGGGTCGAACCCGGGCCCCCTGCCTTTGGAGCATGGAGTCTTAACAGCTGGAGCACCAGGGAAGTCCCTCTATTTTTTTAATTGAAGTATAGTTGATTTACAATGTTGTGCTAATTTCTGCTGTACAGCAAAGTGACTCAGTTATACACTATATATATATATACATTCTTTTTTCATATTCTTTTCCATTATGGTTTATCCCAGGAGATTGGATATAGTTCCCTGTGCTATACAGTAGGACCTTGTTGTTTATCTATTCTAAATATAATAGTTTGCATCTACTAACCCCAAATTCCCGGTCCATCCTTCTCCCTCCCCCTCCCCCTTGGCAACCACAGGTCTGTTCTTTATGTCTGTGAGTCTGTTTCTGTTTTGTAGACAGGTTCATTTGTGCCATATTTTAGATTCCACATATAAGTGA
>NC_041217.1:64033588-64040002 GCF_002837175.3 Physeter macrocephalus
TGCTCTCTTCTAGGAGTTTTATGGTGTCATGTCTTACGTTTAAGTCTTTAAGCCATTTTGAGTTTATTTTTGTGCATGGTGTGAGGGTGTGTTCCAACTTTATCGATTTACATGCAGCTGTCCAACTTTCATATTGGGGCTTTTTTTAAGAGCTGGGAAATCTTTTCCCAGAAGATGCCCAGCCTCTCCAGTGCCCATTGGCTGGATCTGGGTCACACGCTCATCCCCAAGCCCATCAATGCCAAGGGGAATAAGACAACCCTGGTTGGTTTTGTCTACTCATGATTTGCCTAGTTATGTGGCGAGGGAGTTAAACACTGGGGAAAAAATCCAGGATCTGTTAAGCCTGGGAAAAGGGAGAAATGGCTTTGGGTGGGATACAAATATTACGGGGTATGGATAATGATTCAGAGGGGCCATTCAAGATAGAATTGGGCTGCCTGAGGGGGTAACGTGTCTCTAGATGGGTCATCAGCCTCTCTTATTTTGTATCTTGCTATTTGCTGCCACCTGGTGCAGAGATATTTCTTTCCACCATGACCGAACATCCAGCCTCAAGTTTGGGGGCACCGGAAAAGGCCACTTGGTAGTCAAAATTTCAAAAAACGCAATAGATATTTGAATCTGTAGACCTCATTCTTGAATTCCTTCTTTGCTATATGGGTTTGATTTTTCTATTTGTCTAATTTTTATCCTTCCGTCGGTTAACCTACAGCTTTTGTGTGTTTGCCACCTAGTGATGAGACTTGGTCCTGCAGGCTCTCCAGGGGAATGAGGTGCTGTGTTCTTGGAGCCACTTGGCCACTGTACAGCAGAAGGGAAGCAGGCAGAGTGGACTGCACACTGAGAGGATTCTAGAATGGCTACTCGAGTAGGGCCAATGGGAGGCTCCCTGTGGTTTAGCATGAAGGCACAGATCCCATAAACGCATGACAGGTATTATTACCTTTTTCCCCTCTTGGACTCTCCTGCCACTCCTCAAACCTCTCAATGTCCGTCCAGGAAAAAACAATAACAGCAACAACAAAACCCACAGAAGGTTTGTTTCTTCCTTGACTTGGCAACCATCCTAAAACATTAGGAGAGGAAGAGAGCAGGTGGACCTGGAAGGGTTCCCCTTATCCTACTGGCCACCCCACCACTGTCTGTCCTCTTATGGCCCATCTCCATCCAGCCAAGCCCTTCTTCCTCCTGCTTCCCCTTTCCTCTACACCAAGTCCTCTGCTGCCCCGCTCTTTGCTTAGACTTTACCACAGCCTCAATTTCATCATAGAATACTCCAGCCCCCGTAACTAAAACCCTGGCTTTCTCATGAGGGAAGTATACATATAATTACATAAATGCATCTGGTAATACGTGGTAATTCACAGCCCTCCTGAGCAGAGGCTGCTGTTTCCCTGACACTCCTATCTGAGGACCAAGAGGTGGGGATGACATGCGTTTAGCTACCCTTTGCCCGATCCTCAGTTTTTCAAAATGCCTGTCTTCTTTTCAGACTTATATCATGTCTATAACATCTTATCTCCCTTCTTAAAAACAATAGTTTTTTTTTAAAAAAAAGAAAGTAATATATACACACGGTAAAGAAACAAATATTTATGAAGATATAAAAATAACAAAAATCTATGCCTCCCTCCCCTATACTGTCCTCCTGCCTCACCTTCACTGCCTATTCCAAAATAACTACAGTTAATACTTAGATGTCTATGATGGTTTATTTTATGTGTCAGCTTGGCCTGGCTATGATGCCCAGTTGTTTGGACAAACAGCACCTAGATGTTGCCGTGCAGGTACTTTTTAGATGTGATAAGAGTTCATGATCAGTAGACTTTGAGGAAAGCAGATGATCCTCCATGATGTAACTGGAGCCTCATCCAAGCAGTTGAAGGCCTTAAAAGCAAAGAGTGAGGTTTTCCAGATAAGAGGGAATTTTCCTCAAGACAACAACACAGATATCTTGCCCAAGTTTCCAGCTTACTGCCCTGTGGAATTTGGTTTCAAGATAGCCACATCAACTCTTCTTTTTTTAAATTTATTTTTAATGAAGAAGTAAGAGACTGGGCTCATGTGTGGCATCTGGGCCCATGGATTACCTGGAGCCACATGGCTGAGTCTCTCCGCACTGTGCACCTTAGAAGCAACTAGAACAGGGGAGGGGAGAGAGGAGCTCTGTGGGGCTGGCCACTCCTCAGCTTCCTCTGCACCGGTACTGAGGCTGCAGGGGGCCCTTGCAGCATCCTCTCCCCCTACCCACCTGAGGAGAACTGGGAAATGGAAGAGGAGGGAGTGGGAAGAGGGCCACAGCCACGGCTGAGGCTCACCTCTGAAGCTGCATGGGGCCTTCACGGTAGCTTACACACTCCTAGGAGTATCGCCCCATTTTCACTGCTCCTCCAACCCCCAACCACGGAGCAAAAAAGATACCCTTTCTCCCCTTTCCCTGACTTTCTGATGAACCTCTTCCTTGCTTAGACAAACCTATTTTTCATACTGTTGGGAAAAAGAATGAAGGCTCTTATTATATTGGAGCTTTTTAAAAAATTCTCTATTTTTTTAACTTTTAAAATAATTTTTAAAAACTATTTATGTATTCATGGCTGCACCAGGTCTTAGTTGCGGCATGCGTGCAGGATCTAGTTCCCTGAACAGGGGTCGAACCCGGGCCCCCTGCCTTTGGAGCATGGAGTCTTAACAGCTGGAGCACCAGGGAAGTCCCTCTATTTTTTTAATTGAAGTATAGTTGATTTACAATGTTGTGCTAATTTCTGCTGTACAGCAAAGTGACTCAGTTATACACTATATATATATATACATTCTTTTTTCATATTCTTTTCCATTATGGTTTATCCCAGGATATGTGTCAGCTTGGCCTGGCTATGATGCCCAGTTGTTTGGACAAACAGCACCTAGATGTTGCCGTGCAGGTACTTTTTAGATGTGATAAGAGTTCATGATCAGTAGACTTTGAGGAAAGCAGATGATCCTCCATGATGTAACTGGAGCCTCATCCAAGCAGTTGAAGGCCTTAAAAGCAAAGAGTGAGGTTTTCCAGATAAGAGGGAATTTTCCTCAAGACAACAACACAGATATCTTGCCCAAGTTTCCAGCTTACTGCCCTGTGGAATTTGGTTTCAAGATAGCCACATCAACTCTTCTTTTTTTAAATTTATTTTTAATGAAGTATAGTTGATGTACAATGTTGTGTTAGTTTCTGCTGTACAGCAAAGTGACTCAGTTATACATATACAAACACTCGTTTTCATATCCTTTTCCATCACTGTTTATGCCACCTCAACTCTTACCTGAACTTCCAGCCTGCCAGCCTGCCCTAAGGACTTCGGAATTGCCAGCAAACCCCCTCAACTCACATAAGCCAATTCCTTAAGATCCGTCTCTCTCTCTCATTCTCTCTGTCTATATAAATATATCCTATGGATTCTCCTTCTCTGGAGAACACTGACTAATAGAATATCTGTAGTGGGGGTGGATAGCTGGCTCCACAAATTCATACTTCACTCTCCTAGTTAACCGATGATGAGTTGCAGCTTGGTGTGGCCATGCAGCTGAATTCTCTCCACTAGTGTGGGAAGAGAAGTGATATGAGCAACTTCCATGCCTGACCCATTATACCTCCTTGCTCTTTGTCTTTCCTGGATGACTGGCAGGGTGACACAGAGGGCATCCTCAGAAACCGTGTGTTGAAGATGGCATCCCGGGTTCTTCTGTACCTATAGGGAGCCAAGTCCCCTCCTCCCCACCCCTGGCCTCACAGATCTTAAACATCCTAACCTAGATGCCCCTGGACTGTTAGGTAAGTTGTAAATAAATTTCTTTTGTGTTCAAGCTCTTACATTTTGGATCTGTTTCATAAACTAACATACCCTGACTAATAGAAAAATTGGTACCTTGAAGTGGAGTGCTATTTAAAATAAACACCTAGGTGATATAGTTCCCTGTGCTATACAGTAGGACCTTGTTGTTTATCTATTCTAAATATAATAGTTTGCATCTACTAACCCCAAATTCCCGGTCCATCCTTCTCCCTCCCCCTCCCCCCGGTCCGGGAAGATCCCACATGCCGCGGAGCGGCTGGGCCCGTGAGCCATGGCCGCTGAGCCTGCGTGTCCGGAGCCTGTGCTCCCCAACGGGAGAGGCCACAACAGTGAGAGGCCCACGTACCACAAAAAAACACAAAAAACAAAAAAAAAACAAAACACCTAGGGAATTCCCTGGGCGGTCCAGTGGTTAGGAGTCCTTGCTCTCACTGCTGAGGTCCCGGGTTTGATCCCTGGTCGGGGAACTAAAATCCTGCAAGCTGCACCTGTGCGAGTCTGTTTTGTAGACAGGTTCATTTGTGCCATATTTTAGATTCCACATATAAGTGACATCATATGGTATTTTTCTTTCTCTTTCTGACTTACTTCACTTATAATCTCTAGTTGCATCCATGTTGCTGCAAATGGCAATGTTTCGTTGTTTTTTATGGCTGAGTAGTATTCCATTATATATATATGTACCACACTTCTTCATCCATTCATCTGTCAATGGACATTTAGGTTGTTTCCATGTCTTGGCTATTGTGAATAGTGATGCGATGAACATAGGGGTGCATGTATCTTTTTGAATTATAGTTTTGTCCAGGCATATGCCCAGGAGTGGGATTGCTGGCTCATATGCTAGTTCTATTTTTAGTTTTTTGGGGAACCTCCATACTGTTTTCCATAGTGACTGCACCAACTTACATTCCCACCAACAGTATAGGAGGGTTCCCTTTTCTCCACACTCTCTCCAGCATTTGTTATTTGTAGACTTTTTGATGATGGCCATTCTGACCAGTGTGAGGTGTTACCTCATTGCAGTTTTGATTTGCATTTCTCTAATAATTAGTGACGCTGAGCATCTTTTCATGTGCCTACTGACCATCTTCTTTGGACATGTCTTCTTTGGACAAATGTCTATTAAGGTCTCCTGCCCATCTTTCAGTTGGGTTGTTTGTTTTTCTGTTGTTGAGATGTATGAGCTGTTGTATATTTTGGTGATTAAGCCCTTGTCAGTTGCATCATTTGCAAATATTTTCTCCCATTCTGTAGGTTGTCTTTTTTTTATATTATTATTACTTTTTATGGTTTCCTTTGCTGTGTGAAAGCTTGTAGGTTTGATTAGGTCCCATTTGTTTAGTTTTGTTTTTATTTCTATTGCCTTGGGAGACGGAGCTAAGAAAACATTGGTATAATTTATGTCAGAGAATGTTTTTCCTATGCTCTCTTCTAGGAGTTTTATGGTGTCATGTCTTACGTTTAAGTCTTTAAGCCATTTTGAGTTTATTTTTGTGCATGGTGTGAGGGTGTGTTCCAACTTTATCGATTTACATGCAGCTGTCCAACTTTCATATTGGGGCTTTTTTTAAGAGCTGGGAAATCTTTTCCCAGAAGATGCCCAGCCTCTCCAGTGCCCATTGGCTGGATCTGGGTCACACGCTCATCCCCAAGCCCATCAATGCCAAGGGGAATAAGACAACCCTGGTTGGTTTTGTCTACTCATGATTTGCCTAGTTATGTGGCGAGGGAGTTAAACACTGGGGAAAAAATCCAGGATCTGTTAAGCCTGGGAAAAGGGAGAAATGGCTTTGGGTGGGATACAAATATTACGGGGTATGGATAATGATTCAGAGGGGCCATTCAAGATAGAATTGGGCTGCCTGAGGGGGTAACGTGTCTCTAGATGGGTCATCAGCCTCTCTTATTTTGTATCTTGCTATTTGCTGCCACCTGGTGCAGAGATATTTCTTTCCACCATGACCGAACATCCAGCCTCAAGTTTGGGGGCACCGGAAAAGGCCACTTGGTAGTCAAAATTTCAAAAAACGCAATAGATATTTGAATCTGTAGACCTCATTCTTGAATTCCTTCTTTGCTATATGGGTTTGATTTTTCTATTTGTCTAATTTTTATCCTTCCGTCGGTTAACCTACAGCTTTTGTGTGTTTGCCACCTAGTGATGAGACTTGGTCCTGCAGGCTCTCCAGGGGAATGAGGTGCTGTGTTCTTGGAGCCACTTGGCCACTGTACAGCAGAAGGGAAGCAGGCAGAGTGGACTGCACACTGAGAGGATTCTAGAATGGCTACTCGAGTAGGGCCAATGGGAGGCTCCCTGTGGTTTAGCATGAAGGCACAGATCCCATAAACGCATGACAGGTATTATTACCTTTTTCCCCTCTTGGACTCTCCTGCCACTCCTCAAACCTCTCAATGTCCGTCCAGGAAAAAACAATAACAGCAACAACAAAACCCACAGAAGGTTTGTTTCTTCCTTGACTTGGCAACCATCCTAAAACATTAGGAGAGGAAGAGAGCAGGTGGACCTGGAAGGGTTCCCCTTATCCTACTGGCCACCCCACCACTGTCTGTCCTCTTA
>NC_041217.1:64041517-64085211 GCF_002837175.3 Physeter macrocephalus
ATTGAAGTATGGTTGATTTACAATGTTGTGTTAGTTTCAGGTGTACAATACAGTGATTCAGTTATACATATATATATATATATATATACACATTTTTTTTTCAGATTCTTTTCCCTTATAGATTATTACAAAATATTGAGTAGAGTTCCCTGTGCTCTACAGTAGGTCCTTGTTGGTTATCTGTTTTATATATAATAGTGTGTTAATGTTAATCCCAAACTCCTAATTTATCCCTCCCCACCTTTCCCCTTTGGTAACCATAAATTTGTTATGTCTGTGGGTCTATTTCTGTTTTGTATATAAGTTCATTTGTATCTTTTTTTTTGGCCATGCCTCAGGGCTTGTGGGATCTTACCCAGGCCCCCTGCAGTGGAAGTGGGGAGTCCTAACCACTGGACCGCCAGGGAATTCCCTCTTTTGTTTTGTTTTGGTTTTTTTAGATTCCACCTATAAGTGATATCATGATATTTATCTTTGTTTGGCTTACTTCACTTAGTGTGATAATCTCTAGGTCCATCCATGTTGCTGCAAATGGCATTATTTCACTCTTTTTTATGGCTGAATAATATTCCATTGTATATATGTACCACATCTTCTTTGTACCACATCTTCTTTATCCAGCCCTCTGTTGATGGACATCTAGGTTGCTTCCATGTCCTGGCTATTGTAAATAGTGCTGCTATGAACATTGGGGTGCATGTATCTTTTGACATTATAATTTCATCCAGATATATGCCCAGGAGTGGGATTGCTGGTTCATATGGTAGCTCTATTTTTAGTTTTTTAAGGAACCTCCATGCTGTTCTCCATAGTGGCTGTACCAATTTACATTCTTCCCAACAGTGTAGGAAGTTTCCTTTTTCTCCACACTCTCTCCAGCATTTATTATTTGTAGTGCTGCTTGCTGTTTTTATCTAGGTATTACAAGCAAGAGATGCACTCAGACCAGAATCTACTGGTTTGCAGGCAGAAGAAGGGAATAAAGAGCTCAGAAATTTGGGATGTTGTAGATATTAATAAGCCAACTGCTTCAATGCCATAAATAGTAAGAGATGAGACTTGCTGCTTAGAGGCCTCTCATTAAGACATCTCAGTCAGACAAAGAGCTTATTTCAATCTTGCCCAATTGTTTCAGGTGTTTTCAAGGCAACTACTGCTTGAGAAGGAGAAGCTTGGGGCAAGGAAGCAAAGTGCTGAAACAGGTTAAGGACTCTGTCTAGAAAAGAACTCTGGGTGTCTCCCCTGGCACATGGAACTGAATAGAATCAAATAGATTAAAAGCCTTGTAAGTTTGTGAAGTGAGAGTATTCCTGAAGAAGCCATAGGAAGCCTGGCCTAAAAAAAGTTTTGTTAAAATAAAACAAATCCTGGACTCTCAGATTGCAAAATCAGGCTGCAAAAGTCAAATAGTCCTCGAAGAAGGACTCCTTAGCACCCACTTTAAAATTTCTATTTATCACAGGTTCCTAGCATTTTGATTAGGATGTGTGTGTTTTTTTATAAATAATATTCTTTTTTCTTTTTTTTTTAAACCCCACATTTGTTTATTTATTTATTTTTGGCTGTGTTGGGTCTTCGTTTCTGTGCGAGGGCTTTCTCTAGTTGTGGCAAGCAGGGGCCACTCTTCATCGCAGTGCGCGGGCCTCTCACTATCGCAGCCTCTCTTTTTGCGGAGCATAGGCTCCAGATGCGCAGGCTCAGTAGCTGTGGCTCACGGGCCTAGTTGCTCCGCGGCATGAGGGATCTTCCCAGACCAGGGCTCGAACCCGTGTCCCCTGCATTAGCAGGCAGATTCTCAACCACTGCGCCACCAGGGAAGCCCTAGGATGTGTTTTGATTTAGTTTCCTTAATATTTCTTCTGTTTGGGATTCATTGAACTTCTTGGATTGGAAAATTTATAATTTTCATGAAATTTAGAAAAATGTTGACCATTATTTCTTCAAATATTTTTTCTCTCCACCTCCTAATCCCCTCACTTTCTGAGAATCCAGTTATATATATGTCAGGTCACTAGATAATTGCCTTATAGCCCGCCAAAGCTCTGTTCATTGTATTTTTCAGTCTTTTTTTTCTGTGTGTTTCATTTTGGAGTTTCTTCTGCTGTCTTCAAATCCATTAATCTATTCTTCTGCAGTATCTAATCTGTTAATCCCACACAGTATATTTTCAATATTCAGATATTATGTTTTTCATACATATATCTTCCATTTTCTTTCTCATCATGTTCATGTTTTCCTTCTTAAGCATATGTTATACATTTATAATAACTATTTTAAGATCCATATCTAATAGTTCTATCACTTGTGTGATTTCTGGGTCTTTCTTTTGACTGATATTCCTTCAGGTTCTTAACGTGCCTGATAATTTTTAATTGGCTTTTGGACATTGGACATTGTGAATTTTACTTTGTTAGGTGCTGGACTTTACTGTATTCCTTTAAATATTTGGGGGGGTTTGTTCTGGGACACAGATGAGTTACTTGAAATTGATTTGATCTTTTTGAGGCTTGCTTTAAGCTTTGTTCTGTCAGTCCCAGAGCAACCACTAGCCTAGGGCTAATTTGGTCCCACTATTGAGGCAATATCCTTCCAAGGACCCTACACAATGCCCTATGGTATAAGGTCTTTCCACTCTGGCTGGTGGGAACAAAAACAATTTCCAATCCTATATGACCTCAAGGGATTTTTTTGTCTCCTCCTTTCTGGTGGGTTTTCCCTTGGCCCTGGGTAGTTTCCTCATTACTGAGTACTGTAGATCAGTCGTCAGCCTTCAGATCAGGGACTCCCTGCAGCTCTCCAAAGCTCTCTCTTTGCACAGCTCCTTCCTTTCTAGCTACTCTGAATTATGTGTCCTTCATACAGGAACATGGCTGGGCCATCTTTGGGTTTCCTCTCTTGCACTATGGCCTGGAAACTCTTTTAAGGTAGAGAGCTGGGAAATTTGAAGAGCTCACTTGCAGAGATCACTGTCCTATGTTACCTGTTGTCCAATGTCTGTAAATTATTGTTTCCTATATTTTGCCCAGTCTTCTAGTTGTTTGAGGCAGGAAGATGAATCTGGCCCCAGTTATTCAATCATCATTGGAAGCAGAAGTCTGAACAGCCACTTCAAATGAGGACATGGAGGATAGTGAATCAGAAAGTACCACAGTCAGGGACTCAACATTCTCTGGGCTCTCTCAAGTCTTTTTTTCCCCTCATCTTCATCGAGGTATAATTGACAACGAAAAACTGTATACATTTAAGGTGTACGACTTGATGTTTTAAGTATGCATTGTGAAATAATCAAGCTAATTAACATATGCATCTCCTCATATATCTCACATAGTTACTATTTCTCTCTCTCTCTCTCTCTCTCTCTCTGTGTCTATGGCCTGGAAACTCTTTTAAGGTAGAGAGCTGGGAAATTTGAAGAGCTCATTTGCAGAGATCACTGTCCTATGTTACCTGTTGTCCAATGTCTGTAAATTATTGTTTCCTGTATTTTGCCCAGTCTTCTAGTTGTTTGAGGCAGGAAGATGAATCTGGCCCCAGTTATTCAATCATCATTTGAAGCAGAAGTCTGAACAGCCACTTCAAATGAGGACATGGAGGATAGTGAATCAGAAAGTACCACAGTCAGGGACTCAACATTCTCTGGGCTCTCTCAAGTCTTTTTTTCCCCTCATCTTCATCGAGGTATAATTGACAACGAAAAACTGTATACATTTAAGGTGTACGACTTGATGTTTTAAGTATGCATTGTGAAATAATCAAGCTAATTAACATATGCATCTCCTCATATATCTCACGTAGTTACTATTTCTCTCTCTCTGTCTGTGTCTGTATGTGTGTATGTGTATGTGATGAGAACTCTTAAGATCTACACTCTCAGCAATCTCTCAGCTCCTGATCATCCCCTTAGCCACTTACAAGTCAGTTCCTCAGTTTCATGGAGGGCTTCATCATCTGGCCTATTCTGATCTTTTTTTAATCATTTTTCTGCCATCATTCCAGGCATCTATAAAATCCTCAGAGCCAACCAATCCAATAATAATAGCTACTGCTTTTTAAATTCACTGTGCCAGATACTTCATGTATGTTGTCTTCTCACATTGCTCCTACCAGATAGTTATTATTTCCCCCTTTTCTTAAAAAATAAGGAACACAGGAACTTCCCTGGCAGTCCAGTGGTTAAGACTCTGCACTTCCACTGCAGGGGGCATGTATTCGATCCCTGGTTCGGGAGCCAAGATCCAGCATGCTGTGCAGTGTGGCCACAAAAACAAAACAAAATGAAACAAACAAAAACAAAACAAAAAAAGGAAACACTGAGTAGGTTGAGCAACTTGTTCAAGAGACAAAGCCAGGATTTAATGGTAGCTATTGTTGTTTTCACTATGTCATATGTCCTGTTTATTAGCTTTACAATTCCTAGATATCCTTTACTGCAGCAACCTTCCCCTCCAGTTCTCTCCAACAATTCATTCCCGTGAATTGATTTAATTACCACCTAAAACTCTGAAATCTTGAACATAGAAATCTCATGTGAACACACCCTGTTAACCTCCCAACTCTTCCACTCCTATATCCCCACCAAACCTGCTCTTCCACATCCTAGAAACCTCCAGAGCCTTAACCTCTACCCATCATTCTCTTTTTCTAGCTTCCTTTTCTTACCAACCCAACAAAATTATTATTCAACAACACTCTTGCGTGGGCCTTTGGTTCCCTTGCTCCATCGATCCTTGCAAATACTAACACCTGCTTGCTCCTCTCCTGGACCACTGAGTGAGGATGGAGAAAAATTTATTCAACAGTCCAATCAGAAATGAGTTTTGCTCAACAATATTTTTACTAATTCTGAATCAGCAGTGTTTCTTATTTCTAATAAGTGCTGTTCCTAAATTTTTATCTCCCATTTGAAGCTTTTCTTTGCTCCTCATTTTCAGCAGGTGATTTTGTTTCCTACTTTATAGAGAAAAACAGTTCCCTTTCAGCCATGCTCCTTCACTTTCAAACATATGTATCTACACTCATATTTTTATTTCTTTTTTTTTTTTTGAGGAAAAAACCCGTAGCATTACTTCTCTTCATGTCTTTACTTACTCTCTTTGTCCCACCCCTTTTTTACTTCCTTTGGAATTTTCCATCAGTTGTTCCTTCTTTCTCTTGGATTTGCAAGCTTTCTCTCTTCCTGGCTCCTTCTCTCTTCCTGAAACAGTACTGAACTTTTCTTCCTTTCATATACTTCTTGAAAGTATAGTTGTATATTCTCTGTGTCCATGCGACCTCTGGTTCATGCTGTAATTTATAGTCCAGTTTCTTCTAATTGTTCAACTGAAATTGCTCAATTTAAGGATACTCAAGATTCCTTAACTGATAAACTTTAACAGTCTCATCTCCCAGCTTGACTCTAAAACAACATATTCCAGTGTTTAACAGTTGCTGCTTGAAAAAGCAGTGTGCTGCATTCAAATAAGATTGGGAAATCATGGGTTACAACATTGAACAGATTTCTTTCTTTCATTGCTATTTTTTTTATTGAAGTATAATTGACTTACAATATTAGCTTCAGGTATATAACATAGTGATTCGATACATCTATACATTACAAACTGATCACCACTATAAGACTGATGTAAAGTTTTCACAATATTATTGACAATATTCCCTATGCTGTATATTACATCCCCGTGACTCATTTATTTTGTAACTGGAAGTTTGTACTTCTAATCTCCCTCACCTGTTTTGAACAGATTTCTTTACTGCAGCACTTACTTGAGCTGTAAATGTGCTAATAATTATTGCTAATTTCCAGGAGAAGGATATATTAAGTAGAATCCTTTTTTATAAGGACCATCTTGCAAAATCAGTGTTCTGAGAGTCATAATTTGGGAAACGATGCTTAGTCGTTCTGAGTGTGGTCCAAGGACTACGTCAGCATTACCTGGCATTAGAATTGCCTGGGATACTTGTTATGATATACAAGATGGTAGCTAAGTCTCGGTATGTCAGAAGCTCTTCTATGAGAAGTTAAGTGAGAATGGCCTTTGAAGGAACTTGGAGAAATTAACATGTGAGAGTATCAGAGCAATGAGACAGAGGGTGCCTGAGTCCCTAACACTTTAGGGCCACCATATTATTCCTGCACTGCTCAGCATGTTGTATGATGGAGAAAAAAATTTATTTCTTCCGTAAGCATCTGCTATGTTTGCCTTTGATAATGCAACCAAATATGAAACCTAATTAATTCAGCGGTAAACAGAGAACCTACTTTCTGACCAATCATGGTGAGATTAATTTAACTGTTCTCTGTTGTTTATCGTGTGGAATAGATTTTTCTGTTGTGCTTTCCTGCTATTGCAAAGTGAAAAAAAAAAATAAGGACTCTCTTTTCAAAGTCTGTGTTACCTATTTGAAATGTAAACCTTAGTATCTGTATGGAGATCAAGGTTTCGAAGATGTGTATTAGATAATTGAAGACTAATATGGCCAGATAGGAGATATTGATCATTTATATGTAGTACCTATTGTTAATGACTTCAGGTCAAACTGGAAAATGAATCCTAGCTTAAAAACTTATTTTTTCTACAACACTATAAAAATTCCACTGAAACGTCTGATGTTTGAAATTTCAAATCTGGATTCTTGTTTTTCTTTTGCAAGGTGTAACCAAAGTACTTTGGACAATTTCTAACATAAATCATAATCCAGAACTTTATTTTTTTTTAAAGAAAGGCAGACTGCCACATGCTGGGCCTCATTTGGATGTGTCTGGAGTCTTGGAAGCTTGACTACTCTACATTTTCCTACAGATGGACCTTAAGAGCTTATTTGAATATTGGCAGGGGAGTGCTGCTAATCGTAGATCCTTGATGGAAGAATGATCCAATTCATTTATCAAGTCTTATCATTTCTAATTTTAAAATATATCTTGGATTCATCCACTGCCCTGCTACTCCAGTCTGTCCAGATGCCATCATCTCTTGAGTAGATGGCTGCAAAAACCTTTCCTAATTGGGTCCTTCTTCTGCCTTCCTGGTTGCTCCCTCCCTCCAATCCATTATTCACAGAGCAGGCAGGGTGAGCTTTTAAAAGTTTATGCTCGATCAGGTCACTCTCCTGCTTAACACCTTTGACAACTGTCCTATTGCTCTTAGGATAAAATCCAGACTCCTTTCTGTGGCCGGATGCCGATCCTCCAGCTTTGCCTTGGCCACTCTCATCCATCACAGCAACACTTCAGTCACCCCGAGTCATCAGTAGTTTCTAGACCATGCCTAGCTCTTCTCCCTCTGAGAACTTTCATGCATTCAGTCCCCTCTGTCAGGAATGCTCTGCCCTCAACACTTTCCTTGCCTAATTTCTTCTTTTCCTTCCAGTTTCAGCTTAGTCGTCACCTCCTCTGCCAGGCATTTCTGTTCATTTACCCACACAAATGTCACAGCATTTTTCAAATTTGTGACTGCATATTTATTTATCTGCTTATTCTCTATCTTACTCTCTTAAATCTTAGCTCATGAGCGTATGGATCATTTTTTTTTTAAGGGATATCACTCTTTTTATTTTTTTATTTATTTTTTATTTTTGGCTGCGTTGGGTGTTGCTGCGCACGGGCTTTCTCTAGCTGTGGCGAGCGGGGGCTACTCTTCGTTGCGGTGTGCGGGCTTCTCTTTGCGATGGCTTCTCTTGTTGTGGAGCACGGGCTCTAGGTGCACAGGCTCAGTAGTTGTGGCGCACGGGCTTAATTGCTCCGCGGCCTGTGGGATCTTCCTGGACCAAGGATCGAACCCATGTCCCCTGCATTGGCAGGTGGATTCTTAACCACCGCGCCACCAGGGAAGTCCCCATGTTTGTTTTATTCATCACCATTAACTTCATGCCTAGCACACAGTAAAATTCTGTTAAATGAACAGATGAATAGGACTCTTGAAGAGGATTTCTAGAGGACAGTGACATATATCAAGGTTGAAATAAGCTATTCTTAAATGTATTTACCCTGTAAAAAAGCCAAGACTGTAATTTTTGGGGGAGGCAGAGAACCATAACTACCTCAGTTAATTCAGTAGTGTATTTGTTATCTATTGCTGCATAAAAAATTACTCCAAGCTTGAGTAGCAGCTGACAACAATAAACATTTTTATTTCAGTTGGTTTCGGAGGGTCAGGAATCCGGGAGTAGCTTATCTGGGTGGTTCTGGCTCAGTGTCACTCATGAGGTTGTAGTCAAGCTGTTGGCTGGAACTAGCATCATCTGAAGACTAGGGCTGACGGGTGTGCTCCCAACCTGACCAGCATAGCTGTTCAAAATAGGCCTCAGTTCCTCACCATGAGGGCCAGTCCACAGCAGCCTCACAACATGTCAGCTGGCATCCCCCAGAACAAGTGATCACAGAGAGACAGTGTCCAAGAGGACAGCCACAGTATCCTTTATAACCTAACCCCTGAAGTGACTACTTCTGCTGTTTTCTACTGGTCACAGAGCCCAACCCTGGTGTAGTTTGAGAGGAGAGTACACAAAAGTGAGAATACCACGAAGCAGGGAATATTTGAGGCCATCTTGGTACCTGTCTTCACAGACAGCTATTTAAAGTTCTTACTATGTGTGAGGCTTATTCAGCCCTGTATACTCTCACATCTAATTCAATGCCTTGTGCAGAACAGGTCCTCAAAAAAATGCTTGTTGGAAAGGCAGGTGAAAAACTGCCTACACATATCAGACTTCTCAACAGTAATGTTGTAAACTAGAAGATGATAGGTGTGTTGCCTTCAAAATTCTAAATGAAAATTATTTTCAACTTAGAATTCTGTACTTACCTGATCCCACCTAGATCATCAATCATGTAGGAGGTGAGAATGAACCTTTTTCAATCAGGCAATTTCCAAAAATTTACCTCCCTTATATCCTTTCTCAAGAAGTTACTACTAGAAAATGTCTTTGTTAAAATAAGGAATACACCAAGAAAGAAGAAGACATGGTAGGCAGGAAGCAGAGGAGACCACAGGGCAGAGGCAAAGGGAATGAATGCTTAAGATGACAGCAAGGGAAGTCCCAGGGCAATAGCTGGGCAGCAGGTTGAGAGAGCAACCAGTGCAGAGTAGATGAGGTCAGAAGGCTTCAACACAGATATCTTCAGGGGAATAAAACACATTCTCTAATAGATCTGACCATGTAGAAATTGTATGGAGCATGGCTTTACAGAGCTGCTAGATGGTGTGGAAGGACTTGGTCAAGTGTTCACAGAAAACTAAACAAATGGAAATTAGAAGCAATTATGAACTCCAGGAAAAATACAAAGTTATAAAGAAAGCAAATGTAATTAAACTGGCCACTTATTACTATTGGCTCAGTGGCGACTAATATTTACACACTCGTATAATAAAAAATAAATTGCCCACATATCTTGAGTGAGGTGATGGTTACATGAGTGAATACCTTTGTCAGAACTCATTGAACTGTCCCTTTAAAATGAATGTATTTTGGGACTTCCCTGGTGGTCCAGTGGGTAAGACTCCTGCTCCCAATGCCGGGGGCCGGGGGGGGGCGGGCGCTGCGGGCCCTGGTTTGATCCCTGGTTGGGGAGCTAGATTCCACATGCATGCCACAATTAAGAGTTTGCATGCTGCAACTGAGAAGTCTGTATGCCTCAACTAAGAAGCCCCACATTGCACAACAAAGATGCCACGTGCTGCAACTAAGACCTGGCGCAGCCAAAATAAATTAAATAAATAAATATTTAAAAAAATAAAATGAATGCATTTTATTGTAAACTATACCTCAATACCTCTAGCTTTAACAATGGATGCCTGCAAATTTGTATCAAAAGGTTTAAAAACAATTATACACCTAGGTCTAACTAGGATTCTGTCCTAAGAAAACAACTAAGCCAATGACAGATTCATTCATTCTTACTGTCTATCTTACTATCTAACATCTGACAAATTACTCAGTTTTGCCAAATCTCAGTTTCCTCACTTGTAAAATGGGGATAATAGTTCCTGCCGTATAGTGTCATTTTGAGGAATAAATGAGATAATACAAAGTAAAACAGTAAAGTATGATAGTATTTAATAGGTGGTTAGCTATTAACATTATTTCTAGGTGGTGAAATAATTGCTTTAATTTTCTTTTAAAAAAATCTCTAAAGATTTTTCTATAGTGGGCATGTGTTCCTTTTTAATTTTTAAAACTATTTATTTTAAAATACTATAGACTCAAGAAATTGGAAAAATATTATAGAGAGGTCCTTGTTTAAGCATTTAAAGTTTGTTTTTTGGGCTTCCCTGGTGGCGCAGTGGTTGAGAGTCCACCTGCCGATGCAGGGGACACGGGTTCGTGCCCCGGTCCGGGAAGATCCCACATGCCGTGGAGCGGCTGGGCCCGTGAGCCATGGCCACTGAGCTTGCGCATACCGAGCCTGTGCTCCGCAACGGGAGAGGCCACAACAGTGAGAGGCCCGCGTACCACAAAAAAAAAAAAAAAAAAAGTTTGTTTTTAACTGACTACGTATTATACCCATGCAAATAATCAAAGTTCTATTATGTTTTAGAAAAAAACACTAATACAACCAATGATATATCATATACATGTAAAAGAGTTGAAATAATTCCAGTATAACTCTGCTCTCTCAGATACAGATGGGTTCTAAATTTTTCTGTAAGATCCATGATCTTTCGTATTCTGGGGTTATTAGCTCCAAGAACAAATTCCAAAGTCAATGACTGATTTTCATTAAACAAAACAGAAAGGCACTGCAAACTATGAATGCATTATGATTATAATGACAACAATTGTACAGTGCTTTTTTAAGACCACTTTCACAAATTCTGTTTCATACTACCTGATATTTACAAATTCGACCTATTTTTTGAACATATGACTATTACAGCATGAAAAATACGTTGAAAATGGAAAAGACTGGGTTCTCCAAGTAGAGATAACTAACTGGCGTCCTGGAACATTCTTATCAGGGTGATGATGTCAAAGTCCAGATTTGCAACACCTCTGACTGAATTGCTGTTCATTTGCTTATTCAACAAATATTCATTACAGACCTAATGCTAGCGTCAAGGTGCATAGATCAGGAAACCTATTAGATCTTGAGTAAGACAATTATATTCTTCTTTTAAAAAAATTAATTTATTTTTGGCTGTGTTGGGTCCTCGATGCGCACGTGCTTTCTTTTAGTTGCAGCGAGCCGGGGCTACTCTTCCTTGAGGTGCCCCGGCTTCTCACTGTGGTGGCTTCGCTTGTTGCGGAGCATGGGCTCTAGGTGCGCGGGCTTCAATAGTTGTGGCACGAAGGCTCTAGAGCGCAGGCTCAGTAGTTCTGGTGCACCGGCTTAGTTGCTCCGCAGCATGTGGTATCTCCCCGGACCAGGGATCAAACCCATGTCCCCTGAACTGGCAGATGGATTCTTAACCACTGTGCCACCAGGGAAGTCGCAAGACAATTATATTCTTTATGTGAAGAATGTGTTCATTCTCAAGGCTTAAAATGGAATTCAATCTGTAAACTATTATAAGAGAAAGTCCCTGTAAATATGGGCAGGAAAAGTATTCTGAATAATTTATTTCCTCTTTTTGTGTGGATGGTTTTCTGGTTCCTCACTGAAAGAAAAGTGTAATAGACATATTATTGTATCCAGGAAAAATTTGTATGAGTGTTTATTTTTAATGTAGTTCTAGATGATGGAGTGAGAGCTGGCTACTCCCTAAAGACATTTTCTTTTCCTCCTGGTGGATGTATCAAAGCCTGGAGTACCGCTAATGATGAAACTAAGCCAAAGCAACAGCCTGGCAGCTGGATGACACGGGGGTGAGAGGGGAGTGAGGGACCCCAAATGGGTTCCCAAGGGCTCCCTCCTTTGGGAATCCTGGAGATGGGGGAAGAGGATCTAGTTGCTTTTCTTCTTCACCTCCAGTTTTCTGGGGAAGGAAATTTGGATATGGAGGTGGCTTTAGTGGCACCCAGGCTTGGCTTTAAGCAAATTGTGAGGTAGGCAGTTTCTCTCAGCTTCTCCTCCTCCTTTAGCAACGATTCCACTCCTCCCACTCCTCTTTATCCCTTCACCTGTGCCGTCCCTAGTGCATCCATCTCAGGAGGTGCACTCCTCTCACTCGGTGTGTGCCTGTCTCTTTAAATTTTCACTCTGATCACAACTGGCCAACACCCTCTGTGGCTTCTCAGCTGCTTTGGGAGTCTTGCTAACAAGCTCCTCCCGGAAATTTACAGGTTCTTTAAATCTTTTCCCCAGGGCCAGCTTCCTGGGTTTCAAAATCCCCCTTTTCTTTGATAAATGACCACCCAATTAAGAGTGAATTTTGATGGCAACCTTTATGGGGGCAACATCTGGACCTGGTGTAGTGAGAAGAAATGTGCTTTGGATTTGCACAGACCTGGATTCCCATCCCAGGTCCTCCAGGCGGGGAGATCTACAACCTTTCTGAGCTAGTTGCCTCATCTACACAAAGGATGATAAAACCTGACTTGCTGAATTACCACTGAGATATTTATGAGAGTGCCCTATATGAGCTCCTCACTCAATCTGTACTAGTCTCCTTTTCTTTTACAGGTTTATTATGAGCACTATGTGAGGAGATAAATGTGAAAGGGCTTTGCAACCTATAAAGCTCTCTCTACATGTTGGGTTTTTCAAATAATAATATGTTAATAACACTAATAATAAAAGCATCAATAGGTAAGGGGAAGAGCTAAATATTTTGGTGGAGTTTTGTCATTTTTATAATCTATGAATTATAGCAACAGACATCATGACCATATGTCTAAAACAAACATCAGGAACCATGATCTGACAGGCCAAAATGCCTTTGTTGGGGCAGAACATTATAAATAGGAATTGCACCCCCCAAGTAAAAACCTTGAGACGTGTGGTCTCTGTACAAGCAAATGACCATCTTTGATCCAGTGATCCTGGAAATCTACATTGCTGGTTATCAACTCATGATATGTTTCAATTCTGTTTCCAATGGCCAATAATAACAAAGGTAGTAGCTGAGTTTGGCCCCAGGTGTTCTAAGTTTGAATGTTGCTGTTTCCACTTGAGGACCAAGACCTACAAATCTCAGAAGCATTGCAGGGGTTAACAAATTGGCATAGAGTTCTGGAAAAGACCAGTGTAGTTTATTTCTGTTTCAAACCTGAAAATCACCCTCCCTAATATTGTGCTGGTAGGTAAAGGAAAGAACATTGAGCAAGACTGCAGCCCCTAGAAGAGTAACAAGCCTGCTGGAAATAATGGAATGTGCATATTGGCAATTAATTTCTGTTCATGAACCTCTCTGCTGCAGATGCATGGGAGTTCAGTATGAAGAATGAACAAGACTGCTTTTGTGTAAGATCCCTTAGCTGCTGGGACCTTGGGAGTGCCTTTTTTCCACAGGCCTTTTCATGAGGATTTTGCTCTTTATAACCTGTTATTAGGTTTCCCTTTGTGCTGCTGTCATTAATAGAATTTACATAGATCTTTCAGAATTTAAAAAGAAGTTTCAGATCAGCTTGGTGCTTTGTGACCACCTAGAGGGGTGAGATAGGGAGGGTGGGAGGGAGACGCAAGAGGGAGGGGATATGGGGATATATGTATATGTATAGCTGATTCACTTTGTTATACAGCAGAAACTAACACAACATTGTAAAGCAATTATACTCCAATAAAGATGTTTAAAAAAAAAAAGCAGTTTCACATCAAAATGTTTTTTTACTTGTATTAATTTATTCACAATTATTTACTGTATTTATTGTTTTTGAATTTTTGAATTTTATTTTATTTATTTTTTATACAGCAGGCTCTTATTAGTTATCTATTTTATACATATTAGTGTATATATGTCAATCCCAATCTCCCAATTCATCCCACCACCACCCCCGCTCCCAGCACTTTCCAAAATATCGTATGTTTTCTTGACAGTCCTCCCGTTGGTCTTTACAATAACATTTAAAAATTTTTTTAATTTAATTTTTATTTTATATTGGAGTATAGTTGATTTACAATGTTGTGTTAGTGTCAGGTGTACAACAAAGGCAATAACTTTTTAAAAGTATTATTACGCAAATAAAGAAATGGTGGCTTAAGAGTGAAGTAATCCCCAAAGTAAAATTACTAGCACTCCAATCCTCCGCTTTCTTCAGACGGAAAAATCGAGAGTAAGATCCTGAGATGATTACGTGCAGTGATGTACATGATAACTCTTGTTTCAAATATTGATCTGGAAGAAGAAAGCGAAAATGAGAGAGAGGGGGAGGGGGAGGGAGCATGCGTGTGCGTAAGTCTCTGGTGTGTCGCCCATCCTTTCAGCTAAGCGAGAGGGCCACACCTGGACCGCGGACGAGCCTATCGAGGGTCCCCAAAGGTCTCGCAAACTCCGCCCCGGAAGGCCCGCCTCCTTTCCTGGAGGCCCCTTAACTCTAGTCCAGCGGCGCCACGCCCCTCAGCCCGCAGCTATCTCTGCCTCCCCGCGGCCCCCGCCCCTCCCCGCGGCCCCCGCCCCTCCGCGCTTCCCCTTAACCTACGCCAAGACACCGCCCCCGTCCCCCATGTTCCTCCGAGCGGGTCCGGCCCGGCTCTGTCCGCTTCGCCACACTCTCCGGCCTGCTCTGGTCGCCGCCATGAGCATTGGCACATTCGTCGTGTCTCAGCCGCTCAATTACCGCGGTGGGGCCCGCGTGGATCCGGTGGACGCCTCCGGCACCGAGAAGGCTTTCGAGCCAGCAACCGGTAGCGGGACGGAGACCGGGCGGCAGGACCGGGGCGGCGGGGCGGGGAACGCGGCGGGGACCGGGGTAGGGGCGAGGGTCGGGCGCGGATTGACTCTCCCCAGCCCCAGGGGTGAACCTAGTCTACCTCCCTGAACCTTCATGTAGTGCATTCAGCAGACGTTTACTGAGCACAGGTAAGTGACAGTGTAAAGTATAAAGTTGTATGTGTATGTAGGCAGCTAACGGTGCTGTGCAAACTCGCAAGCATGTGGACCGGACACGAAGGGGGTCGTAGGAAACTGGACAGGCTGGTGAGTTGCTCGATGGGGTCATGGGTAGTTTTACAACGGCCTGAACAGAGAGTCCACAAAGCCCCGGTGGGTGAGGTGGAGTCTTCGTTAATTATTAAATTTTAAGGTTAGAACTGCAGTAATGTCTTCAACCGTGCACGTAGCAGAGGAGTTCTAGAAGGACGGGGTGAAAAGAAACACTTGTGCCAAAATGGAGGAGAGCGCACAGAGGTTTCTAGTTAGCGTGAATGAGGACTTTGTTGCCATCCCCTAGTGTTAAAATATTTCCGAACATGAACCAGAACTGGGAAAGGGGAAAAAAAAAAATCCTGCTTTTATCCTGTGTTTAATGTGTGCCCAGCACTGTGCCAAGCCCTCAGTTTGCCCTGGGAGCTCCATAGATCACAAAGCAAATGATGAAGAGGTTTTTTGTTTTGGTTTTGCTTTGTGTTTGTTTTGCTGGGTGTTATGGAATATTTGTGAGGAGAAAAATGTAAATGTTTGTGCAAACCAAGTGGTATGTAGCCAGAGCGATAAAACTGGATTTCAAGAGACTGGAGAATTTACATTTGACCAATTACACCAAACCACAGAGCAGCGACTTGTCAGCAGGAAGGGGCCACAGACACCATCAGGTTCTCCTTTAGGTAGGAGGAAACGGCCTCTTGACCCCCCACTCCCATATTGATACAAAAGAAAGAAAAATTGCTCTTTATTTTAATTGCCTACAGTGTGTGCGATCCTTAAGCACCGCCTTTACCAGTTGGCTATTCAAATTTGTAACAAATGGCAGGTTTGTGAAATCTCTGGAAAAAGCAGAGTCCCGGGTGTTCTTGTGGGAGGCGAAAAGAAACTGCTGACTTGACATCTTAGAGAATTCTTTTTCGTAGAGTCATCGCAACCCTTGGGATTTGGGTCTAGAAAAACTGATCATTTCATATTTTGCCCAGAATAGGGAATAAGACTGAAATAAGAAAATGAGGGTCTGTTTGTTTGTCTTTTCCCCATATTTGAGAAAAAATTTTTCTTGCTTTTAGGAATATCTTTTCTTGATATTCTGTTTATTAACCATATTCATCAAGTATCAGTATTATATGACTTGTATAGAACATAAACCAGTGATTTAAAATCAGAGTTCATAACCCAGGAGACAGAGTACTTTGATTTTGTAAGACCTCTGGGATTCTCAAACATTGTTAAGGAGCATTGTGAAATAATTGATTGGAGGTTAATGTTAGTAAGCCCAAATGTAAAATAGAGGAGGGCAGGAGTTCTTACCCTGAAGTTCATGGTGTTCTAGGCAAGGGACATGTTCTCTCTATAATTCTGTGATATGGTTCAGTACATTTTTCTGGACAGAAGTCTGCAATTTTTATTAGATTCTTAAAAAGGTCAGCTGCTGGTATAAGGGTGGTCACTAAATCAAACCATACTTAAAAACGAGAAGAGGATCAATAAAAGGAAAATTGGATACACAATACTTTATTTAAAATGTGTGGCAACCAGTTGAGATAACACTGACTTTCCCTGTATTTATAGGGCGAGTGATAGCTACTTTCACTTGTTCAGGAGAAAAGGAAGTAAATTTAGCTGTTCAAGATGCAAAGGCTGCCTTTAAAATATGGAGTAAAAAATCTGGCATGGAACGTTGCCGAATCCTTTTGGAGGCTGCCAGGATAATAAGGGTATGTTTTAATTTAATGTTTTCCAGAAAAGTACTCTTGCACTGTTCTGTGAGTTCTTTATGATGATTTGCAGTTAGACCTTGATGCGCTATTAGGTGATACCTTTTTGATGAAGTAGGAAGACATTTCCATATGCTCACCTTGGTATGTACAACTGGCTTTCCATCAGTGATTTCCTTCTGGCTCTTGGCTCCTTGTGACACCTCCCTGGGCAGGTTTCCTTTTCCTTCTTTGTTGGAGTGATAATGTATCCTTTGTAACTTGTCTCCTTTTCATTTTACTATGTATACTTGTTTCCTTTTTACTTTTTCCTCTGATGACTCCTAAGTTCACTTTTTCAGGTTTATTTTATACCTTAGTTGCCTGGAAGATTTCATAGATTCATTGATGTTCCCCTCTTAAGAAATAAAGTTTAGCTTTCTACAGTCTTAAAGAGCAAAAGTACTAGATTGTCATTACAGAAAATTAGACAATTCAGAGGACATACACCAAAATGTAAATCAAGGATATCTCTCAGTGTAGGACTGTGATGATTTTTTTTCCTCATCAGTGTGTTATGTCAGAAACTGAGGGTCTAAGAGTTACCCTACTTGCAAGGTTATATGTGTATTCTGACAAGAGACATGAAGCTTTCTGGACTAGGGAAAGGGTTTATTACAGCACCCAGACGCTGTACCCAGAGCAATACTTTAGCACTAGTTTTCTGAGTCCCAGGCCCCATGGGCTGATGCAGTGAGAGGCAGATGTTAACCCTGTTGCATGCAGTGGTTGCACCACAGGAGAGGAATCCTAAAATTATGAGACTCAGCTTATATGGGGGCTGCATATCTGCCCATTCTCTTCTCTGGAGAGAGGTTACTCATTAAGCAGATCTCCAGGATTGAGGGGGAAGGTGTCATTAGGTTCATTACACTGGAATATAAGCAGATGTCTCCAGGAACAGGAGTAGAGAGCTTTATATCCCCACATTGCTCCAGTGACCTCTATCTTTTGGGAGACCCTGTCTCTGCCTTCTAAGGCCTTTGTTTTTCAATCAGCTTGCCAGTGTCCTTTGCTCAGAAAGCCTGGACCATGCAGTAGTGTCAAAATATTCCTGGTGGGCTTCCCTGGTGGCAGAGTGGTTGAGAGTCCGTCTGCCGATGCAGGGGATGCGGGTTCATGCCCCGGTCCGGGAGGATCCCACATGCCGCGGAGCGGCTGGGCCCATGGTCCATGGCCGCTGGGCTTGCGCGTCCGGAGCCTGTGCTCCGCGGCAGGAGAGGCTGCAACGGTGAGGGGACTGCGTACCGCAAAAAAAAAAAAAAAAAAAAAAAAATTCCTGGAGAATTTTCTCCCAACAAGGTATTTTCTGCTATTAAAATTTATTTTTTATTTGATAGATTAAAAGTGGTAACTCAAAGCTGATAATTTATTATTCTGATTTGTCTCTCACGTTTTCCTTGTGCATAAACATTTGGGTTGTAATATCTTCTTAAGAACTGCCTCCTTTATCATTATAAAATTACTTTTTAAATCCTGAATAATATCTAATTTTTTTTGCTCTGAAATGGACTATCTGATATTAATTTTCTTTTCCTTTAAACTCCCCATTCCATTTTCTTTAATATCTTATGTAATATTTTTGTATATTACAGTCAAAAATATATTACTATATTTCTCTAAAGCTCTTGTCTGATGATCATACCCTGGATCTGCCTTTACCCAAAATTATTCCATAACTAAACAAATCCCACCCTCTGACCACAGCCTACAGTTATAGCTCTCAGTTGTTTCTCTTAGTGATTTTTCTAGTTAATTGTGATCTGCAGTTCTTTGCCCCTTCCATTTTTAAACTATGCACAATTATTTTTTATAAGATAAAAATATTTGATATTTTCCCACATTTTTAGCATTTCTAGGGCTCTTCATTCCTTTGGGTAGGCCCAAATTTCCATCTGTTACCATATTTTTTTTCTGCTTGAAGAAATTTCATTAGCATTTTTTATAGTGCAGGTTTGCTGGAGATGTTCTTTCAGGTTTCATATGTCTGAAAGTCTTTATTTTGCTTTCCTTTTTAAAAGAATTCTAGGTAGATAATTCTAGGTTGACAGTTTTTTCTTTCAGTACTTTAAAGATGTTGCACCGCTGTCGTCTGGCTTGTGTTGTTTCAGAAGAGAAGTCTCCTGTCATTCTTTTTTTTGTTCCTCTGTTTTTAATGTTTTTTCCCCCTTTGGCTGCTTTTAAGATTTTTCTTCTTATCACTAGTTTTAAGCAATATCATTATATCCTCCTTTTTTTTAAATTTAATTTTATTTTTTTATGCAGCAGGTTCTTATTAGTTATCTATTTTATACATATTAGTGTATATATGTCAATCCCAGTCTCCCAGTTCATTCCACCACCCCCCGCTTAGATTCCACATATATGTGTTAATATATGATATTTATTTTTCTCTTTCTGACTTACTTCATTCTGTATGACAGTCTACGTCCATCCACATCTCTACAGTGATCCAATTTCATTCCTTTTTATGGCTGAGTAATATTCCACTGTATATATGTACTACATCTTCTTTATCCATCCATCTGTCGATGGGCATTTAGGTTGCTTCCATGACCTGGCTATTGTAAATAGTGCTGCAGTGAACGTTGGGGTGCGTCATTATGGCTTTTGATGCAGTTTTCTTTATTTTGTTTGGAGTTTATTGATCTTGAATCTGTACACTTACAGTTCAGTTAAATTTGAAAAAATATTGGCTATTATTTCTTCAGATATTTTTTTTCTGCCCCCTTTTATATCTCCTCTTCTTCAGAGCCTCCAATTACATGTATGTTGGGCTGCTTGAAACTATTCTACAGCTCACTGATGCTCTGTTCAGTTTTTCCCCAGTTTTTTTTCCTCTGTGTGTTTTACTTTGGATAACTTCCATTGTTATGCCTAAAGTTCAGCTATCTTTTCTTCTGTAGTGTCTAATCTGCTATTAATCCCATCCAGTGTATTTTTCATCTCTAGAAGTTCAACATGAGTCTTTTTTGTTGTTGTTCCACATTGCTCCCTAACATGCCCATGTTTTCCTCTGCCTTCTTGAGCACATGGAATATAGTTATAATAACCTTTAATATCCCTGTCTACTAATTCTGTCATCTCTCAATTCTGGTTCTGTTTCTGTTGTTTGTTTTTTTTCCTCTTGGTTAGGTGTTATATAACATTCCTACATTTTGCATGTCCGGTAATTTATTACCAGTAGACATTGTGAATTGTATGTTGTTGGATGCCGAATATTCTTGTACTTTAAAAAATATTAATGAACTTTGTTCTGGGGTACAGTGAAGTTACTTGGAATCAATTTGATCCTTGCAAGGCTTGCTTCTATGCTTTGTTAGGTATGACCAGAGCAGCTAATTTTGCCCCACTACTGAATACCCTCTTGAATACCTAGCTTGATGCTCTGTGTATTAGTGAGGTTTTTCTCACTGTGGCTGGTGGGAACATGAACTATTCCTGGCCCTGTGTGAGTTTTGGGGATTTTTTTCACCTTCTTGGTTAGTTTTTTTTCCTGGCCTTGGGTAGTGTCCTCACAACTGACCAGTTCTCAGATGAAGACTTAAGGGGGATCTCTGGGGTTCTGTGCAGTTCTCTTCTGTCCCATACTCAGCCGGCAGACTGTAGCCATCACATACTCCCTGAACTCCCAACCTGTTTCCTCAACTCAGAGTATCTGTTGGGCCCCACCTAAGTTCCTCCTCCCTGCTCTGTGATGAACTCTTTCCAGGCAGTAGGCAAGAATACATGTAGGGCTTACCTCATTTGTTTCCCTCTCTCAGGGATCACTGTCCTGAGCTCTCTGTCCAGTGTCTGAAAATTGTTGTTTCATGTATTTTACCTGGTCTTTTTAGTTGCTTAAGGTGGAGGCTAAATCTGGTCCCTGTAACTCCACCTTAGCTGGAAGCCCACTGACTCCTAGTGAAGTGAATGGTTTTTTGGTATATTTATTGGTCTTATGTTTCCTTTTTCACTTTGAATCTTTTGATGCTTTTTATCAGATTATAAAGATCTTAATGGTAGGCCCCAATCATTTCTTAGTTGGAGTGTTCTTATGAAAGTAGCTATCGTTTGGCTTTAAAGGGAGAGAGAAAATGTGTTTTAAAACTATGATAACACATTTACATATAAAAAGATTGTGTATATAGATTATGCACTTGCCTTCAGCGACTGCTTTGCTCAGCTCTGCCTCTTAAAGCAAGCAGGGGCTCAGGCTTGTCAGGGTTTAGTGGGCATGTCTTTGCTCAGGTGGTTCTCTTAAAAAACCTAAACACTGAGCTTGCTGGGGGGTTTGAAGTGAAGGAGAGAGGTGAGTCTCTTGCCCTTTGCTTCTTCTCTTTCATCCCAGAGGACCCCTGGTCAGGTCACATGTGAAGCAGGGTGGTGGAGAGGATGACAGGGGTAGATAGGAAGTACATGTTTCCCAAGAAATACTTACAGCAGTACATTGTCATGGTGGACAGTTTTGTTTTGTGATGGCTCTTGGCCTAGTAGGGGCAGGAAACTTATATTATTTTCCCCTTCTCCCTCTGCTCTCCTTATTCTGGGAGGGCAAGCGAATACCGTTTCCCTGAAAGCAATATTAAGTATCAGTAGAGATCTACTTGGACTCTTTGATAGTTTTCGTCAGGGACTTTTTTTGATGATCCTTGAAGGTATGTTAAAAGATCTCATGGCTTTTTATTTTATTTATTTTATTTTTGGCTGCGTTGAGTCTTCGTTGCTGTGCATGGGCTTTCTCTAGTGTGGCGAGAGGGGGCTACTCTTTGTTGCGGTGCATGGGCTTCTCATTGAGGTGGCTTCTCTTGTTGCAGAGCAGGGACTCTCGGTGCGCGGGCTTCAGTAGCTGTGGCACGTGGGCTCGGTAGTTGTGACTCATGGGCTTAGTTGCTCTGCGGCATGTGGGATCTTCCCGGACCAGGGCTCGAACCCGTGTGCCCTGCATTGGCAGGCAGATTCTTAACCACTGAACCACCACGGAAGTCCCTCATAACGGCTTTTTAGAAATAACCTTTTTTGTGAGGGTAGAGAATGCTGGAATAAGACAAGAAAAATCTCAAAAGGTCAGCCAGTAAATTGAATTTTCTCTTTGAGTTCAAACCTTGAAACAGTCCTCAAAGCTAATTGCCTGTCCATTGTTTACCAAAAAAATAATAATAATAATAATAAAACTTCCTTTCTTAGTAACTATTCCAAGGCTTTTCAGCGATAGTCACAGATTACTTCCTGTCTGTCCACTCTTGTATTAATGTGGAAGACAACAGCATTTCACTTTTGCCAGTTTAATATTTCTTCATGTGTTTGAAGTTTAATATACTGATTCATCAGTTCATTCATGCTGATTAGTGAACCAGTCCCTACTTCCTCTTTAGGGACTAGTTGCCCTCTTGCATTCTAGAAATGTAGTTTAAGTCACTTATGGTTGGGGCTTCCCTGGTGGCGCGGTGGTTGCGCGTCCGCCTGCCGATGCAGGGGGGCCGGGTTCGCGCCCCGGTCTGGGAGGATCCCGCGTGCCGCGGAGCGGCTGGGCCCGTGGGCCGTGGCCGCTGGGCCTGCGCGTCCGGAGCCTGTGCCCCGCGAGGGGAGAGGCCGCAGCGGAGGGAGGCCCGCATACCACAAAAAAAAAAAAAAAAAAAGTCACTTATGTTTGATCGTGCCTTTTGAAAATGTGTTTCACGTTGATCATACTCAACAGATCCAAGAAGGGGAATAACTTACACCTAGTTAAAGAACTGTTACATCAGAACTGATGCTTGTTGTCCTCTTAGGTACCCTCTTTCCAGTATCAGTAACTGGGAAACAAGTTAATTGTTAAAAAGTCATTTTGGTGAGTATAGAATCAGAGAAAGAGAGGGTAAATTGCTGGTTTAAAAGGCAATTTAATTTAGACTGTGTTGAATGTAAACAAATTATCCTTTCTAAAGGAACATGTCTATTCAGTAATTGCAGAATTTATTTAGAAGTTACTAACTTCCTTTTTTATGTTTTTTGTTTTTTGATTTTGTTTTTTCTTGGTTTTTTGGCCGTGAGGCATGTGGGATCTTAGCTCCCTGACCAGGGATCAAACCCGCACCCCCTGCATTGGAAGGCAAAATCTTAACCACTGGACCACCAGGGAAGTCCCACTAAGTGAGACTCCTTGAAGTGAGCTCCTTGAAGGCAGAGACTGGATCTACCCTTTTTTTCTTAGGCAATCATTCCGCATTTGTTACTATCTCCATTTCACTTAGTTATTGTTCTGGGGTTTTATCCTGTTCCTTCATCTGGAACATATTTCTCTCCCATCTCATTTTGTCTAACTTTCTGTGTTTGTGGTCTCTGTGCTGCAGGCTTCAGGGTTGTAGTTACTCTTGCTTCTGGTGTTGTCCCCTCATATAGGAGGCTGGTCTAGAGGCTTGTGCAGGCTTCCTGGTGGGAGGGACTGGTGCCTGCCCACTGGTGGGTGGACCTGGGTTTTGTCCCTCTGGTGGGCAGGGCCATGTCAAGGGGTGTGTTTCGAGGTCGTTGTGGGCTCAGGAAGACTTTAGGTAGCCTATCTGCTGATGCATGGGGCTGTGTGCCCACCCTGTTGGTTGTTTGGCCTGAGGCATCCCAGCACTGGAGCCTATAGGCTGTTGGGTGGGGCCAGGTCTTGGTGTCAAAATGGCAGCCTCCAGGAGAGTTCATGCCAATGAGCACTCCCCAGTACCTCTGCC
Source organism: Physeter macrocephalus (assembly GCF_002837175.3). Classification (NCBI taxonomy): domain Eukaryota; kingdom Metazoa; phylum Chordata; class Mammalia; order Artiodactyla; family Physeteridae; genus Physeter; species Physeter macrocephalus. Next base: position 64,064,906 of record NC_041217.1, read on the forward strand.
ACTAGTGTCCTTGTCCCCACAGTGAGCCACAGCCACCCTCCGCCTTCCCAGGAGACCTTCCAAGACCAGCAGGTAGGTCTGGCCCAGGCTCCTATGAAGTTTCGGCTTTTTCTCTGGGTCCTGAGAGACCCAGAGACCTTGCACATGAGACCTTGCATGTGCCCTCCAAGAGAGGAGTTTCTATTTCTCCCAGTCCTGTGGAGTTCCTGCAATCAAGACCTGCTGGTATTCAAAGCCAAGTGCTCTGGGGACTCCCTCCCGATGCCAGACCTCCAGGCTGAGGAGCCTGACATGGGGCTCAGAACTCTCACTCCTCTGAGAGAACCTCTGCAATAAAATTATTTTCCAGTTTGTGGGTCTCCTACCTGGCAGGTGTGGGATTTGATTAGATTGCAAATGCCCCCCTCCTACCATCTTATTGTGGCTTCTTTGTCTTTGGATGTAGGATATCTTTTTTGGTAGGTTCCAGTCTTTTTTGTCAATGGTTATTCAGTAGTTAGTTGTGATTTTGGTGTTTTCATGAGAGGAGGTGAGCTCAAGTCCTTCTACTCTGCCATGTCTGGAATTCGACAAATATGGAATGAATGAATCAAAGCACTTTATACCTCTGGTCTTTGTAGAAACAGAACATGTCCAAATATCATTATCAAACTGCCCTTTCATGTATTTCATACTGATTTTCATATTCCTCTTTCCATCTTTTCTGAGATTTGTACTCAATCTTGATAGAGTTTGTGTTAATTAGATGCTTGTGTTAATTTCTGTTGCTATTTCATTTTGCTTCTGGTAAGCCTTACTGATTATCAGTTTTAGTAAGAGAATGCATCTTCTTGTCAATTATTTGATTCATCTTTTATGTATGTTTAGATTTTGACCACAATGTTTATTTTAAATTGGATCCATAATAGCAAATATCTATTTCTTACATATTCAATTTTTTTGATCTCCTTTAGGGGCATTATTTAGCTTTTCTTTTTAGGTCTAATTTCCCAAACTTTTTCCTTCATCCCTAGACTGTCTTACCTCTAAGTTGTATAAACTACATCTGGAAACAGTATTAGAAAAGAGAATTGATGAGTACTAAGCATTAGAAAATAATTGTCTTGTGATTATCTTATGATTTTAACATACTGCATTTCTTTGGGTGAATTAAAGCCGTGGGTATATAACCTTTTAAATGTCGATTGTGTGTTTGGCTATTTTGTACAGTTTTCCTAAGGACTGTTTGCTCTTACACTATACATGCAAACACATGCACATGTATCTATACATATTTACACAGATGTACATATATAATATTTCTCAAAACATTCCTTTTCTAATTGATCTTGAAATGAGGTGTTGGTCTTGTATCTGTGACAGTTACTTGATGGGGAGAACAGGGTATTGTTTAACAATAAGTTTTATTTCTCTTCCAAATGTCACACTGCCATTCCTTCTGTTTTCATTGAAAGTGAAAGCTGTTTCTGTTTTTAAAAGTTGGGCAATGTATTCTGGTTTGACTGTTGAATGTGTTGAGGTGTATGGTAATTTGTCTTAAATCTGGTCTTCTGTTTCACCCAAAGGATCGGAAGGATGAAATCGCCACTGTGGAGACCATCAACAATGGCAAGTCCATCTTTGAGGCCCGCTGGGACGTTGACACTTCCTGGCAGTGCCTGGAGTACTATGCAGGCTTAGCGGGATCCATGGCCGGTAAGCCCTCACCTGGCCTTCTGTGACCAGCTGACAAGGAGGCAGGAGAGCAGGGCCTGGGGAGGCAGGGTACAGATTTTGGAATTAAGACAGGCCTGGGTTAAAATCCTGGGCATATCACTCTCTACTTCAGTGACACTGAGAACTACTTTATCTTTCTTTATTTAAACTGGAGATGGTAATCTCTATCTTCTTGGTTATTATAAGGATTAAATGAGATGATGTTGATAAAGCACCTAGCCTCATACCTGAGCTGTAGAACAGGTTGTGGAAAAACCAATTCTTGCAAGAGTCAGTAAGTACATCATATTTATTAGTTTTACCTACTTAGCAAAAAATTTTCTTTGTCTAGGAAGTGTACATCAGTTTACATGTCAGCTGGTTTATCAGGGCCCATGAGGGCTGTGGGGAGCCAGAAGTCTGAGGTTTCAGGGTCCTCAGATTCTTCAGCTGCTGAGTCTTTCCCCATTTCTGTTTCATTTCATCTAAGTTATGTAGTGGATGCTTGGTTAATTTTTAGAGGGTTATATTGAGTTGAATGAACATGGTTTTGAAGGATAGAAAGGACTATTTATGTAAAGAGAACATGCAGAAGCAGTTTAAGAATGACTAGAATGAACAAAAGAACAGAGGTGGGGTGAGCCCAGTGGCTGGGGCCTGGGAGGGGGCTGGTCTGACAAGTCCAGAGTGAGTCCAGGTGCTGGTGGAGTCTTGGGACAAGCGGTACTGCACTCTTCTCTACCCTCTTTTTCCCCTTAGGCGAACACATCCAGCTCCCCGGCGGATCCTTTGGTTACACCAGAAGGGAACCACTGGGGGTGTGTGTCGGAATAGGAGCGTGGAACTACCCCTTTCAGATCGCCTGCTGGAAGTCGGCTCCAGCTCTGGCTTGTGGTAAGAATGAATTATTCCTCTACCTGTGAGCTACCCTTTCTCCCAGGACACAGTTTCACCCCTGCCCTACCCCTTAGGGAGCTTTGAGGTTATACACACAGATCGTGTCTACATTATTCCCATTTTTATTTAATTTATTTTTGTTTATGGGAAGGAAGAAAGTTAATTTTGGTCTTGGAGGTCTTTTTTTTAAACTGTCAAATGAATTAGATTTGTGCCACTTGTAAGTTCTTTTCCTTTATGGACAAGAATTCTGGGCATGGATTTCTGTGTAGGGGGTAGCACTTAGGAGTTTTGACTTCATTTAGGAAGCAGAAGATAAACTTCCTCCTTCATTTGTGTCTTAAGAGAAGTGATAAACAAGGCTTCCATGGGAGAAGCTTTGGCTGATTAACAAAAAGTTTTCTCGTGCTATTTAAAGAGAAGAATCTGTCAGAAAAGAAGACATTGTACCTTAGAAAAACTGTCAGGTTAAAAAAGCTTTACTATTAGGACACTATTGAAATGCAGCTTTTTTCTTTTTGCTGCTTCACGTTCTTTTTGCACATTTCTCTGTGATAGAGGAGCAATAGAATTAAGTTACTAGCTTTGGATACTTGCATCAAATTAATTAACCTTTCTGGTCTTCAGTTTCAACTCTTACAAAATGGGTCGATCATACCTACTTCTTACTACTGTTGCAAATGTTAAATGAGATTAATATATGCAAAAAAGCCTAGATATGCAAGTGTAAGGTATTATTGGCTGAGACACTGCAAGTGTGTGGCTTGGGGTCTGTTAAATGAGAGAAAGCAAAGTGGGAAGAGCAAGATATATTTACTTTATTAATAACACTTTTGACCTAGCATTTGATGGGGAACAGGAAACAATTGGAGGGGCTTCCCTGGTGGTGCAGTGGTTAAGAATCCAGCTACCAATGCAGGGGGACATGGGTTTGACCTCTGGTTCGGGAAGATCCCACAGGCCACAGAGCAACTAAGACCATGTGCCACAGCTACTGAACCTGTGCGCCTAGAGCCCGTGCTCCGCAACAAGAGAAGCCACTGCAATGAGAAGCGTGCACACCACAACGAAGAGTAGCCCCCGCTCACCGCAACTAGAGAAAGCCCACATGCAGCAACGAAGACCCAACACAGCCAAAAATAAATAAATAAATTAATTAATTAATTAAATTTTTAAAAAAGGAAACAATTGGAGTTGTTGATGTGTCTTCTTGTCCTGTCTTCAAAGGATCCTCAGTCTTAAAAGTCTTCCTGTGTTTGTGTCTCGATAATGTAGGTAACGCCATGGTCTTTAAACCTTCTCCCTTCACACCTGTGTCCACACTGCTGCTGGCTGAAGTCTATACTGAGGCCGGCGTGCCTCCTGGGCTCTTCAACGTGGTGCAAGGAGGGGCTGCCACAGGCCAGTTTCTGTGTCAGCATCGCGATGTGGCCAAAGTCTCCTTCACTGGAAGTGTGCCCACTGGCTCAAAGGTGAAGACAAGACCAGTATAGGAGAACATAAATGGCATGTAGATCCGGCTGTGTCAAGCCTCCCCAGAATATATGTTGGAGGCTTATCCTCTGATTTTACCCAGCTTGTATTGGCAGGGAGGCTGTAGGTATTATTGGGCAGAGGTCTGAAGTGTGCTTTACAAGTATGAAGGATAATTAGAACAGCCCACTGGTGTTAGGCTCATTGGGGATGGGAGTCATCTCCTGCCTGTGTCCGAGAGGGCAGGCCCTGAACTGCCACTTGTATTGTTTGGTGACTTACCTCATCTGTAGCAGCCACCTCGGAAGAAAGGGTATTTTCTCAGTTTATTTCAGATTCATTGTTTTGACCTCAGTTTGTGCTCTGAACTCTGTCCGCCTTGAACATAGTAAGAGTAATACAAAAGAGTTTCTGCCCATGACAGTCGGGAATTGACAGTATTTTTTAAATGAACTCCCTATTCAGACTATCAAGTGCAATTCTGTGGATTCTCTTCAGTGTTCTGGAAAAGAATATTTCAAGTAGACAGAGGACAAAGTATACTGAGAACAAGGCTGCAGGTCATGCATAGTTCAAGATGACTTTGGAAGGTCAGGATCTTGTTAACGTAGCATGTAATCTCATTGGTGTTAGACTTCTGAATGCTTTTGTTCTTGTTCTGTAAGATCATGGAGATGTCAGCTAAAGGAATTAAACCTGTTACCTTGGAACTTGGAGGCAAGTCTCCACTGATTATCTTCTCAGATTGTGATATGAAGAATGCTGTGAAGGGGGCACTGATGGCCAACTTCCTCACGCAAGGCGAGGTGTGTACCTGACCCTGGAAGAGGTTTAACGGGAATTTCCACGCCTTCATCTCACAGCGTGTTTTAAAGCTTGTTATTTTGAAATAATTTCAGACTTACAGGAAAGTTGCACAAATAGTACAAAGAATTCCAATCTGTCTTTGAACCAGGTCCCTCAGTATTAACATTTTATCACATTTACTATTCTGTTGGTATGTCTATACCTACATATGCATATTATTAGTTTTTTTCTGATCTGTTTGAAAGTTGCAGACAGAAGATCCCTAACCTCTACATTCCTGTGTGTATTTCCTAAAAACAAGTGCATTCTCTTAAATAAGCACAAAATACTTAGTAAAATATATAACTTGATATTAATGTAGTACTATTACTCAATCTATAGCCCTTATTCAGATTTCTCTATTTGTTCGACTAATGTCCTTTTAGAAACAATTGTTTTTTTCTGCTGGTCCAAGATCTAATCCAGGAAGATGCATTGCATTTACTTGTTTTGTTTCTTTAATCTCACTTAATCTGGAACAGTTTAAAAGTCATTCTTATCTTTCAGGACCTTGACATTTTTGAAGAATACAGGCCATTTATTTTTTGGAACGTCCCTCATTTTGGGTCTGTCTAGGTTTTGTTTGTTTGTTTTTTTAAATTGGATTCAGGTTATGCATTTTTGGCAAAACACCACAAAAATGATGTTTTATATTTCACAGTGGTGTTGCTGACTTTGATCACTTGCTTAAGGTGTGTCTTTACTGTAAAGTTACTGTTTTTTCCTTTGTGGTTAATAAGTATATTGTAGGAGATGAAGTGAGACTATCTTGTTCCTTATCAAACTTTGACCTACTAGTGTTAGCACCCTTTGTTGATGTTTGCTGGAAACATTTTTTTCTGGTGGTCACCAGGTGGTGTATTTCCAATTCTGTTACTCCTCCATTTATATAGTTCACTGTCTATTACAAGAAAGAACTTTTTTCCCTAGTTTGTTTTTCATTCATTATATCATCATGGACCCATGGATTCTTATCTCATTCTGCAAGTTCTAACCCATTACTAGTATTATTTATTTTGATGATCAAATAATTGCACATTCAGATAGTGGGAGCCTCTTTCTGTGACTTTTTGATATATTCTCATTACTCTTTGGGCACTTCTTTACTTCCTGGCACAGCAAGGTGTTCTAGACACATCTTGTGCTTTCTCTGGTGGAGCTTTGTAATGAGCCGTTTCTCTAAGGAGGCGTGGTTCCATTTAGTGGTAAATGGTATTTAGAAACCAAGATCTGGGTGCCAGGTGTACTCGTTTCTACTGGAGTATCATTGCTCCTATGTCTTCTCAGAGGCCAGAGCCAGGAAATATATATTTGGCATATGTGTATGTATGCACATGCACATCTATTTATGTATCCATCTATATTAATAACTACAAGTTTATACAGGTATTTCCAATCATTCCAATATTGCAAGGTTTATTATAGCCTCCTCCCTTTCATATTTATAATTTCCTTCTCTGACAGTGAGACATTTAGCTTCCATTACTCACAATATATGTAATTACTCTGTCCTAGAATATGTTTATAATAGTTTCAGATTTGTGAAAGTACACTACTGTGAAAAATAAACCTTCTAACTAGAGTGCAACATTTTTTTTTTTTACAGCTCTTTTTGTCTTTAGCCTGGGGTACAGTTAAAATTCTGTGTTCAGAAGTTAATGAGTCAGTTCTTCCTTCACCACCCCCTTCAGTATGGTTATGATATTCATTTTTAATAATGAGCTTATTCGTTTCTGTTTGTATTTCATTTGGGGTTTATTTTCACCCATCCTTGCTTTAGGCGAAATACTAACATGGTTCTAAATGTCAGAATTTTACCAAAAAAGCAAACAGAAATGGCACTCCTCCTATCCCTTCTACCCACTCCCATTCCCTCCTTCCAATCCATCCCTATCCAGCCAAATCTGTTTCTCATTTTTCCTTTCTATTTCTTTTTACACAAATGACCAGGTACTTGTATATTTCTTATTTTCTCTTCTTTCCTCAACACAAAAGATAGCATATTAGAATTACTATTTTGCTCTTTGCTTTTTTCACCTGGAAATCACTTCATTTCATAGAAATCTTCTTTCTTCTTTATAGCTGTGTAGTAGAATTCCTTGTATAGCTGTTAGTTTATTCAACTACCTCTTTTGGATGGGCATTTAGTTTCCAGTATTTTGTGATTACAAACAGTTCTGCAGTGAATAACCTCGTGCACGTGTGTGTTCATATTGTTGGAGGTATATTTTCAGAGTAAATTCCTAGAAGTGGTAAATGTATATGTAATTTTTTGTGCCTATTTTTTTGTGGTAAAATATATATAATATAAAATTGACCGTGTTAATCATTTTTGAGTGTACAGTCCAGTGGCATTAAGTACATTCACATTGTTATGCAGCCATCACCAGCATCCACCTCTAGAACTCTTTTCATCTTACAGGACTGAAACTCTACACATTAAGCAATAACTTCATATATCCTTTTCTTCCCAGTCCCTGGTAACCACTATTCTACTTTCTATCTATATGGATTTGACTATTCTAGGTATCTCATATAAGTGGAATCAAACAGTATTAGTCCTTTTGTGTCTGGCTTATTTCACTTAACTGTGTTGTAGCATGTGTCAGATTTTTCTTCCTTTTCAAGATTGCATAGTATCCCGTTGTATATGTATGCCACATTTTCTTTATCCATTCATCTACTGGTGGACATTTAGGTTATTGCTACCTTTAGCTATTGTGACTAGTACTGCTATGAACATTGATGTACAAATATCTATTCAAGTCCCCGCTTTCACTTCTTCTGGGTATATACCCAGAAGTGGAATTTCTAGATCATATAGTAATTCTGTGTTTAATGTTTCAAGGAATTGCCATACTGTTTTCTGCAGCAGCTGCACCATTTTACATTCTCACCAACAATGCACAAAGGCTCTAATTTCTCCACATCCTTGCTAGTACTTGTTATTTTCTGGTTTTTTTGGTCTCAGCCATCAGAGTAGATGTGAAGTAGTATCTCACTGTAGGTTTTTATTTATATTTCCCTTATGATTAGTGATGTTGAGTGCATATATAAGATAGTGCCATATTCCCCTCCAAATGGGTTGGACCAACTTGCATTTCTACCGACAATATATGTGTGCCTATTTCCTCACGAGGTAAAGGGTGATACTTCATTGTAGTTTTAATTTCAATTCTCTAATTATGAATGAGATTGAACATCTTTTCTAGGCTTAAGGACCATTTATATGTGTGTGTGTGAATTGTGCATAACTTTTATCCAATTTTATATTGAACATCTAGTCATTTCCTTCAATTCTTTTTGTAGAGATTTTTTTCTTTTTCACACATAGTGAAGTTCACTTTTTTTCTTTTTGGCCGTGCTGCAACGCTTGCAGGATCTTAGTTCCCCAACCAGGGATCAAACCCGGGCCCTTGGCAGTGAAAGCACCAAGTCCTAACCACTGGGCTGCCAGGGAATTCCCAAGTTCACTTTTTTTGGTGTGTTATACTATTAGTTTTGATTTTCCCTCAGTTTTTGTAAGTTATCTAAATATTGGTGATAGTACCCTTTATCTGTGATGTACGTTGTAAATGTTTTCTTCCAGTTTGTTGTCCTGGCTTTGTTTAGGATGTTTTTGCCATGCAAAAGGTTATTAATTTTATGTAGTCAAATTTATCATTTTTTTCTTTCATTGCATCTAGATTTTGAGTACTAGTTAGAAAACCTTTTCCTGCACCTAAGTTATAGAAGGATTCACCCATATATTCTCTTGGTAATTGGTTTTTTTAATTCTATATTTAGATTCCTTATACATTTGGGGTTTACTCCTGTGTACAGTATGAGATTGTATCTTATTTTCCACATGCTAACCAGTGGAACCATTTGTTATTAATTCATCTTTACTCTAGTGGTTTTAGATTCCACCTTTATCATAAATTAAATTTCCTTGAGTACTTGGATCTATTTTTGGACTTTCTTTTCTGTTCTACTGTTCTGACAGCATTTGAGTAGTATTTATGTTCATGTCTGTGGGAGGGTCTAAATAGTCATTACTTGTGTGTGTGTGTGTTTTTTTAAATTTTGGTTGCGTTGGGTCTTCGGCACTGCATGCGGGCTTTCTCTAGTTGCAGCGAGCAGGGGCTACTCTTCATAGCGCTGTGTGGGCTTCTCATTGTGGTGGCTTCTCTTGTTGTGGAGCACGGGCTCTAGGTGCATGGGCTTCAGTAGCTGTGGCACGCAGGCTCAGTAGTTGTGGCTCGCAGGCTCTAGAGCGCAGGCTCACTAGTTGTGACGCATGGGCTTAGTTGCTCTGCGGCACGTGGGATCTTCCCGGACCAGGGATCGAACCCATGTCCCCTGCATTGGCAGGGGGATTCTTAACCACTGCACCACCAGGGAAGTCCCATTACTTGTGTTTTTAGAGACAAACATTGATTCTGAACCACCCTAGGTTTTTATTAGACTCAGGGCCTCAGTTCTTGATCTCTTTTTACTCTTCAGTCCCTTCCACTCTTACTTCCTGCTCTCAAAATATACAGCCAAATTGAGCATCTGAGATGAGGAAGTAGGAGAAGTCCTATGGGTCATATGGATCTATTTATTGCTTTAAGGAAATTTATACAAAAACAAAGGCATAACTTTTATCTCAAAGGGCAGAGAGTTTGTGTGTGGGGTAGTATGTCCACAATTACATGTGTGATCCTATTCAGTATGGTGATAATTTTTAGAAATGGAACTAACCTTTAAAGAAAGTATATTGTCTCTTTTAAATTTAAAGCTGTTGGACTTTTTTTTCCTTTTCCTTTTTTCCCCCTCATCTACATATAAATTTTTATGTGTCTGTCCTTTAGGTTTGTTGTAATGGTACAAGGGTATTTGTGCAAAAGGAAATTCTTGATCAATTTTCAGAGGAAGTAGTGAAACAGACCCAAAGGATAAAAATTGGAGATCCCCTTCTGGAAGACACAAGGATGGGTCCCCTGATCAACCGACCACATCTGGAGCGAGTCCTTGGGTTTGTTAAAGTGGCAAAGGAGCAGGTGAGAAACAAGTGGAGGTGAGATGAGAGGAGGGGGAGTGGGAGTTACTCCTAGGTTACTTGCTCTGTGCTTCTTTCCTACGGTCATATCCATTTGGGAGCTGTATTCTGCATTGTACTTGCAGTGGAGTGACTAAGTATGCATTTGTTCAGGACACAAGTGGCATTTCGGGAATGCATACTGGGGTTTTATGCTTAACATAAAATATGCGTTCTTTTTTCTTTTTTGGCAGGGTGCTAAAGTATTATGTGGTGGAGACCTCTACGTACCTGAAGATCCCAAATTAAAGGATGGGTATTACATGAGACCTTGTGTGTTAAGTATGTCCTCTTCTTGTTTGCTTTTAAACAGTTTGAATTAAATGTCAGATAGACAAGAATATTTATAAACTGTGTATATGGTATAAGGCAAGGGTTGGCAAACTATGTGTCCCCGCTACTCAGATTTAAGGAGTAGAAGTTCTCCCTTACCTTGGAAGCCTCATGTGTGCCCCTCCTTTTCTTGGACAATGATATCAGTTACCTGGGACTTAACTGGGTATACAGCTGTTGTTCTAGAATCAAGGCACTCCAAAAAAATGAAAGGGCATGTTTGTTAAAAATTCAGTAATGAATTTCTTTTCTCAAGAAAGTTGGTAAAGAATATGCTTTTCTTTGAACTTCAGGCCATCAATATAATAAAACCAATTTGTTGGACAATATATTAATATTTTCAAAAATTATATGATATAATAACTTTAACACTTCCTTTCAATCTGAAAAATCTCCTGGTTTGGACAGCCAAGTATGTGGTCATCCTACTGTCTTCACATCCATCTCCTTCTCTTCTACTGGGGGTGACACTGTTCTAGATGTTGTTGTTGTCATTTACTTTTCTCTGTCATTTTATATTGTATGTTAGTATCTCCTATAAAAATATTGCTAGTTTCCTTGGCTTTAGAAAACTATATATAGTTGGAATTATGTTGTATAATTCCTTACACCTTATCCTGCAGATAGATTCAGCTGATTTTTGTCCCTGAGGTTGATAGTGGTGTCACTTTTCAACACTTGATATTTGGTGCAGTTTAACCTTTTAGGTCTTGCTAAAAAGCTAAAGATCCGCTGAGGTTTAAAGGCTGTGAATTTAGCATCCATGCTATGGATTAGCTTGTAGCTATTAAGGAAGAGGAAAAACTTACTCTATGTTTTTACATAGAAAATACAGGTTAAACAGTAGTGTATATGGTATTATCCCAAATCTATTAAAAATCAAATATGTGCATGGGAAAAAGAAGGAACAGAGGATATGCATCATATTTTTTTAAAGGAATCAGGTTTTTTGTTTTTGTTTTTAAATAAATTTATTTTATTTATTTATTTTTGGCTGTGTTGGGTCTTTGTTGCTGCACATGGGCTTTCTCTAGTTGTGGTGAGTGGGGGATACTCTTCGTTGTGGTGCATGGGCTTCTCATTGCAGTGGCTTCTCTTGTTGTGGAGCATGGGCTCTAGGTGCATGGGCTTCAGTAGCTGTGGCACGGGGCCTCAGTAGTTGTGGCTCACGGGCTCTAGAGCACAGGCTCAGTAGTTGTGGCACACGGGCTTAGTTGCTCCGTGGCCTGTGGGATCTTCCCAGACCAGGGCTCGAACCCATGTCCCCTGCATTGGCAGGCAGATTCTTAACCACTGTGCCACCAGGGAAGTCTGCATCACAATATTGATAGTGAATTTCTCTAGATGCTGGGATTAAAGGTGATTTTTTATTGTACTTTGTGCATTTCTGAATATTACAGATTTTCTACAAGAACATGTATTTTACAATTAGGAAAAAAATATTTTTAAACAAACTGTGAACCTATGCAAAGGACAGGGAGCTAACTACCTTAACTTCATTCTAGTGATTCTGAAAGCCTTGTTTGTCATCTACAGTGTCAGTATCACTTGGAAAACTGTTAAAAATGCAGATTTCTGGTCCCTGCCCTAGACCCCCAAATGTCACTTTCAGGGCCCAGGACCTTGAGATCTGCATGTTAGTAAGTCCTCAGTTCATTTTTACGCATGTTAAAGTTTGAGAATGACTCCAGAACCTCAATCTTTAGATTCATTTACTTGAGATTTGGGGCTAAAGTATAATGAGTGTTATGCGTGGGGCAGGAACCTTTTCTTTTCTCATAACATCAACTGCCGCTTTATCCCCTCATCTCTTTTGACTCTCCAATATAGAATGCATTGCACACAGAGCCATACTGTGTTATCAACCTGTGTAAGACAAACTGTATTCTGGGACTGTTGGGTAATGAATTGTCTTGAGTAATTTAATATTCTGGCTAACAGTTTCCCTAAAAATTGTATGTAGATTAGTAATTTTCAAAGATTTAGATTATAATAAACTATCCTTAAACATAACCTAAAATTATTTAATATACCTTTGAAGATAGTTTAGGTTTAGGTTTAGTTTAGGTTTAGTTAGATAGTTTAGCACATTCTTTACAGATGACCAGAGTGCTGTTCTTACTTTGTATGCACAAGCTGTGATTCATCTCTTGTGAGATTTTAGAGTCTTCCTCTTTGTAGATATGTGAGAAGTTGGTTTTTAGCTTTGGCTAGTGTAAAGCTGGTGTTTAAAGTAGGGTTCTCAAGCTGTTTTTCTGCCTCCACATTGTTTACATGTATCACACAACCTTACAAACAACGTTATCTCACTCCATGTGTGGTTGCCAGCATTGAGGTGAGCTGTTCTTCAGCCAGAGTGTGGATAAAAGCATCACTATCTTGAGGATCAGTGGGGTTCAGTATTTCACATCTAAATATATGAGCTTCTTTAGACATATGCATATTTTAAAATGTCAAGTGTGAATTTAATCTTTTTAGGGAATTAGCCACTTAAAAACTTAAGTACATTTTCATATAAAATGAACACTCCTTTAGTTATTTCTAAGTTATTTTTACATTGTATTTTCTTTTTAAAAATATTGTTTCTCATTCTAATCATATCAGTCATTAAGAAAATGTGAAAAAATATAAAAAATGTTAATCATGTGTAACATTTTAACAAATTGGGAGGATATATACAGTTTGTATCTTTTTCAGTGAGTGTTAATCATGAGCATTTACTTATTAAATTTTCTTCAAAAACATTACTTTTTTTTAAAAATCATTTTAATTCATTTGGAGTGCATCCTATACACACACACACACACCGTTTTTTTGTTTTTTTTGTATTTTTTTTATTTTGGCTGCGCTGAGTCTCCGTTGTGGTGCACGGGCTTCTTTAGTTGTGGCACGCGGGCTTCTGTAGTTGTGGCATGCGGGCTTCTGTAGTTGTGGCATGCGGGCTCCAGGGCACGCAGGCTCAGTAGTTGGAGCGCGTGGGCTCTCTAGTTGTGGCATGCAGGCTTAGCTGCCCTGCGGCATGTGGGATCTTAGTTCCCCAACCAGGGATCGAACCCGCATCCTCTGCATTGGAAGGTGGATTCTTAACACTGGACCACTAGGGAAATCTCCAAAACATTACTTTTTGAGGCTTCATAGAAGTTCATCATTGGGTTGTGTACCATTCACGTGATCATCCCATCTATTTTGGATGTATAGTTTGTTGCTTCTAGTTTTGACTGTCACAGGAATGTTGTGATGGAAGTCCTTGTATGTACATCCTTGTCCACCTCATTAGCTATTTCCTTATGATGAATTCAAAAAAGTAGATTTAGAATGAACACAGAGGCCATGGCTCCTTAATACGTAGTGTTAAATCGTCATTCAGAAAGGATGCTCGGATTTATATTCACACTGAAAGTGTCACGTTGAAATTTCTCTAAAGCCGTGTATTCACTGTTTACTATGAACAGGAAATTTTAACGTGCCAGAAATAATCATTCCTTTGCTGATGTTTGGTTTTTTAATAATGTTTGCAGCTAATTGTAGAGATGACATGACCTGTGTGAAAGAAGAGATTTTTGGACCGGTTATGTCCATTTTATCATTTGACACTGAAGCTGAGGTTCTGGAAAGAGCCAATGATACCACTTTTGGACTAGCAGCTGGTGTCTTCACCAGGTAGGTGGGGAAGGACACCTCAAATGGCTTTGAAGAAATGGGGCTGCAGTGTCTTCTTAGATATTTAATTGATCTTATTCCCTCACTGGAGTTTGCCCTCACTGCATTTTCGTCAGCACTTTCTATTTGCTTCAGCTAAAGTCAAAAGATGGCAAAGTAGCATTTCACAGTTAGCCCTGAATAGCCAGAGAACCCTAGTGTTGAGTTTAAATTCAGCTATTAGCTTTATTGATGAAAATCTATCCTTTTTTCATTCATACATTGAATAAATATTTAAGTTTCTGATCTATGAAAAGCATCAGGTGCCTATTAAAAACATGTATGTCAAAGAATTTAGAAATCCGTAAGCATATAAATACTGGGCAGTATTCTTCAAAGCCATGATTTTTAGCTTTATAGTAGTCCCTAAATTGGAATGCATTGTAACACATGTGGGCCTTTTTTCTATTGTGTGTTTAGGGTGCTATTTCCAATTTTAACTATTGTCAGTAATGTTGGGATTAATATCTTTGTACATAAACTTTAACCACTATAAGAAAAACAAAAAGTGATTTCGGAGAAAAATTTCTTGGAAAATTCTTGCAGATTGCTTGTTTATGTACAAATTCTGATTAGTCTTTGGCAGTAGAAGGCAGTTTTCTAAGACTGTTTACACTTGGGATTATGCTGTTTCTTTAGTGATATACAAGGTTATTATTTTTTGTAGTTTTGTGGTCAGGAACGTGGGATGGAAGACCCAAGTGTCCCTTGAGGACCTGATGTAATAGCTTCTTTTTGAGTTCTGAAGAAAAAAGTGAGGAGCTACTTTTTTAAAAAAAAAAATAGACTTTATTATTATTTTTTTAATTAATTAATTTATTTATTTATATTTTGGCTGTGTTGGGTCTTCGTTTGTGTGCGAGGGCTTTCTCGAGTTGTGGCAAGCGGGGGCCACTCTTCATCGCGGTGTGCGGGCCTCTCACTGTCGCGGCATCTCTTCTTGCAGAGCACAGGCTCCAGACGCGCAGGCTCAGTAGTTGTGGCTCATGGGCCCAGTTGCTCCGCGGCATGTGGGATCTTTCCAGACCAGGGCTTGAACCTGTGTCCCCTGCATTAGCAGGCAAATTCTCAACCACTGCGCCACCAGGGAAGCCCAAAGTAGACTTTATTTTTAAGAGCACTTTTAGGTTCACTGCAAAACTGAGTGCAAGTACAGAGATTTCCCAGCTACCCCTGCCCCACACATGCATAGTCTCCCCCATGATCCACATCCCCCACCAGAGTGGAACAGTTGTTAGAATTGATGACGCTACATGAACACATCTTTATCACCCAAAGACTATAGTCCACATTAGGGTTCACTCTTGGTGTGCATTCTGTGGGTTTGGACAAATGTATAATAACTTGTACTCACTGTTGTAATATCATACAGAGTAGTTTCACTACCCTAAAAGTCCTCTCTGAGGAGCTGCTTTTTTTTGTTTGTTTGTTTTATTTTGTTTTGCTTTGTTTTTGGGGGGCTGTGCCTCACAGCTTACGGGATCTTAGTTCCCTGACCAGGGATTGAACCCAGGCCCTTGGCAGTGAAAGCACAGTCTTAACCACTGCACCACCAGGGAAGTCCCAGGAGCTGCTTTTTTTTATTTTATTTTTTTTGGCAGTATGCGGGCCTCCCACACTGTTGTGGTCTCTCCCGTTGCGGAGCACAGGCTCCAGATGCACAGGCTCAGCGGCCATGGCTCACGGGCCCAGCTGCTCTGTGGCACGCGGGATCTTCCCGGACCGGGGCACGAACCCGTGTCCCCTGCATCGGCAGGTGGACTCTCAACAACTGCGCCACCAGGGAAGCCCAGGAGCTGCTTTTTTTGATTTGAGGATTGAGTGGGATAAGTCTCTCCTCTTGCTTTGCTTTGCCACCAAAATACAGACAAAGGCCAGTTACAAAGGAGGGTAACTTTTTTTTTTTTATTTTAAAAAAACAGCTTTGTTGGGATAATTCATGTACCAAACAATTCACCTATTTAAATTGTGCAATTCAGTAGTTTTTAGTATATTTACAGATTGTACAACTGTCATTATAATCTAATTTTAGAACATTTCTTCATTCTAAGAACAATAACAGTTACTCTGCATTTTTCCCCTCCCCCCAGTCCCTGGCAACCACTGATCTACTCTGTCTTTATAGATTTGCATATTTCGAATATTTTACGTAGATGAAATCATACGGTATGTGACCCTTCACGACTGGCTTCTTTCACTTAGCTCATCTACTGGCTTCTTCTCAAAGTTCATTTACTGTTATAGTATGTATCACTACTTTATTCCTTCCTACTACTGAGTAATATTCTGTTGTATGGATATATCACATTTTGTTTATTCATTGACCCATTGATAGACATTTGGGCTGTTTCTACTTTTTGGCTATTATGAATAATGCTCCTGTGAGCATTCATATATGAGTCTTTTTGTGGATATTTGTATATTTCATTTCTGGTATATACCCAGGAGTGGAATTGCTGGATCCTATGGTGACTCTGTGTTTAACTATTTGAGGAACAGCTAAACTGTTTTCCAAAGTGGCAGTACCATTTTACATTCCCATCAGCAATGTATAAGGGTTCCAGTTTCTCCACATCCTAGTCAGCAATTGTTATTGTCGGTTCTCTTGATTTTAGCCATCCTAGTGGTTGTGCAGTGGTGTCTTGTATCAGTTTTGATTTACATTTCTGTGAGTTGTCTTTTTACTTTCCTGATAGTCTCATTTGCAGCACAAAATTTTAAAATTTTGTCAGTGTAATTATTCTATTTTTTCTTTATCTGTTACTTTTGGTGTCATGTCTAAGAAGATTGTATCTAACCGAAGGTCATGAAGATTTATTCCTGTTTGCTTCAAAGAGTTCTGTGGTTTTCACTCTGACATTTTAGGTCAGTGACCCATTTGAGTTAATTTTTGTGTGTAGTGTAAGAAAGGGATCTTCCTTCATTCTTTTGCATATGTATATCCAGTTGTTCTAGCACTATTTGTTGAAAAGACTATTTTCCCGCATTGAATTGTTTTGGCACCCTTGTTGCTGCTGCTTATTTTATACATGCGTTTGGATAGACTATAAAATTCAAATCCTTACCTATTTTGCATGGATGGTATAAGATTTTAAAACACATTTTGAAGAAACAAGAATTTGGCAATGTTTTGAGACCCTTAGGAGTGACAGTCTAACTTTTCCTGGTAAGGCTGTAGCAAAAGAAACTGTGAATAACCAATGCATTTTTTTCTTCACAGGGACATCCAGCGTGCCCACAGAGTGGTGGCTGAGCTTCAGGCTGGAATGTGCTTCATTAACAACTATAATATCAGCCCAGTGGAGTTGCCCTTTGGTGGATATAAGAAGTCAGGTGAGGATCTGGGAACTGTGAAAGCAAACCCCCGTCTCTAGAGACACTGGTCATAATTCATTCCTTATGGAACAGGTTCCTAAACCTGTGTGTGTATCAGAATCACCTGGAAAAGTATATGAATTCCTGGTCCTCCTCAGGCCCACTGTATCCGTCTCTGGGAATGGAAGCTGAGCATCTTTATTTTTTCCAGAAGCTCTCCAGAAGTCTTTGACGTGTAGACGGGATTGTGAACAGCTGACATATATCTGAAAAAGGTTTATCTCATTGGTAGGATTACTTTTTCCTCACAGTCTGTGATTGCCATTAAGTGTAACCACCCCTAGGCGTTCTAACCGTGGCAAGTTTGTAAATCTAGTCTGTTAGGAGATTTGAGGCATCAGGAACATAGCCATTACTTTGAGGTTCTTCCTTTGGAGTTTGTTGCTAATTTCACCAATTCTTGAAAATTGGTTTGGACTTTGTAGGTGCACCATTCTAAGAGTCCAGCCCCTAGTCTCCTGGCAGATATTTATGGCCATCACAGTGTTGGCAAACATATAAACATGGATGAATGATGATGAGACGGTGGGTGTTAATTTGACAGTTTTATTTGGTATTGCGTTTGGTATCATTCTGGCATTCTCTAGTCATACTTCACTAGTCATTCTTGTCCCTATGGGGTACCTGGAGGAGCTGTAACACAGACCTAAATGCAGGGTAGGAACCAAGGCTCTGTCTTATTAATTCATAACCCTCAGTTTGTTTGGACTCTGCAGCTTTGGCCTCAGTGGGGCCTCTGAGGCCAGCTTTCCCTTCCCTAAACCTGAATCTTTGGATCAGTGCCCATGGATGTGCCTATATGAGACGAGAGGGACAGAAAGCTGGCCTGACATGCCCAACGGGCTCCGTGCTGAGAGGATTTGGAAAGGAACAAAAGGCAGAGTGAGGCCTTAGCAGGGCCATTGTGTATGTCCCATTTGGAATGATGCCCCCTGGAGATGTGCATTTTTGGAGACTGGGCCTTGCTCTTAGGATGCAGAGCCTGCCTCAGTCTGGGGTAGGGGACACAGGAAGGCTGTTCTTTTAGCACGTAACCTCATATACTAGTGATTGGGCAGTGTCTTGGCTTTGAGTAACCTGAGAGCCTAAAGGGTCCACTCCCCACGTGAGTGGACAGAGTGTAAATAGTAGGTGCTCTTACAGATTTAGTATAAGAGAAGTTAATAAGCCTGTTATGTAGAGTTAAGTTTTAAGTTAGCACTGACTTTCAAAGGCATCAGGTTGATTGATAATTGTAGAGAATGCTCTAATGCTTGATAAGAAAGTCTGAACATGTTTAGACCTTAGTCTAGAAGAGTAGATACTAGAAGTTAAGAGTCATACTGGTAAGAAATGAAACCTAAATATTTCCCCATCCCCGAAGGCTAGTGTGTCACTTTTCCGACGTCTAGCTCCACAGTTAATACATGCAGTTGAGGACTTGATCCCAGAACTTCTTGGCTCTGCGCTCTTCCCCAGCCCTGGGAGCAGTGCCTGTTTCCACAGGTCACTGTGGCTGGATTACCACAATGGCTCACCCTCACCCTTTCTCTTCCTTTCAGGGTTTGGCAGAGAGAATGGCCGTGTGACAATTGAGTATTATTCACAACTAAAGACTGTGTGCGTGGAGATGGGTGACGTGGAGTCTGCTTTTTGAAAACGTGCAGTGAAGCCAGTGAACACGGCCGGGCCTGGGAATAATGAGAACCGGCTCTCTTGACCGCAGCGGTGCAGCCACCTACCAGTTTAGATCCAGAATGTTGGCCATTCAGGATAAGAGAATGGTTCAGTGTTACTCTTCATCGCTCAATCAGTTTCCTAAGTGTATGTCAGAATATTGCCATCGGTAAAAAAATTTCCTCACATGTAAAACTTGATCCAGCCCTGAGGATGTTATACCTCGTTGAATCTAGAGCTCCCTGCAGGGTGAAAGCTATTTTTCCTTTATCTAGAAAAGCACGTAATTATTCAGTCTATACCCCTCACAGTGTGAGCAACTTCTTTAGTCTCCATTGTTCAGATATGACAACAGCATAAGGATTGATGCATAAGAACCGGCTCTCTTGACCGCGGCGGTGCAGCCACCTACCAGTTTAGATCCAGAATGTTGGCCATTCAGGATAAGAGAATGGTTCAGTGTTACTCTTCATCGCTCAATCAGTTTCCTAAGTGAAAATGTGCCTAAGTGCCTTTTAGATGCTAATCAAGAAAGCTGTGATTTTCCTTAAAGCAAATTTCTCTGAAAATCTTTGAGAGCTACTAGCACACTACTGGAGAACAGGGGGAGGGACCAGGATTGTTCTTCCACAGAGCCGACCCACTGACAGTTTCATTCCCTAGCTTGCTTTAAAGAACCCATGCCTTTAGAGGTTCCTGGGGGAATCAGCAGAGATTTCTGCTCCTTGACATTTTTAAAGACATGGCCCCTCGTCATTCCATTCAGAAGGCTGGCAGTCAGGAGAGAGGGCTTGGCTAATAGACTGGTCAGTTTGGTGTGAATGCTGACTGGCCAGAGCCAGCGCTGCGGGGATGGGGGAAACTGGCTCCAGTCCTTGAGTTACAGCTTGCTCTCTTATGACAGAAGAGTTTCCTTTTAAACGTACAGATAATTTGTAATCCATTGCAGTATACTGAAACTAAATAAATCATACCATCAGTCCTTTCAGTGTCATGTTTTGAAGCTATACACATCTCAGGGTTATAGGAGGACACAGGATAGGGCTAAAGTTAAACGTTTTAAGGCAGAGGATTTGACCTTCTTTGCAGTGAGTACACATGGGCAGGCTTCTGTTGCTGTAATGAACTTTCAGTGGCCCATTCAGACTTCTGGGCTCCATGTTCTTCCCAGCCCAGATAAACGGGGCCTGTCCTTAAAGGGCTGTCAGATCATGGTGACTTCTCAGACTGTTGCAGTGATCCTCATCTTTTTTTTTTTTTTTTTTTTTTT
>NC_041217.1:64085526-64098857 GCF_002837175.3 Physeter macrocephalus
TCAGCAGCCATGGCTCACGGGCCCAGCCGCTCCACGGCATGTGGGATCTTCCCGGACCAGGGCACGAACCCGTGTCCCCTGCATCGGCAGGCGGACTCTCAACCACTGAGCCACCAGGGAAGCCCAGTGATCCTCATCTTGTCCTCTTGTCTTCCTTTCATGGGAATAATTTAGATTTAATAGTGGTATTAGGGTTCTCCAGAGAAACAGAACCAATAGAATAGAACAGATACATATAAGAGAAGATTTCTTATAGGAATTGGCTTACGTGATTATGGCGGCTGCGAAGGCCCACAATCTGCTCTCCACAAGCTGGAGATCCAGGAAAGCTGGTGGTGTAATTCAGTCCATGTCCCGAAGCCTGAGAACCAGGAGTGCTGCTGTCTGAGGGCAGAAGATGGATGTCTCAGCTCAAGCAGAGAGAGTGAATTTGCCCTTCTTCTGCCTTTTCTATTTGGGCCCTGAATGGATTGGATGATTCCGACCACATGGGGAGGGCCATCTGCATTACTCAGTTCACCAGTTCAAATGCTGATCTCTTCTGGAAACACCCTCATAGACATACCCAGGCATCCCATCGCCCAGTGAGGTTGACATGTAAAATTAGTCATCACAGTAGCTAAGAGGTAAGGGATGATTCTTGTTACTGGGCCTGCATCTGATTATCTATTATGATGGGCAAAAACTGTAGTTAGAGGATGAGAACAGTTGAATCAGCCTCTCTTGATGGATATTCGCACAGCGGGCACATACAGGATACTGAGCAAGGCCAACAGTGATCTCATCCTGGGTCTTCGGGGGTCCTTGTGTGACTTCCACAGTAGGAGCCGCCTGGGAGAAGACAAGTTTCTGGCAGTCCCTCTGAAGAGAGAACAGCCAGGGAAAGGGAACCAACATTTGAATACTCCCTGCGATCCATCTGCTACTTCCCTTCTCATTGAATACTCACACTAAACATAAGAAAGTTGTTAGCCCCAATTTTCAGATGAAGAAGCTGAGAATTGGAGAAGTCTGGACCACAGCCAAGTCAGTAAGTTGAAGAGTAGAGTTCCAGTCCAGCTATGTGGGACTTTAACGCTTATGCTTTCTGCTCTCCTTCCCCGATTCCTAGACCTTAACTCATTGTATTCATTTTGTATGACTGCTGTAACAAATTACCACAAATGTGGGGACTTTAAAACAACACATTTATTATCTTGTAGTTCTGGAGGTCAGAAGTCCAAAATGGTTTCACTGGGCAAAAACCAGGGTGTTTACAGGGCATGCTCCCTCTGTAGGCTCTAGGAGAGACTCTTTCCCCTCCTTTTCCAATCTCTAGAGCTGCATTCTGTGGCTCACGGCCCCTCCTCTTTGTTTAGCAGCAACAGCTTAGCATCAAGTCTCTCTGCTTCCATTGCCTTCTTCCTCTGTGTAGTCAGATGCCCCTCTGCTTCCCTCTTATATGGACACTTATGATAGTATTGAGGGCCCACCGGATGGTCCATAATAGTCTCTTATCTCAAGATCCTTAACATAATCATATCTGCAAAGTCTCTTTTTGCCATATAAATATTCACAGGTCCCGAAACTTAAGATGTGACATAGCTGGTGGGGAGCATTATGCAGCCTACCGCACCCAGCATGGTCCAAAGTGTGTTCCAGGATGTCATCAACTATCGTACTTCACAAATTTACCTGAACAAAGATTCTTGTTTGTTAATGAAGCATCTTAGGAGAGTAATAATATGTACAAAATGCACTTAAGGAAACATGATTTAACCAAGAGGCCAGGCCTTCCTTTGATTTGGAAGAAGTTGTATCATCTAGTTAAATTCTCCTGGAGTCTCCTTTTTCTCTACTAGTATTTTTTTTAAATATTTATTTATTTGGCTCCGCCAGGTCTTTAGTTGTGGCACGCAGGATCTTCGTTGGGGTGTGCAGGATCTTTAGTTGCGGCGTGCAAACTCTTAGTTGTGGCATGTAGGCTCTTAGTTGTGGCATGGGGGATCCAGATCCCTGACCAGGGATCGAACCTGGGCCCCCTGCATTGGGAGCGTGGAGTCTTACCTACTGAACCACTCGGGAAGTCCCTCTACTAGTATTTGATTAACTTTTGAAAGTTAAGCAGAAGGTACCCTTCTTTTTCCTACTCCCATCTAATATATCTCCCAGAGGTAACTACTGTTAACATTTGGGTGCATATCTTTCCTAGGATTTTCTTAAATAACTGCCAGCTAACCCTGTATCCTGATGAGGCCACATGTAAATTTATTCAACTCATGTCCTTTTATATGCATTTTAAGATTTACTTGGTTGACAGGTTCCTGTGCTACAGCGTCATTTAACTGCTACGGATAGAAATGGTTTTGGAATTGTATTCATGAGAGAAAGAAGAAAACCAAGACCCATGTTGGCTTACTCCTTTGCAATAGCTTAGAGTCCTGATCTCTGGCTTGGCTTTTCTGTGATTCCAAACAGAGGCAGTCTCTCACTTGGGCAGGTGTTTTTCAGACAAAAGGCGTGGCCACTGGGTCCCTTCTTTCCTCCTGCTGCTCTTTATTTCTTACACCTTCCATCCTCTTGCTGCCTAAGGCAAGAGTCTGGCAGAAGGAAGGTGGGCTACAGTTTACTGACACCATCCACGGAAGTCATCCACCAGGAGCTTCCGGAGAAGGAGGGCAGCCCTGAGTTCCTTGCCTGCTTCTTACAATGGCAGAGTCTCCACCGTAGTTTCTCTGAAATGCCTAGTTCTGAGTTTGGCTTTCCTCAGAAGTAAAAATGATTCCTTGGTTTTTCTTATACCTAAAGACCTGTCTTTGTATTTCTTTTTACAGTGTGAGGGGGGCGAAAATCAGCAAAGGGGAAAGAGGAGACCAAGTCTTAGCAGTTAAATGATGCTGTGAAAAACTATCAGTCAGATCAGCAGTGAGCAGTCTCTTCAGAGTAAATCAGCATTCCTCATGGTCTTGCTTAAGGCCCTACTGCGGCTTTTAGTTCAGTTAGAACACAGTCCAAACTCCTCGCCGTGACCACCACTACCCTTCTCTGACTCCCCCCTCTGTCACTCTCCCTGTTCACCTGTGCGTTACTCTGCCAGGCCTGTTCTTGCCTCAGGAGGCTCACACTCACTGTCCCTCTTCCCCAGAGAGCATGCTTTTCCAGATCTTCACCTGTAGCCTCCTGAAAGCCAAAAACTAAACATTCACGTCCTTAAATCTGCAGTTGCTGCGCACATCCTTATCCCACTACACTGTTTTATTTACTTCAAAGCATTTATCACTGTTTGAGATTACAAGCTTATTATTTCTCCGATTCGAATGGAAACTCTAAAAGCCAGAACTGTCATGCCACTGGGCTCAGAAAGTCCCTAATATTTGCGTAAGTGAACGGATTAGAAGGGCTGGGGTAGAGCCTTGGTACTCAGTGTGGCCCAGGGGCAGCAGCCTGTGCTTGTTTGACCTGTGGAATCTCAGTTCTCACCTCAGGCCTCTGAATCAGAATCTGCATTTTAACAAGATCCCCAGGAGGTTCTTACGCACGATAGTTTGCCAAACACTGGTTTTAGAGCAACGGTTCTCAACTTTGGCCACATGTTTGAAGTACCCAGAGAGAGCTTTAAAAATACTGAGATTCTAATTTAATTGATTCGGGGTGTGGTCTGCTCATCTGGATTCTTAAAAGGTCCCTGCTGGGGTGAATTTAGGGGACAGACAAGGTGGAGAACCACTGCTTTACTGCTGTGCTATCCAAGTACAGTAGCCATTAGCCACATTTAGCTATTTAAACACAATTAAAACTAAATAAAAACTCAGGTTTTTAGTTGCTCTCGTCACATTTCAAGTACTCGATGCCACACATGGGTTGTGGTAACTATAGTGGACAGTGCAGTTGAATAATACTTCCATTATGTCAGAAAGTTCTATTGGACAGTGCTGCTTAAGAGAGGGAACTGAGAGAGCTGTTTTCGATTGAGTTAGAGCATCTTTGGAGGCAAGTGATAAAGGGATGAAAGGAAAGTGGGGCAAACTCTGGGGGTGTCCTTGGAACATAAGGTAACCTGGTTGCTGACTTGATGGATGAAGTTTCACCAGCAGGTGGCTCTCCTGCTTCCTACCACATCTTGTGCTGGAACCTGAGCTGGCCCTTGGCCACGGGAGCATCGCGCTAGGTTTGATCCTCAAGAACCTTATACAGTAATGACAGGTGGAGGTCAAGGTGGTGGAATAGAAGGACGTGGAACTCACCTCCTCCCACAAATACATCAAAAATAGATCTACATGTGGAACAGTTCTCACAGAATACCTGCTGAACTCTGGCAGAAGATCTCATACAACCAAAGCTGTAAGAAAGATCACCGGGTAGGACAAAAGAAAAAAAAAAGTAATTAGGACAGCACCTGTGCCCCTGGGAGGGAGCTGTGAAAGAGGAAAAGTTCCCTCATTCTGGGAAGCCCCTTCATTGGCTGGGAGATCAGCTGGGACAGAAAGGGAGCTTCAGAGGCTCGGAGGGCAGTGCAGTAGCTGCAATTGTGGTAGGCAGAAAAGAGAGAGACCTACACAGACGGTCCTGGCCACGGGCAAACTAAATAATGCAGAAGAATGAATAAGTGATCTGGAAGATAAAATAATTGAAATCACCCGGTCAGAACAGCAGACAGACAAATGAAAAAAAATGAAAGCAATATATGAAACCTATGGTATAATATAAAGTGAGCCGATCTACACATAATAGGGATCCCAGAAGGAAGAAAGGGGATGAAAAATGTACTTGAAGAAATTTTGGTGGAAAACTTGCCAAACCTAAAGAAGGAAACAGATATCCAGGTATAAGAAGCACGGAAGGTCCCAAACAAGATGAACCCAAGCTGACCTACACCAAGACATCTAATAATTAAAATGGCAAAAGTTAAAGCAGGCATCCTGAAGGCAGCAAGAGAAAAACAGAGGGAACCTCCATAAGGCTATCAGCCGGTTTCTCTACAGAAACATTGCAGGCCAGAAGGGAGTGGCAAGATACATTCAAAGTCCTGAAAGGGAAATATCTGCAACCTAGGATACTCTACCCAGGGAGAGTATCATTTACAATAGAAGGGGTGTTGGGCTGCACCCTGCAGGCCTACAAGCCTTGTACTTGCCCATCCTTGAGACCAAAGAAAGATCCTGGAGTCAATGATAGAGACCTCAGTGGTTTAATGGGTGGTGGATCTTTCATGTCTGAAGCAAGATCCTGGAATGACACCCCACCATGTGTGCATAGTGGGTAGGACATGGCAGCAGTCTTTGTTCCTGGGGTGAGGGTGAGGTTACCAGTTATAGGGGGAATTGAGGTCAGGTTGGCTCATCAGTTACCAGGGAAACTAGCAGAGGGGCATGCTCCTCACCACCCTATTAATAAGTTATCATGGTGGAGATATTCTGATCTGAAGATTAGAACAGTCACTAGCTGGGTTGGGGGCAAGTATGTAGGAAGGTCAGTCATGTGAGTAGGGTGTAGGTGAAGCAGGCACTGGTTGAGCAGGGGATGTACAGAGAGCAGCCATCTTGGTGGCATGATCATACACTCCACCCCTACATATGCTGCACAACCCTCACAATCTTGGTCTGCCCCTCTTCTGTGATATCCCTGGGGTCAGGTATGTAGGGGGGCACTGCAACCAGATGCCACAAATACAGATGGCAGCAGCCAAATAGCATCAAGAGTAAGATACCCAGTAGGCTAAGAACAGTCATTTGCCAGAATGTGGGCAAATTTTGGAGCCAAGAAGCACTTACTGGGGTAATGGAGAGGGAGTCAATAGCAGCAGTGCCCTGTCTGGTTATAAGGAAGGTAAGGCCAACCGTGTTTTTCACAAATCCCGAGCAACCCCCATGGGGAGGAGAAGGCCCCAGCTCTAAAAAATACATTCTGGTGGAGTTAGCAGTTACCCCATGTTTTGTTAGGGGTGGATGCATTAGGTCTTTCCAAACAAAAAACAGTTAATGACACTAGTTGGTCTTGTGTGTCCAGAAGCCAGCCTATTCCACTCCACACAGTGTAGCCTGGGGGGGGCTCATGGGCAAAGTGTATGATGTGTCACATGGTAATGTTTACCGACAGGGTCCTTCTGACCTACTGGCATGTGGGACAGGAAGACGGTAAGGGTCTTCCCCGCCCCTCCCCTCCCCCCCCCGCCACTGTCAGTCGTCTCCACATGGTCACATTAGCCAGGACGATTTTTCATGGAAATCCAGAGGAAGACAACAACGGCATCTTGCTGTTGCCATTAACCCAGCAATTAGACTCTTTTCTCTGTGAGGTTATTGTTGCTGCTCAGTCCTCGAATAGATTTCCTCCACTCAGGCTAGGGACAAAATGTAAGACACCTAACAGGCACAACACAGAGAAGATCATGACTATTAAGCAAAATACAAGCCGTATCCATATTCTGAGATAATATCAACCACACCTGCCTGTCGTTTTTGTCCAGGTCTGTAATATAGTTCAGAAAACAAGTTTTCAGTAATACAGGAATGTGTCCAAAATCACACCTACAGTGGCCACCTAGGCTCCTCCAAACTGGCTGTGGTGGAATTCCTCAGAAGTCTCAGACTGAATTCCCAAAAGGCCTCTCAAGGCCAGGAAAGCCATACCAAGGCCTGCCATCAACTCTGCCTTGGTGGAGTCCCCTCTTGTAGAAGTCCCCCAAATATTGAGATCCCTGCACATGGCAGGAGACAGCCTTTCCCATTCACCTGCTTGGAACCCAAGAGTCTCCAATTTCTGGAGGGTCCAGGCAGAGAGAAAAGAAAAATGTTGCAATTGTACCCATAGGTATAGTTTACCAAATTGCTGGAAGTCAAAACTAACTTGAAGGGAAGGGCTTCCCTATATCTGGAAAACATAGATCAAAACCAGTAATACTCCAGACAAAAACCATAAAAATTATAACCGTATACACCAGTTCACTCAGTAACCAATCCTTTTAACTTTTTATGAAATCATCAGGTTTTCCATTAGCATTCTTTGATTTCTTACCCAGTCAGCAGTATGAGCTGAAACTTATGAGACCTGTACTTGTCAAAGTCCTTCCTATGAATCTTCTTGAAGATGGAGCACTTTTTGCAAAAGCATCAGAGTACAACAATAATTGTCTATAAATGACGGAAGACTTAAAAAGGTACAGTTAAACACCTGATTACAATGTAATCAATAAAGAAACTTGGTTACAATAACTAGAATTATGACTGATTATAATCTTAACCCTTAAAAACCTTAATCTCTGGCAAAAACCAAGGAGTAAGTAATTGTGAACTTTTTTATACCAGCATTTCCTGATTGGAAAACTTACGCTTTAGTCTTCGTCTCCTAAGAAGGCAAAGGTAGGTAAACTTAGACCCACCCAGCAATTAATGTTCCAATATTTTATCCTATTTGAAATGACCCAGATAGTCAATGAATTCTCTTCATTTAGTTTCAAGTTGCCAAAATCTGGAGAGACTATTTTAGATAGATATTCCCAAAACATAGTAATTCCTAGAGAGTTTGTCCCAAATCTCTTATCTCATTTACATTTCCTTAAAGTTTCATTATATCAAGTTCTTTTCTTTTTTTATTAATTAATTAATTAATTTTTGGCTTCGTTGGGTCTTCACTGCTATGCACAGGCTTTCTCTGGTTGTGGTGAGCGAGCTTAAGTAGTTTCAATAGCAGATATCAATTCAGTACTGAATATTTCCCAGATTGTGTGAACCTGAAATTCATTCTGGACGGTTTCTTTTTCTGAGAATTTATATAAGTGCTTAATTTCAGCCATTTAAACAGAGCTCATCCACAAACCAGTCTTCGCCATGCCATTTGGAGACAGAGACACATCATATTTATAAGGTACACATAGACATATATATATATATCTATATAGACACAGAGACCTCACAGTTTTCCTGCTAGAGTTTAAGAGGGTCTCTTTTTTCCCCCTTCACTCTCAGGTAGATTATTTACGTCTCAAAGACACAGGAAGAGAAATACCATTTCCTTCTAGAAAGCTAATTTCCTCTAATGGCATATGCAGAAACCAGTTTTAGAATGTCAAGAGTCCCATCTTGGACATTTTCAGGGAATTTTTTCAGTTTCTGAATAGCCAATTCAGTTTAAACAAATAATAGTGATAGACAATAGTACATATCATTCACTCACATTCATATCCATCACTTTCAGGGGAACATGAATCAGCATTCAATTTACCAGGACCCCTTAACAAGGGTCAAAACCAGGGAGAGACAACAGGATTTGGACTCATATACTGGGGCACTCATGCACACACCCAAGATTAAAGCCAAACCAGTTACAAAAGGCTCATTTTGATACAGTAGCAGAGCCATTAGGCCATTGTTCTCCATACTCTCTTGGCAGCCCGCATTCGTCAAGGACAGCCACCACAGGGCCCCACATACTAGTGGATAGCCACCCCAGGATTTCCCCTGCAACTTATGGGCCCCATGTGTTAGTGGACGGCCACATTGGGATTTCTCCCACAACTTGTATACCCCACGTTAGTGGACAGTCCCTGCAACTTTCCATTCCCTGTCCTTATTTCCTGATATCTCTGTGCTCACAGGAGTTTCCTGGGTCTCCTTGCTGGCTTTGTCAATTGTTGGGCTGCACCCTGCAGGCCTACAAGCTCTGTACTTGTCCATCCTTGAGACCAAAGAAAGAGCCCTGAGTCAGTGACAGAGACATTAATGGTTTAATGGATGGGGGATCTTACATGACTGAAGCAAGGTCCTGGAGCAACACCCCACTGTGTGTGGCAGATGGGCAGGACATGGCGGCAATCTTTGTTCCTGGGGTGAGGGCAAGGTTACCAGTTATAGGGGGAATTGAGGTCAGGTTGGCTCATTGGTTACCAGGGAAACTAGCAGAGGGGCACACCCCCTCACTGCCCCTTTGATAAGCTGTCAATCATGGTGGAGATATTCTGATCTAAAGATTATAACAGTCATTAGCTAGGTTGGGGGCAAATATGTAGGAAGAACTAGCTGGGGTGGGGGCAAATGTGTAGGAAGGTCAGTCATGTGAGTAGGGTATAGGTGAAGCAGGCACTGGTTGAGCAGGGGATGTACAGAGAGCAGGAGAACAACCATCTTGGGTGGTCTGATCATACAAGGAGAGAGAAAGAATTTCTCAGACATGCAAAAATTTAAAAATACAGCAATACTAAATCTATCCTGAAAGAAATATTGAGAGTCTTCTCTAAATAGAAAAGAAGCAAGAATCTATAAAGGAAAGAGAAAATCACAATAGGAAAGTAAAACACTAAAATAAGCCAGTACATAGATTAAAAAAAAAAATCAAAAAATTTTTGTGCAAGTGATTATAACTACAATGAACAGCAAAAGGATAAGCATGAAGATGTAAAAGAGGATATCAGAACCATAAAATGTGGGGAATGGGAGTAAGAAAAATGGTGGTGAGCGAGGGCTACTCTTTGTTGTGGTGCGTGGGCTTCTCATTGTGGTGGCTTCTCTTGTGGAGCATGGGCTCTAGGTGCATGGGCTTCAGCAGCTGTGGCACGCGGGCTCAGTAGTTGTGGCTCGTGGGCTCCAGAGGGCAGGCTCAGTAGTTGTGGTGCACTGGCTTAGTTGCTCCATGGCACGTGGGATCTTCCTGGACCAGGGCTCGAACCTGTGTCCCCTGCATTGGCAGGCGAATTCTTAACCACTGTGCCACCAGGGAAGTCCCCAAGTTATTTTCCTTGCTGACAAATTTGCAACAGATATATTAAGGTCTTACTTGACCTCTCATAAACCTAGGTACAACAGAAGTATTATACTTAACACTGATGACTCTAAAGACATATCTATATTAATCAAACCAACAAACTTAAGTAGTTTCAATAGCAGATATCAATTCAGTACTAAATATTTCCCAGATTGTGTGAGCCTGAAGTATTGTGGTGGCTTCTCTTGTGGAGCATGGGCTCTAGGTGCATGGGCTTCAGCAGCTGTGGCACGCGGGCTCAGTAGTTGTGGCTCGTGGGCTCCAGAGGGCAGGCTCAGTAGTTGTGGTGCACTGGCTTAGTTGCTCCATGGCACGTGGGATCTTCCTGGACCAGGGCTCGAACCTGTGTCCCCTGCATTGGCAGGCGAATTCTTAACCACTGTGCCACCAGGGAAGTCCCCAAGTTATTTTCCTTGCTGACAAATTTGCAACAGATATATTAAGGTCTTACTTGACCTCTCATAAACCTAGGTACAACAGAAGTATTATACTTAACACTGATGACTCTAAAGACATATCTATATTAATCAAACCAACAAACTTAAGTAGTTTCAATAGCAGATATCAATTCAGTACTGAATATTTCCCAGATTGTGTGAACCTGAAATTCATTCTGGACGGTTTCTTTTTCTGAGAATTTATATAAGTGCTTAATTTCAGCCATTTAAACAGAGCTCATCCACAAACCAGTCTTCGCCATGCCATTTGGAGACAGAGACACATCATATTTATAAGGTACACATAGACATATATATATATATCTATATAGACACAGAGACCTCACAGTTTTCCTGCTAGAGTTTAAGAGGGTCTCTTTTTTCCCCCTTCACTCTCAGGTAGATTATTTACGTCTCAAAGACACAGGAAGAGAAATACCATTTCCTTCTAGAAAGCTAATTTCCTCTAATGGCATATGCAGAAACCAGTTTTAGAATGTCAAGAGTCCCATCTTGGACATTTTCAGGGAATTTTTTCAGTTTCTGAATAGCCAATTCAGTTTAAACAAATAATAGTGATAGACAATAGTACATATCATTCACTCACATTCATATCCATCACTTTCAGGGGAACATGAATCAGCATTCAATTTACCAGGACCCCTTAACAAGGGTCAAAACCAGGGAGAGACAACAGGATTTGGACTCATATACTGGGGCACTCATGCACACACCCAAGATTAAAGCCAAACCAGTTACAAAAGGCTCATTTTGATACAGTAGCAGAGCCATTAGGCCATTGTTCTCCATACTCTCTTGGCAGCCCGCATTCGTCAAGGACAGCCACCACAGGGCCCCACATACTAGTGGATAGCCACCCCAGGATTTCCCCTGCAACTTATGGGCCCCATGTGTTAGTGGACGGCCACATTGGGATTTCTCCCACAACTTGTATACCCCACGTTAGTGGACAGTCCCTGCAACTTTCCATTCCCTGTCCTTATTTCCTGATATCTCTGTGCTCACAGGAGTTTCCTGGGTCTCCTTGCTGGCTTTGTCAATTGTTGGGCTGCACCCTGCAGGCCTACAAGCTCTGTACTTGTCCATCCTTGAGACCAAAGAAAGAGCCCTGAGTCAGTGACAGAGACATTAATGGTTTAATGGATGGGGGATCTTACATGACTGAAGCAAGGTCCTGGAGCAACACCCCACTGTGTGTGGCAGATGGGCAGGACATGGCGGCAATCTTTGTTCCTGGGGTGAGGGCAAGGTTACCAGTTATAGGGGGAATTGAGGTCAGGTTGGCTCATTGGTTACCAGGGAAACTAGCAGAGGGGCACACCCCCTCACTGCCCCTTTGATAAGCTGTCAATCATGGTGGAGATATTCTGATCTAAAGATTATAACAGTCATTAGCTAGGTTGGGGGCAAATATGTAGGAAGAACTAGCTGGGGTGGGGGCAAATGTGTAGGAAGGTCAGTCATGTGAGTAGGGTATAGGTGAAGCAGGCACTGGTTGAGCAGGGGATGTACAGAGAGCAGGAGAACAACCATCTTGGGTGGTCTGATCATACAAGGAGAGAGAAAGAATTTCTCAGACATGCAAAAATTTAAAAATACAGCAATACTAAATCTATCCTGAAAGAAATATTGAGAGTCTTCTCTAAATAGAAAAGAAGCAAGAATCTATAAAGGAAAGAGAAAATCACAATAGGAAAGTAAAACACTAAAATAAGCCAGTACATAGATTAAAAAAAAAAATCAAAAAATTTTTGTGCAAGTGATTATAACTACAATGAACAGCAAAAGGATAAGCATGAAGATGTAAAAGAGGATATCAGAACCATAAAATGTGGGGAATGGGAGTAAGAAAAATGTAGATTTTTTTCTTCGAATGTGTTTGAGCTTATATGACTACCAATCTAAAGCAAATAGATATAGTAATGGGTTAACATACTTGAAAACCAGGGTAACCACAAACAAAAACATACAATAGATTCACAAAAACCAAAAAGAAGAGAACTCAAGCATAATACAAAAATAACCATCAAACCACAAAAGGAAAAACAGAAAGAAAGGAACAAAGAAGCAATACAAAATCAACTGGGAAACAAGGTTTAAAATGGCAAATTACCTTAAATGTTAATGGACTAAATGCTCTGACTAAAAGACATAGAGTGGCAGATTGGGTAATAAAACAAGAGCCTACAATATGTTGCCTATAAGAGATCCACTTTAGGACGAAGGACACACAGATTGAAAGTGAGGGGATGGAAAAAGATATTTCTTGCAAATGGGAGTAACAAGAGAGCAAGGGTAGCAAGATTCATATCAGAAAAAAATAGACTTTAAAACAAGACTATAAAGAAAGATTAAAAAGGACACTATATAATGATAAAAGGATCAATACAAGGAGAGGATGTTATACTTCTTAACATATATGCTCCCAATATAGGAGCACCTAAATACATAAAACAAATACTAACAGACATAAAGGGAGAAATTGATGGGAATACAATAGTAGTAGGAGACGTTAACACCCCACTGACATCAAGGGACAGATCTTCCAGACAGAAAATCAATAAGGCAAAAGATCCTAAATGACACAATAGAACAGTTAGACTTAATTGATATTTTCAGGACATGACATCCAAAAAAACCAGAATACACATTCTTTTCAAGCACACATGGAACATTCTCTAGGATAGACCACATACTAAACACAAAACAAACCTCAACAAATTTAAGAGGGTAGAAATGATTTCAGTCATCTTTTCTGACCACAACAGCATGAAACGAAAAACCACAGGGACTTCCCTGGTGGCGCAGTGGTTAAGAATCCACCTGCCAATGCAGGGGACCTGGGTTCGATCCCTGCTCTGGGAAGATCCCACATGCCACGGAGCATCTAACCTGTGGTCCACAACTACTGAGCTTGTGCTCTAGAGCCCACGAGCCACAACTACCAAGCCTGTGTGCTGCAACTACTAAAGCCCACACGCCTAGAGCCCATGCTCCGCAACAACAGAAGCCATCACAATGAGAAGCCCGCACATCACAAGAAAGAGTAGACCCCACTCACTGCAACTAGAGAAAGCCTGTGCAGCAATGAAGACCCAATGCAGACCAAAAAAAAAAAAAAAAAAAAAAAATCAACCA
>NC_041217.1:64098956-64135127 GCF_002837175.3 Physeter macrocephalus
TTAATCAAATAACAAGAAAAATCTCAAATAACCTAACCTACCACCTAAAAGAATTAGAAAAAGAACAAACAAAACCTAAAGTCAGCAGAAGGAAGGAAACAGTAAAGATCAGAGAGTAAATAAACAAAATAGAGAGTAAAAAACAATAGAAAAAAATCAAATCAAGAGCATGTTTCTTTTTTTTTGGCTGAGTTGGGTCTTCATTGCTGCGCACAGACTTTCTCTAGTTGTGGTGAGCGGGGGCTACTCTTTGTTGCAGTGCACAGGCTTCTCATTGCAGTGGTACCTCTTGTTGCGGAGCATGGGCTCAGTAGTTGCGGCATGTGGGCTCTAGGGTGTGCAGGCTTCAGCAGTCGTGGTGTGGGGGCTCTAGAGTGCAGGCTCAGTAGTTGTAGTGCATGGGCTTAGTTGCTCCGCGGCATGTGGGATCTTCCTGGACCAGGGATCGAACCCGTGTCCCCTGCATTGTCAGGCAGATTCTTAACCACTGCATCACCAGGGAAGTCCCAAGAGCATGTTTTTTGAAAAAGTAAAATCGACAAACCTCTGGCCAGGCTCACCAAGATGAAAAGAAAGAGGATCCAAATAAAATAAATGAAAGAAGAGAAATAACAACTGATACCACAGAAATATTAAAAACCATAAGAGAATACTGTGAACAATTATATGTCAACAAATTGAACAACCTAGAAGAAATGGACAAGTTTCTAGAAACATACAGCCCACCAAAACTGAATCAAGAAGGAGTAGATAATTTGCACAGACCAATCACTAATCTGCAATTTTTAAAAATCCCTGCAAAGAAAAGTCCAGGACTGGATGGCTTCACTGGGAAATTCTACCAAACATACAAAGAAGAACTTATACCAATCCTTCTCAAACTCTTCCAAAAGACTGAAGAGGAAGGAACACTCCCAAAGTCATTCTATGAAGCCATCATCACCCTGATACCAAAACCAAGGACACTAACAAAAAAGAAAACTAAAGGCCAATATCTCTGATGAATATAGATGCAAAAATTCTCAACAAAAATGTTAGCAAATCAAATCCTACAAAACATAAAAATGATCATACACCATGATCTCATTGGGTTCACCCCAGGGTCGCAAGGATGGCTCAACATATGCAAATCAAAACAAAACAAAACTGCTTAGTTTACTTGGAAAAAATATGCAGCTTATAGCTATTTAATCAAAAGTCAGAAGTCTTAACTATTGGCATAGAGAAATCAGGTCAACTGTTAATTTATAGTCCAGTTATGAGCATTATTTATCCTTCAGTGTTGGTCACATGAAAATATCTTATTAACATCATAGTAATTCTTCTTTCTTTATGCAAAGTATATGTAATCTAATATGTACATATATTTCCCATTACCTGTTGGAGCTCATGCAATATAATCTATTGTAAAGTTTTCTTTGGTTCAACTTTTCCTTTGTTTCAATGGGATAAGCCTTAAAACTTTTCCATAAAATAAATTACTTCTCCCAATACGATTTGATTTTAAAAAATACACAAGTCAATCGATGTGACACACCACATCAACAAAAGAAAAGACAAAAACCACATGATCATTTCAATAGATGCAGAAAAAGCAATTGATAAAATTCAACATCCATTCATGATAAAAACTCTTACCAAAGTGGGTATAGAGGGAACATATCTCAACACAATTAACAGTCAACATAATACTCGGGGGTGAAAAGCTGAAAGCCTTCCTGCTAAAATCTGGAACAAGAGGATGCCCGCTTCTATTCAACATAGTATTGGAAATCCTTGCCACAGCAATCAGAAAAGAAAATGATATAAAAGGTATCCAGATTGGAAGGGAAGAGGTAAAATTGTCATTACATGCAGATAACATGATACTATAAGTAGAAAATCCTAAAGATGCCACATAAAAACTACTAGAACTGATAAACGAATTCAGCAAGGTAGCAGGATACAAGATTAACATACAGAAATTGGTTGCATTTCTTTATGCTAACAGTGAAATATCAGAAAAGGAAAGTAAGAAAAAAGTCCCTTTTAAAATCACATTAGAAAAATACGTAGGAATAAACCTGACCAAGGAGGTGAAAGATTTATATCTGAGAACTATAAAACCTTGATAAAGGAAACAAGATGATTCAAAGAAATGGAAAGTTATCCCATGCTCTTGGATTGGAAGAATTCGTATTGTTAAAGTGGCTACACTACCCAAAGCAATCTACAGATTTAATGTGATCCCTATCAAATTACCCATGATATTTTTCACAGAACTAGAACAAATCATCCTAAAATTTATATGGAGCCATGAAAGACCCAGATTGCCAAAGCAATCCTGAGGAAAAAGAACAAAGCTGGAGGCATGACCCTCTCAGACTTCAGACAATACTACAAAGCTACAGTAATCAGAACAGCATGGTACTGGCACAGAAACAAACATGGATCAATGGAACAAAACAGAGAGACCAGAAATAAACCCACACACCCACAGTCAATTAATCTTTGACGAAGAAGGCAAGAATACACAGTGGAGAAAAGACAGTCTCTTCAGCAAATGGTGTTGGGAGAGTTGGAAAGCCGCATGTAAATCAATGAAGTTAGAACACTCCCTCACAACATACACAAAAATAAACTCAAAAGGGCTTAAAGACATAAATATAAGACATTACAGCATAAAACTCCTAGAAGAGAACATAGGCAAAACATTCTCTGATATAAATCATAGCAGTGTTTTCTTAGGTCGGTCTGCCAAGGCAATAGAAATAAAAGCAAAATAAAAAATAGGACCTAATCAAACTTATCAGCTTTTGCACAGCAAAGGAAACCATAAAGTGACAAGACAACCTATAGACGGGGAGAAAATATTTGCAAACGATGCGACCCACGAGGGCTTAATTTCCAAAATATACAAACAGCTCATACAGCTCAATAACAAGAAAAACAAAACCCAGTCAGAAAATGGGCAGAAGACATAAACAGACATTTCTCCCAAGAAGACATACAGATGGCTAACAGACACATAAAAAAAAAGCTCAACACTGCTAATTAGCAATGGATTAGAAAAATGCAAATCAAAATTACAGTGAGGTATCACCTCACACTGGTCAGAATGGCCATCATCGAAAAGTCTACAAATAATAAATGCTGGAGAGGGTGGGAAGAAATGGGAACCCTCCTACGCTGTTGGTGGGAATGTAAATTGGTACAGCCACTATGGAGAACAGTATGGAGGCTCCTTAAGCAACTAAAAATAGAGTTGCCATGTGATCCAGCAGTCCCACTCCTGGGCATATATTTGGAGAAAAACATACTTCGAAAAGGTACATGCACCCCAATGTTCATAGAAGCACTATTTACAATAGCCAAGACATGGAAGCAATCTAAATGTCCATTGACAGATGAATGGATAAAGAAGACGTGGGGTGTGTGTGTGTGTGTGTGTGTGTGCGTGTGTGTGTGTGTGTGTGTGTATATATATATATATATATATAATGGAATATTACTCGGGTATGAAAAAAATGAAATAATGCCATTTGCAGCAACATGGATGGATCTAGAGATTATCATACTAAGGGAAATAAGTCAGACAAAGACAAATATCAAATAATATCACTTATATGTGGAATCTAAAAAATGATACAAATGAACTTATTTATAAAACAAATGTACTCACAGACATAGAAGACAAACTTATGGTTACCAAAGGGGAAAGGGGATGGGGGAGGGATAAGTTAGGAATTTGGGCTTAGCCGATACAAACTACTATATGTAAAATAGATAAGCAACAAGGACCTACTGTATAGCACAGGGAACTGTATTCAATATCTTGTAATAAACTATAATGGAAAAGAATCTGAAAAGAATATATATATATGAAACTGAATTACTTTGCTGTATACCAGAAACTAACACAACATTGTAAATCAACTATACTTCAATTTTAAAAAAAGAACCTTACACAGTAAGTATTATCATTATCCCCAACCTACAGCTGAGCAAATGGAGGCTTAGGGAGGCTAATAAACTCAAGGGCATATAGCTACCTGCAGTGGGGGGATACTTGAGGTTCAGTATGGAGCAACGGTAGACTGGTATGGTTCTCTAATTTCCACCTATAACAGAACTCAGAATGTGTTTTTCCATAGAAATAAAATGACTCTTTGGAATGTACACTGTGGAACAGCAGTGAGTGGAAGCAGTACTTATGCCCTTTTTTTTTTTCTCCACGAGACCAGGGAATTTAATAGAAACTAGCTTACCAGGCAGGGTTATTCTCTATGGCATTGATACAAACTGGATTCTGCCCAGCCCTTGAGTGCCCTGGAAGTGTGTTGGTGGAGGAAACAGGGAAATGAAAAGGCAGAGCTCTGGGTTCCCCACTTCAACCACAGCACCCTTTCATGTGTTGGGTTCCTTATAAAACTTCCTTTGAGCCCATTCTATAATAGCAAAATGACAAAGATGGATCGTATTACTTTGAAAAGCATACCCTGTTAAGACTTCAAAGGTGAAAACCCAACTTTGTCTCCATGTCTCCCCTGCCCTGCTTCGCTGATGCCTATACTCTGATGAGAAAAGAAACCTTAACAAGTTCTCCAATCTCTTTAGGTGCATTTCTTATCAAACAAAAGCCAAAAAGGCAAAAATCAAAATAAAAAACAACCCAAACCACAACCCTAGCTTATTACAAATTTTTAATTATATTATCTTTTTAAGTCAGGAACAAAAAAACTACTATTCATCACCATCATCATTTCATAAAGGGACATTTTAATGTAAAAAAGAATACAAGTTAAAGCTTTATAAAAACAGTCCTCATTTTTCTTAATTTGCTCTCCACTTGTGAAAATTTCTCATGAACCAACACTGATCTAGTCCAGCTTTCTTATCCAGTGCCCTGAGGACTCCAGGCGGTCATCTAGCCAAAGCTGACCATCTTCAATTGCCGACCAGGGCATTCTATCCTTAAATGTTTTAGTTCCTCGAAGTGGTAGTGGGGTACAATGGAAAAAGCGTGGATTTGAGAGTCAGGCCTGGGTTCAAATCCTATCTAATCCTCAAAGGCTACTGAACACTTGAAATGTGGTTAGAGCAACTAAAAAGCTGATATTTTTGTTTATTTATATAGTATAGCATAAATTTAAATGTAAATAGTCCTATGTGGCTAGTGGCTGTATTGGAAAGCACAGACCTAGACACTTACTGTCAAGTAGTTTAGGACCACATTCATTTCTGGAACAGCCATCTCATTCTGCCAACTCGCATTGTTCTCCAAGTCAGCTAAAACCTTTTAAGTCTTCCATATTTTGTTGCTAAGGGTGTCCTTCCCCAATTGTACCTATGCAATCAGATCTTTGCATCCAAATGCAGGAAATTAGATTCATCTCTATTAAGTTTCATAACCTTAAATTTAGTCTATCACTTCTGTTTTTAAGCATTAGAAGCAATCTTCAATAGAGATTTTTTAAAAATCCTATTGTTATCCTATGTATTAGCAAGTGATAAGATAATCTTATATCATAACTAGCACTAAAAGACTTTCTTCGAGCCCCAGTTTTTCACTGCTGTGGCCTGACTATGAACATATTTCCACAATTAGACCTTTTTCCAGCTCACACATTAAGTAAACATCCTCTGGCAGTGTGAGAAGGGGTGCTTAATACCTGTGGCCCCTCTGTCATCTACTAGGAACAGGCTACTTATATTTTAGATAAAGACTCAAAAAGAAATAAGTGAGGGGATTCCCTGGTGGCGCAGTGGTTGAGAGTCTGCCTGCCGATGCAGGAGACACGGGTTCGTGCCCCGGTCTGGGAAGATCCCACATGCCGCGGAGCGGCTGGGCCCGTGAGCCATGGCCGCTGAGCCTGCGCGTCCGGAGCCTGTGCTCCGCAACGGGACTGGCCACAACAGTGAGAGGCCCGCGTATCGCAAAAAAAAAAAAAAAGAAAAGAAATAAGTGATAGAGTCAGGATTAGGTATGAGGCTGATGCCAGGTAAGTTTTTATTTAGGGAAAAAAAAAGTCACTGAAAATAAAAGTCACTCAAAATGAATGAGAGTTTCAAAACACCCTATAACTCTTTAATGGCAGCTTTTGCACCCACTGCTCAAGCCAGTTCTAACCCAACCAAGATGCTGGAAAGCAGAGCACACAGTGGTGCCCATCAGGCCAATGAGGGCGATGAAGCTCAGGGCTCCCCGTTTCCGC
Source organism: Physeter macrocephalus (assembly GCF_002837175.3). Classification (NCBI taxonomy): domain Eukaryota; kingdom Metazoa; phylum Chordata; class Mammalia; order Artiodactyla; family Physeteridae; genus Physeter; species Physeter macrocephalus. The sequence continues at coordinate 64,105,151 of NC_041217.1, forward strand.
TTTCTAGGTTCTAAAAAAGAGGAAAGAGCAGAAGTTACTGGGGGGTGCTCCACAATGACAATGCTGTCAACATCCACCAGCCATTCTGTCAAGGCACTTGGAGTTGTACATTAGACCATCTAGTCTTAGGAGGTCAACCAGCTCTTCAGCCTAAGCTGTCAGTGTGTCAGATACTGCATGCAAAGGCATGTGCCACAACAGTATTGAACTTTAAAACACATTATGGGATAATAATTAGAGCACCTTTGCTCCAGGATCTTTTGGAGTTTTCCCTCTTCCAAGAGGTAAGTACAGCCAGAAGAATCTCTTCCCCCTTCTCTCTCAGGCACACCATTTATAGTACTGATTAGGAGCAGGGGATCTGGGGTCAGACTGCCTGGGTTCGAATCCTGGCTTTCTAGTTTACACTTAGTAGCTCTGTGACCAGACTGCCTGGGTTTGAATCCTGGCTTTCTAGTTTACACTTAGTAGCTCTGTGACCTAGAGTCTTAATCTTTCTAAGCCTCAGTTTCCTCATCTATAAAATAATAGTATCTATGTCATAGAATTGTTGTAAGGCTAAATAGCATATGCAAAGTTCTTAGAACAGCAATTGACACGTTGAAAATGCAGAATGCACTCTGTTACTATTCAAAGGTTAATAAAAAGAAAGAAGATAACAGATCTTTCACCTAAATATCAAGTTACTTTCCCTTTTCTTAAAGCCCTGCTAAACAGGAAAATATAGTAGTATAAGATTTTAAATTTGTTTCCTTGACAGATGTCAATATGTCCTTACCTCCTGTGTAATAGCCATAAGCATAAAGAACTCGTCCAACAATCCAGGCCATGCCCAAGCCAGAAACTACACGCTAAAATAAAAGGGCTCCGTTAGTTATTTGCATGAAAGAAACAGGCAGAATCTTATTAACATCTAGGATTGATTACACAATGTTTTAACAAAAAGTCAGCAGTTTCATGGATATAGTAAAATACTCCCTACCAAAGTTAGGGTAGAATGAAGTTGTTTCAGTCAGGAAAATCAAAGTGCTGTGATCCTTCTATGAACTGCTCAGAGACCTGGGAGGTGATTGCTGGCCTTCTCCTAGGTAGGTGGGATGGGAGGAACCTCCCGGCCTGCCCCAGGGGACTCAGTGTGCTAGAGCACAGGGGAAGGAGAGGCAGGCCTGGGGGTCGCAGAGTAAGCCAGGAGAGGAAACCGACTGAGCGGGAGGACTAGGGGAGGAGCCCTGTGGACAGGAAATGGACTGCGCATTCCATGGCTGTGTGCTGCTTTGTCTCAGCCAGGTCCCCCCTGGGAGGGCTCTAAGGGGCTGTGCTGTGGCCCACGCATAGGCATGGGGCTCCACTAGAAAAAGTCGGGGGAGTGTGTCATGTTGTGAATCCCAGAACATGCGGTCTTGGAGGGGAAAGTCTCCCCATTCCCAACACCTTTGGGAAGAGAGAGTGAAAACTCATGCAAGATGGGAAATCCTTCCATTTGGACACCCTGCTGGGGTGACCAACCCATTTGGTCTAAAGGAGACAAGGGAGAGGAAGAGAGAGGGTGTGTGAGGACGTGAGTCACTGTGCGTCACTGTCCCCAACTGTCTTTTCAATTTAGCAGTGGCATCAGTGGGGGTGAGGTTCCTACTTTAGGATTTTTATTTGTTTGTTTTGATGATTTTAGGGAAGTGAAGTATCAGTAGGAGCATGAAACAACTATAAATAAAAACCCCAGGTGCACAAGTCACTATCTAGAAGCTCTGTAGTTTCTGCCAGGTCTCTCTTTAAAGTTGCATAATTACCGTCAACCCAGGAACAATATTAGGTGCTTGTTTTCAGAGTAGTCTTAGAGTATTTCCAAGAGCTAAGCACAAGGAATGGGATCTAGGGGAGTGGGACGGGAATGGGGCTGGGGTGGACATCACGTGACTCCTAGAGAGACCAGCTAGTCTGTTTAGACTAGCTAGCCTAGTTACTTGCTAGGATTGGGGCTCTTTAGAGGCACAAGAAAGAAATATCTTCTCTAAGAGAGTAGCAGACTTTTCTTTGAAAAAAATACAAGACTCTGAGGTCATGAACTAACTATAGATGTGCCATTCTGGCAGCTGACAAAAAAAGCACAGGGCCATTCAGGTACAGACCAGAGGCTTATGAAAGTCTCAGAACCAGAAATGTGAGGTGCCAGCACTCTGGTCTGAACGCAATGGAGGGGAAATCTGGGCCCTGAAAAGGAAACACTTTCTGTGTAAGGCAAGACCCCAATGGCAACTAATCAGGCTCAGATAAACTTGCTTTATTTAGATAAGGTGTAGTGCAGACCAAACCTAAGGCTCACAACAAGGGCCATAGCGGCCTACAAGGCCCCGAGGTCCACCCTCACCTCCAGCCCTCACCTGCTCACCACTGAAGCCGCACTGCTCACTGTGCACCACACAGACCAGGCAGGCTCCTGCCCCAGGGCCTCGCCCTTGCTCGTCTCCTGCCTGGAGATGTCTGGAGACATCTGCAGCACCTGTTCCCTCACCTACTGCTTAAGTGTCACCTTCGCAGCAAGGCGCGCCTCCTGACGGCCCCACTCAACACTGCCCCCCGCCGCTCCCCAGGCACTCCCTTTCTACCATCCCTGCTTTCGCTTCCTCTGTGGGGCGCACCACCTTCTAACATGCTACACGATGTCCTTGAATTGCTTTCTGTCCGCGACCCCAACTAAGAGTCAGCTTCGTGAAACCAGGAGTCTTTGCCTGTTTTGTTCACTGCAGTAACTTCAGGTGTCCAGGAAATGTTCGTTGCATGAATAATGTGGCAAAGGAAAACTCAATGGACACGAACCTCCTAGGATCAGAGAGACCTGGGTTCAAATTCTGACTCACCTACTCTGTAGCTATGTGATCTTGAGAAAGTTACATAGTATCCAAGAGGTTTCTCCTTATCTGTAAAAAATGGGAAAAATTCTACCTACTTTAAGAAACTTTGTAAGAAGTAACTGAAATTCTTTTAAATACATGGTGCCTAGACATTGAAGATGTTCATTAAATTTTCATTTCCTCTTCCCTCCTGAATGGCTCAGTGAATTAAATCTATTCAATCTAATTAGATGAACCCCATCCCCGGAAAAACTTACTGGGTGGTAAACACCTCCGACAGCTAGAAAAAATAAGAAGGGAGGGTACACTTCCAACCTGGAATAGATAGAAAAAAAAGGTTTTTTTTTTCCTTTAAAGTGCTCTATATAAGTATGTCTACGTAAAACTAAGAACCCTTTACATTCTTACTTGCCAAGTTAGAAACTTGAGAATAAAAATAAACATTGACCAGAGGTGGAAGGCCTGACCACTAAGATCCACCTTCTTTTGCTCTGCTTGGGATTAGATCAGAGGTAACTCAGAACACAGTGAGTCAAAGATGTCAAATCTAACAAACTGATGAGGCGAATTAGAGTAGATTTCCTTGCAGAGCTCAAAGCCTCTCACCCCCTAGGCTGAGAGATTCAGCATCAGTTTAGAGTGAACTTGCTGCAAATACTGCAGAAGAGTAATGCAGCATTAAATTCATGTTTGAAAAGGGCAAGGAAGGGGGAAGGATTGGGGGAAGGATGAAGTGGGAGTTTGGGGTTAGCAGATATAAGCTATTATATGTAGAATGGATAAACAACAAGGTCCTACTGTATAGCACAGGGAACTATATTCAATATCCTGTAATAAACCAAACCATAATGGAAAAGAATATCAAAAAAGAATATATATATATATTTATAACTGAATCATTTGGCTGTACAGCAGAAATTAACAACATTGTAAATCAATTTTACTTCAATTAAAAATAAAAGAAATGGAAGAAAAAAAGAAAAGGTTATCTAGAATCCCACCATCCTAACAACTCTTAATTTTGCTTAATATTTAATCTGTTAACTTATACATTTTTAATGATACTTTTAATGAGTATTCATGATCATCATCATTGCTATTACTCAGCAAACAGAGTACCAAGGGTTGAGGTGTTGGACAGAAAACACCCACTCTGCAGATGTCTTGGGGGCCGGGCAGGGCCAGCACTCACGTGTTCTGGTGGGCCCGCTGAATGCAGTTGAAGAGGTGTCCGTTTTCAGGGTCAGTGCTATACATTGTAGGATACTGTTAAAACAAAGTGTGTGTGATCAAATGGTCAAGTGTAGCATTCAGTGTTGAGACTTAAAATCAACCTTAAAGATAATGTATCCCAAAGCATCTTCTGCCATAACCTTGGTAAGATGATCATTCAATTTCTGCTTACATGCATGTGGTGACAGAGGTCTCATTTTCAGAGGCAGATTCAATCTGTGTCTATTAATTTCCAGTGACAAGAATATACGTCTGTGCCATTCAAGGGATAGAGGCAGCTTGTGCCAAATTCAGGGATTTTGTTGACGTTATGCCATCACTGGTGGCTTTGGGATGCATTACAAGGATGCCATTGGGAAATAGCTCCTTCCCAAGAGCCAGCAAATACCACATCCTTTTAAGGTTCCCCGTAATGGGGGAACAGAAACTGCGTGTGTGAGAGTTTTAATGTGTCCATCAAAATAATAAACTAGACATGAAAACTTTAAAAGGAGCTCTAATTATAAATTGCTCAAAAGAAGTAGACATTTAAAATTGCTCACCAGGGACAGCTTCGGTAATTATCCCTTCTAGATCAGCTAGAGCTAAAGGAAGCATTCAATAGACCTCCCTATGTCTGATGTCCAAACACAGGCTAACTCAGCACCACGTGCTTCTTTTCTACTTGGGAAACAGGAAAATCACCAGAAGACATCATTTTAAAGTGGCACACCAGGAAACAACTGCTATTTAACCCCCTCCACCACCACCACCCCTTTTTTTTTTGGTCTCGCTGTGCAGCTTGTGGGATCTTAGTTCCCTAAACAGGGATCGAACCTGGGCCCTTGGCAGTGAAGACGCAGAGTCCTAACCACTGGACAGCCCAGGAATTTCCTATTTAACCCCCTTTAGAAAATAACTGTCTTCCTAGCAAAGAGCTCCAGCCAAAAGCACACCTGGTCTTTTTACAGAAGAGACAAAAGTAAAACAAGATGGAAATGACTCTCCAGAAGGGCCCCATATTTCTTGCCTTCCTCCTGCCAGACAGGGGCAGAATTTCTAATAGGAACAGGCCTGAAACTGCCACCGCTGACCACTAGCACCTCACCTTTCCCTCCACAGCTGAAAACAAGTTCTTTCCCCGACGAACCCACAGAGGCACCGCTGTGTTCCCACTCACCTCCACTTTGTACTTCTTGCGGGCCTTGGAAACGTTGATGGCTAGATGAGTTACCATTATGAAGCTAGCAGCACCAGTTAGAATCACGAAACCATATTCCTTAGAGAGGACGGCCATCCTGACTCTGTGGGAGAAAGAACACATTAGGGCACCGCCTGGCACTGTGGGCTCCAAGCTGCAGATCAAAAAGAGGCGTGAGTGATCTGGTGGTTCTAAGAGGCAGAGATATTACTGTATACCACCCAACAGAATTAAAAAATGATTCAAGTCTGCAATATACACACAGAAAAGTTCACAATCACATTGTATATTCTCTTTTGTGCCTGAGTTCTTTTGATCAACATTGCATGTATGAGATTTATCTAAACCACTGCAGTAGTCATTGCTATTGGATGGTCTGGCCACTAAAAACCACAATTTAAAAATATATTTAGCAAGGCAAAATGCTAAAAGGTATACTAAGTTACAGAGAGAGAGAGAGAGACAGAGAGAGAGAGAGAAAGAGAAAGAGAGAGAGAAACAGGATATAGTCAGCAAGTACACAGTGATTCCAAGTTTTTCGCTTGTATGTCTGTTGGCATCGGGGATACTCAGGGCAGGAACCCTAGGGCCTCCCTTGGATCCTGAGGCACGTGCTGGTACAGCAGCAGAAATATCACACTGGTAGGGAAGGGATCAGTTCTAGTTCTTTGAAAGCAGAGCAAGGCTCTGGGCAGCTCTTGGAGAACCCAGATTCTTCATCAAATTAACACTTCAAAACTAACCCCATGATGTGTTCTAGTGCCTGCAATGCAGCTTATTTTGAAATGCATCAAAAAATGATGATACAAGCTAATATAGCAAAATATTAATGCTAGAACCTGGGTGGTAGCTATATGGATGTCCACTATACAAGTCTTCCAACTTTTCTGCATGTTTGAAAAATTTCATATGAAATGTTTGGAGAAAAGGCTCATCTCAGCATTTTTCAGTGTTCAGCAATTTCAGCTCTTTTAGCTATTGTCCTGCTCCAGGAGGAAAGAAGAAAGAAGGAAAGAAACAGACTGGAGATCGAGGAGAGGAAAACCTCCCAGGTGGGAAGAAGCCCTAATAAATTCAGAGTAAGTTAGTGCTGCCCTCCAGTCTCTCTGAGCATTGATCACCAGATGTCTAAAGGGTCAGAGCACGGCAGGACACAGAGAAATAGCTACAATGCTTCCAGAGATCCTTAGCTGCTGTCCCATCACGTGCATAGCTGCCACAGGCCAATAGCTCCTGTGTGTATTCTGTCTTCAGTTTAAAATTTCCATCCCTGGGAATTCCCTGGTGGTCCAGTAGTTAGGACTCCACGATCCCACTGCAGGGGACACAGGTTCGATCCCTGGTCAGGGAACTAAGATCCCGCGTGCCACATGGCGTGGCCAAAGAAAAAAAAATTTCCACCCCTGAAAACTGTTTGGCTGCAATCTCTCCTGAAAGCCTGGGAAGGTTACCCTGCTCCAAAATGTTTTAGTCATCCTCACAAACAACTCAACAAGATGCTAATATCCCTATTTTCCAAAGAGCACCCAGAGGTTAAGTAATATTCCCAAGGTCTAAAAGAGAAAGTATCCGAGTTGGGATTCAAATTTAGGTTCCAATTCAGTTCCAATGTCCCCTTTCAATCCCACTTGGCGATTTAGAGCTGAACTGACATTGGGATCACAGAATCTTTCTCAGTGTGGAATTTGGGGCCAGCAAACAGGTCAGTTCTTTAAAAGTAAGCTTCCCTTAGGTCTGCAAAATGACATTTGGAACCAAAATCCTAAAATCTGCCCATCCCCAACCATGTTTCACAATAATTCCCGTTAGCTTCCCCTGCTATAGTCTTTCTTTACCTGGAGCTGCTCGTGGAGGGGCACCCAGCATCCCCTCCTCCGGGACAGGGAACACACACTGGAAAGGGCTGTCCCCATGACTCAGCATGGGAATCACCTCCAGGTCAGCCTCTCCTGGGCCATCTCGTGTGGCTGCGGAGAGCAAGGAGTCTTTGGCTGCCTTCCAAGCTTCCCTGCCCTCATTCTCTTTTAGAATTAGTCCTTTCCAGAGTTTAGAAAATCAGCTTGGGGAGGAAGCTTTCGTAGTAGTTATTAAAACAAAAATATGGGGTGAATACTGAACACCTCTTTGAAAGTAAATAAATATGACTACCTGATATCCCTGGAGTTCAACCCATCTGGGCCAAACAGGCCACTGAAAACGGAGCTGTCTCTAACTTTGTCAAAAGCCGCCTGTTTAAGAACGATACAATTAAGCATATCTGGTTTAGGTCAAAGTGTGCAAGTTGAAAGTCTGTTCAGACCTCACCTTTAGACAGGAGGCTAGGCTCTCTTGCAGCCTGGGGTCACCTTGTGTTGGTGCAGACTTTTCAGCTCATTTTTCATCTCCTCCCAAATCCCATAAGCTCCATTTTACAGAAAAGGAAATGGAGGCTCAGGTAGAGAGGTGAGGGCAGAGCTAAGACCAGAGCAGGTTTTAGAATTCTTCCCCAAATACTCCAGCTAGCCCAGGCAAAACATTAGAGTTTGGTGGCTCGATCACTGGCCTCTGTTTTTCTGGCCTGTAAGGATTTGGGTAGGAGAAGCTAGGTAGCAGGACAGAGAAGTGTCTTTTGAGTAGATGTTTCTATTGCAGGCAATGAACACTCAGAAAGGCAACCGCTCAAAAACCCGCAATTAGAAATTAATGTTTACTACTGACCTCCTCTTCCGAAGTATAAATGCAACCTGGGAGGTTACACTCTTAGGCAGTCACACCCTAGTGAAAGTGACTCTCTTCACACTTTGCTATGGTGATAGGTACTGAGGGGAAAAGAATCTAGGTGAGGGCAAGCAAGCCAGGAACAAGACCTTTGAAGGACAGAGAATTTACAGTAAGGGAGACCCAGAGTCCGATGCTAAAGTGGGTAGTGTGCAAAGGACAGTGTAATCGGTCAGGAAACAGTGAGCGTACTAGGGGCAGGAGGAGAGAGGCGGCCCTCCCCAAGGCTCTCCCTGCAGGAGCCCTGGACACACCTGCACAGGTGCCGGAGCCAAGCTTGTTCAGACCCCCTGACACCTCCTTGCACTTTCACCACGTGAGGAGGCCTGCTTCACAGGCCACTGAAGCCAGCACTTCCCAGCTGCCGTGATCAGGGCTAGAACAGAGAGAGCAGCCAATTGCATCAGATACTAAGCTCCCGTGAGGGAGGGACCGTGTGCGTCCGGCATCCCCAGTGCCAAGCACAGAGCGTGTGCTTATAGAAAGCTGTGGAATAAATGAAGCAAGCTGTAAGTCCAGGTAGCTTTCAGAATAACTCCTCCGCTCTGCACAGTGCCTGGCATAAGGTGTGTGCCTAACCCATGTCAGTTTCCTTTTTTCCCCTCAAAGCATCTACTGAAACAATGGAAGCAATTGGATGTATGAATTCCTGGAGAAAGAGGAGACCAGAACACAGAGAAAAGCTCTGTCGCTACAGCTGCTGAAAACATAAATCCAATATGGACTGCAAAACACTTAAGGCTTGTCCTTTAAGGAAAGAATCAGTTTAATTCACTTAGGGTTCAAAAAAAACTTCGTCATTTGCTGAATCCTTATTTTCTGAGGAACCCAGGGCAAAGAGATGCACGCTCCCACCCCGTCGTGGGTGCGGGTGCGTACACTGGCGAAAGGGGAGGCACCTCGGCCCACAGCAGCCACGTTCCAGGCAGCTCCAGCCACGCCCGAGGTTGGGCCGGTCCCGCAGCTAGCCGATAGCTCCCAGGGCACAGGCTTGAGAAGCTGATATGTGCAACACAACCTTTTTCTGACATGAGCACGCATTCGGACTGCACACTATAGTCTGTTGATTACATACCTGCTCTGTGTCACTGGCAACCCGTATATCCACCCAACAAGATAAGGTTCTTGGGGTGGGAACTCTGCCCTAGACTTTGCCTTCTACGTGGTGATAGACACACAGCATGCAGTCCAATGGTCCTTTTGGAGCTGAACTTTCATGACTGGTATAGATTGCTTTGTAACTCGGTTGTATAATAGCACTTGTTAATTATCACGCATTTTCCGAGGTTAGTCGCACACCAGCTGTAAAGATTAAAATTTATGATTTGTACAAATAAAAATTTATTTAGTTACTTTGTAGTATTACACACTGCTGGGAGAAGTGTAAAACAGAATCACCTGGAGGAGAGCCTGGCGGCAGGCAGTATGCTTTACATTGTTCATAACCTTTTGCTCATTAATTCTACTGGGAATCTATCCTGGGGTAATAATCAGGAAGGCAAACAGATTTGGTTCAAAGACATTCACTTCAGCACTATTTATAACAGCAAAAACAGAAATGGTATAGATGTCCAAACAAAGAGGATTAATTAAATAAATAATATATCTGTAAAACAGAATAGTATATAACCATTAAAAATGGTGAAACATTAAAGATGGTGAAACAAACAATATACAGCATGTTAAGTTAAAAAAAAACAAAAAGAATATATCTAGTTTTCTCAATAATAGAAAAAATTAAAGAAGAAAATATCAAAATCATAAGCATAGCTATTTCCAGATGGCTGAATTATAGATTTTCCTTTGTACCTTTCTATAATGTGCAAAATGAGCAAATATATACCAAAAACGTTATGTAAAAAAATGGCCTGACAATAATTAGTAATCGAGGAGACAGGAGGAATAGACAGTATGTTACAAAGGAACCAAAGAATCGGACCTGATTTTTAGCTTGAATCCTGTCACTTATCCACTATGTGCAGTATAGAGACAGCCTTGCAGGTAAGGGGGCAGTTTTGGAATCACATTGTCTGGGTTTAGAACCTGGATCTCTTATTCCTAGCTGTGTGTCCTTGGGAAAATTACTCAACGTCTTTCAAGCATCCTTGGTTTCCTCACCTGTTAACTGGAGATAATCATGGCACCTACCCCACACCATATAGTTGTTGTACAGATTAAATGGGGACACTGTCTCTAAACACCCATCAGGATGCCTGTCACATAGTAAGTACTCAATAAATGTTATATATCAGGTTATACTACGTGTGCTAATGTTCTGTTAACTGTCTTTGCCCTGATTCAGTGATAAAAGCAGATGTTCGAATACATGATGATGAGATACATTTAAGAATTTATAATTTAGAATTATCATTTTAAGATAACAAACAAAGCTTAGAACTACATACATTCCCCTCCTTTTTGAACTCTTAATAGCCAGCCATGTTATAATATATTATCTGAAGGGCAGGAGTATTCAGAAGGAAGCAGGCTTCTAGTACAGACTATGGAAATCAGCAAACTGCAGTCATGTAAACCCTCCCTGTAGCCAGACATGCTTATCCCCGCATGGGGCTGAGCATCCGTTCATTTACTTGTTCAAGTTTATTGAGTGCCTACTGTGTGCTACTCAGTGGGCCCATGCTGGGGATGAGGTGAACAAGCCAGACTTTGGTCTCTGCCCTCAGGAAGCTCATGTTTTACTGCGGGAAGCAGGCAAATAAGTAAACAAATATCCAATTCCAGATTTTTCCTTCATACCAACTATCAGAAACTGTGTACAAACCCCCCCACCCCCCCCCACAAAAATGAAACTAAAAGGGTTGGGGAAAGGCAGAGATGGGACAGAAGTGTTTCTGTTCTCTCCTCACTTATTAGTAACTACAGAGGTGTATGCTCCTAGTTAACTGTTTCCTGGCAGTCTTGAGTCAAAATAGTTCAGTTGAGAGAACATTAAGTTGAAGGTTTAAAAGGAATTAGTTTTTATTTAGAAAATTCGTGTCACTTATTTAATAGTAGAGATCCTTTTGGGAATGTTTTTATTCCTAGCAGACTTGAATACTGTTTCTGATTTGCCTTTTCCCATGGGAAAATCCACAGGAGTAGAGATGGTGGGAATTCTGGAATTAGACTTGTGTTCAGACCCCACCTGTGGGACCTTAGAAATGTTACTTAATTTTTCTGCCAAGTGGGAGAATACTATTTACTTCACAGGATGGTTTGAGGAGTGAAATGAGATAAACTAGACTAAGCATCTGGTATGAACACTTAATAAATGTTGGTCCAAACACAAAGACATTGTACATCCTGGCAAGTGTACATGTCTGTCCACATATGTAATACTTCCTAAATAAGGAGATACTGATTTTTCTACAAATCTATAATGTGCTCTGACTTAGAAATTAGTTCTGATACTGTTTGGGATAGATTCAAATTTGGCAGAAGGCTGGTCTACTTAGATTCCTGACGTGGACAGCATAATGACAGAATGAGTGAGTTTCCTAGTGTGGACAGCATGAGTCCCAGAACACTTAAGTCACTTACTCAACTACAATATACAAAGTGCTTACTCTATATGCCAGGCAATGTTTAGTTGTGGGAGATACAGCAGTGGACAATATGGGGGTCCCTGACCTCAAGGCACTGACACTCTAATGATGAGAGAAGACTGACAAGAAATACACAAACAAAGGCAACCTGAGAGAGTGATGACTGTTATGGAGAACATACAGGTCGGTGATGTGGAGGGAACGGGGTGGAGGTGGGGCTGCTCCAGCAGGATCATCTGGGGAAGATCTTTTTGCTGTGGCCAACATCTGCACTGACACATGAATGAAGAAGAAACAGCCGCACAATGTTATGGGGAAAAGAACATTCCAATCAGAGGGAACAGCAAGTGTAAAGGCCCTGGGTGAGGAAAAGCCTGGACCCCAGCACATGGTGGGAACATCAGGAAATAAGGTTAGACAGGACAGATCCAGATTATGAGAGAGTCTTTACAGACCATGTAACAGTCAATACTTCTTGCTTCTCCCTCAACGGACTAAGATGAGATGCGTAGAGGAAGAAACGGTATGCAATTAAGTGCCAGCAGAGGAAGCATCACTTCCCAAAGGGAAAGGTGTTTGACAAAGCAAACGTGCACCATCATTAACTATGCAAGCCCTCGGGGGGATTCAACTCCTACAGGTGTAAAGAGCTTTCCAGGTATGAAAAGGGACCAGGAACGGTACAGACCCTAAACGTAAGGAAGAAAGAGTTCTGAAAAGGAAGAAGTGGATACCTCTGTCAAGAAGCATGAACAGGCTAAGAATATGCCTTTGCCTTTGGTGAGGGGGAACCCTGGTTTTAGGGAGATGGTAAAAGGTGGAAGTCCATGTGTTGAGGGTTAAGAGACAAGTGGGCTGTGAGGTAATACACATCAGGCAGTTCTCCCTCCTAAATGTGCTCACACTGTCCAGTCCTGCCAGTATGGCCCCATGAAAGTCCTACCACTTCCCATGCAGACTTTCCTGCTCATGGACCCTCACCAGCCACAGGCTCTACCTTTGGACGTTTGCACATTTTGAGAATACTTTAGGAACAGGATTATTTCTACAACAGATATTTTTAAACAGCAGCATTTCCATGTGTAACTTTTTTATTTATCAAAATATATATTACTGGCCAAACATGACTTTCTGAGGACATATCAGGTTGGAGGAAAAAAACTGGGAAGAGTATTTGAAGCAGGTGCGGCATGGGACAAAACCGCAGGCCACAGTGGGTGTCTAGGGGTAGATCGGAGAACACTGGTGCCCTGGTGACTGGTGGGGCCTTGAGGTCTATGCGACAGCATAGTGGAAGGAAAAGTATTTGAGGCAACAACTCTTTGGTGCATCCAGTGAGTAGACACCCAGTGGATTTTTAAAAAGCTACAAGGCACCATTGTAAAGTCTTACTTTAGGAGTGATCAAGCTCGGACTTCAAATGAGGCAGTGTTGGTCTCACCCCTAGAAGATATGCTCTATTCCAGTGCCTGAGTTAGCAACATGGAGTTTCATTACGATATTTGGCTAAGGTACTCTCCTATAGGAATGTGACTGACAGATTCACCTGGAAACTACTGCAGCTCACTACTCCAGCGCTTATACTTTGCTCAACCTTTCCTCCAATTCCTGCTCTGCTACCACTTGCCTTATCTCACTGGGGCAGGGGTTCCTGCAGTTACAAAAGGGTTACTCAGAGAACTTCCTGAACTACATTCAAAGGAATACTCCTGGGGTAAAGCTCTCCTTCACTTATTTACTCCACTCCATCTTAGCTGCCAATAGAAATTCCCCAGGGTGCAATCAACACTGCACAAACGGAGCAAAAGGCAGGCTTTATCATTTGGGCACTGGCCTCAAATAATTTATGACTTCTGAGCCATGAAGTTACAACAACTTATCTTCTCCTAAATGAAAATCAATCAAATGTCTTAAGGGAGAGAGGATTTCAACTTTCAGTGCTCTCTTTGCCCTCAAACAAATAAAAACCAGTGTGGACCATGGTTAACCCTTACTTCCAACTATACTGCAATTTCTCAGCAGTGTTTTTTTTTTTTTTGAATGCATCAGGAATGGGACAATGCTAAAGCACTTACAGACTGACTTGGAGCCATTCCCCAATGTTTCATTAAAATCCTTATTTGGCTGCCTGTACTATTAATCCAATCTTCCTTATATATGGTCCTTTATTTTATTTTTAAAATTAATTTATTTTATTTATTTATTTTTGACTGCGTTGGGTCTTCATTGCTGCTTGAGGCTTTCTCTAGTTGCGGCGAGCGGGGGCTACTCTTCGTTGCAGTGCGCAGGCTTCTCATTGCGGTGGCTTCTCCTGTTGCCGAGCACAGGCTCTAGGTGTGCAGGCTTCAGTAGTTGTGCCACGTGGGCTCAGTAGTTGTGGCTCGCGGGCTCTAGAGCGCAGGCTCAGTAGTTGTGGCACACGGACTTAGTGGCTCCGGGGCATGTGGGATCTTCCCAGACAGGGCTCGAACCCGTGTCCCCTGCATTGGCAGGAGGATTCTTAACCACTTTGCCACCAGGGAAGCCCCGGTCCTTTATTTTACATGGCATTTTCATAAGAATAATACAAGGATGGTAACTTAAAGGGCTTAATCTGATCACATCAAATGGACCTCCATGAGTCCCTAACACTGGGAGGTGGTTCCAAAAACTCTGAGGTTGTGCTAGGGGTCTACTCAGCCTGTACTCTTTTAATGAGGTAGCTGTCCAGCCTCGTTTCTGCCTCCAAATGTATCTACAAAGGAATTATTTCTAGGCAAGGCAGCTGAGCCCATATAAAGCTAAATGGAGAAAAGAGATCCTAGAGGCAAGCAGCACAAAAGTAATTCCCTGTTTCCACGATGGGGGAGAAAAAAAGAGTCACAGAATTTCTTTGGGTCCATCCTACATTTTCAGAATGCCAGTCTGGTCACTTCTACAGTACACAGATGATAAAATCTGTTTGAGTGTCAAAGTTTCAAATGGCAGTGAGATTTTTTAAAAGTACATGGGGGCTACCCTGGCGGCGCAGTGGTTAAGCATCCACCTGTCAATGCAGGGGACATGGGTTCGAGCCGTGGTCCAGGAAGATCCCACATGCCGCAGGGCAACTAAGCCCGTGCGCCACATATACTGAGCCTGCACTCTAAAGCCTGTGAGCCACAACTACTGAGCCTGCGCTCTAGAGCCCACAAGCCACAACTACCGAGGTCCGCGCGCCTGGAGCCCGTGCTCCGCAACAAGAGAAGCCACCGCAACGAGAAGACCGCGCACCACAACGAAAAGTAGCCCCCGCTCGCCACAACTAGAGAAAGCCTGCGTGCAGCAACAAAGACCCAATGCCGCCAAAAAATAAATAAAGTAAATAAATTTATTTTAAAAAATTAAAAAGAAAGAGTACATGGACAGTTAAGAGAAGGAATAATAACCATGTGAAGAAAAATAACTATTCCCCACAATTGTTTTGCATATTCAGTAAATATCACTCCAAGGGCTAAAAATGAAAAGTTAGTTGAATAGGCAGGCCATTATTTGTCCAGCCTTGAATATTAACTCAAGTGAGGCAAACAGCAGAGGCAGGTAATAAAGTGGGCCTTTCCCGGTTCCTCATATTCTTTAATTCCTCATCAGTGTTGCTGGCAGAACACTTGGAACGTGGAAGCACACTACAAGTTAGGGGGATGGAAGATCTGTCTTCTTAAGAGATAAATGTCCTATAAATTCAAATATATTCAATTTTATAGTTAAGTAGCCACAGCTTGGAATGTAAAATATTCAAGTTCCGCATGTCATTTTAATTCCAACACTCTCGTGAACTGTCCGTGCTGAGGACGACTACATTACTGCACTGGCTGAGAGCAAGACGGGGGAGGGAAGGACCAGCTTGATGCTCAAGCCCAAGTGAATGTTTCCTGGTTATGTGGGATGAGCCTGCACTGACACAAATAAACTTTGTTAAGGCCAAATAAGCAAATTACCTGCTCTTTTCTTCTCTGGAGTCTGACTTCTGGGTGAAAACACTAGACACATATGCTTAACTGAATCTCCCCTGGGAAAAACTGGTGATTCAGCTCTTCAGGAATCTAAGAATAGTAGATTGTAAGACAGAACAAATCCTAGGTTGCCCTGTTTGTAGGATGACAAACTTTCCCAAACAGATTCTTGACCCAAAAGGCCCTATGGGTGAGAGTTCCTTGATGTGCTGACCTAAAAGCCCTGAGCCATGCTGGACCATCTGGAGCCCAGCCTCCAGGAAAGTGTGATCCCAGGGACAGGCTGCAGGACATTTCCCATAGTCTGAAGGCATCAATCTCAGAGGACAGGGAAGAGAATGGGGAGAAGTTATGGGATGCAGAAGAAGATAAAAATCTTGTAACAATTCATTCAAGGGAGCTGATCTGACAAAGTCAATGCAGGACAAAGTGTTTCACCTAAATGGAATGCTCACTTTAAGTCCACATCTACCACCTTCCTCAGTAGTGCCTTAGAATGATTCCTTTCCTGATTTATCCCCTACTGAATGCTGGGTACCACGTGCAGTGCAGGGCTACAATGGTGCACAAGACTGAGAAAGAAGGTCCTGACCTTCCAGAATACAGAGTCAAATCGAGGGAGACAACTTAGGAGGATCATGAAACAGGGAGGTAACAGATTGAGCTAAGGGCTCTGAAGGATGTAACAGTGATGTGAGAGTAAGCACACAGGTAGAGAAAACAGCAAGTACACAGGCACAGAGACAGGAAAGGGGTTTACTTGTATACGGATGAAAAAGGAGACCAGTGTTGGCTGAAGGGTAGTGATATAGCCTAGAGGAAGAGTGGTAGGAGAAATCAATGATTATTAATAACACTTATTATCAGCACATATATTACTTAATATGTGTCAAACACTGTTCTAAGTAGTTCATCAATATTAACTCATTTAATCCCTCACAGCATCCCTATATTATTACTCCATTTTACAGATGAAGAAACTGAACATCAGAGAGGTTAAGTAATCTGCCCAGGGACACACAGCTATAACAGAGAAAGCCTGGATTCACACACAGCCAGGCAGTCTGGCTCCATAGTTATGCTCTCAACCCTTGGCTGTATTGTCTCTCAATGAGGTTGGGGAGCAAGTTTGACCACACTTGACCTCTTTTGAAACTTTTCTACCTCTTCGGACCCTATCCTGAGCATAAAATATATTAATGAGAACAGAAAGCTAAAAATTAACTCCAAGTCTGTGAATGATTAAAGCCTGAGAGCTTTCTAATTGGAAGAAGAAAAAAACTTGGAAAAGGTCCAAAAAGGAACTTTTTTTTTTTTTTTTCTTTTTAATGAGTGTCAGCACTGCAGTATGACAGGAGGAGAGATTACAGGGGAAAAAAAATCCTCCAAACTTTCGGGCATACAGGTTTACAAAGGGCAAAGCAACACAAAAATTGGCACTTCATTTTTACATCACGATTTCCATACAACCTGTCCCTTAACTGGCATTATATAGGAACTGAGGGGCAGAGTGAAACTAAGCCCTGACTTCCCGAAGAGGGAAAAAAAAAAAAAAATCTCTAATAAGTCACATGGACACCATTTGGATTTTCCATCACAAGAAATGTGGGTGGACTGTATGTGGTGAATTCTTAGCAGCTGCTGAACAAGCCCCATTCCGAATGAAGGAACTGCATAGGCTGCAGGCTTCTGCCTGAAACAGTGTTCTAACTCTTCAGGCCTGTCTGTACTTAGAATGAAGTTGTGTCACAATCATTCACATTTCTTAGACTGGAGAAATAAAATAACACTATTAAATAAAAAAGAGTGAACTAAGTCACCAAAATATTAGAACACAAGTTCCAGTTAATAAATGGGTCGACTCTAGAAGGAGCTCATAGCATAACAGGGGATGGATGATTCTAAATGCTGAACTCCTTAAAGGTATTTGCAAATGTATTTGGAAGGTGGTACAACTTCCCCATAGGAAGATAGGCACATAGACACTGTAAGAGATAGCGAGGGAAATGCAAAAATTCTATTTTACATAGCAGTAACCTACCTGGTAACTGCTGAATTCTTCTTTTTCAGGAGGATGGTATACTCATAAGTAGTATTAATGAAACCAGTTGTAAACACCGTAGCAGTATATTCTTTTAAACACTTATTGCTTTAAAAAATGCTAAATGGTTCATGGTCAATTGTGGTTGGCAAGGGTGTTCTGAATACAGATGCAGAATATTTAAATAGAAATATAGGGAAGAATATATTTAAATATTGCTAGCTGTGCAGTAGGCACTAAATTACTCTTTGACAGATTGATTTGTCATCCACTTCATTCCAGATTTTTCCACATAGGTTCAGTCTCTTTGCTATCCTCCAGGTTAAGAGGTTCCCCTTCATGGATTGCGTCTTTGCAGAACTCTAAACTGGCAGGATTAAGTCTAAATAAGGGGGAAGACTGCCCTTCTCCAGTTTTGTTCCTTAATCTAAGGAGGCCCCTGCAGTGCAGTTTCTATGACTGGGCACAGTACCTCTACACAGTACCTCTGTTTTATATGTAGTAACATCATTTGTGGGGGGAATCACTTGACAAAGTTTTCTATTTCTGTAACATTGTCAGGAGGGAAGCTTTACAGAACGTCTTCCCCTGCTGAAAGTATTTGTTTGGGTTTTAGATGTAAACTTATTTAACTGTTAAATTTAACTCCCGTGAGAATAAACATTCTTGATCCCCTGGCTCAGATACTATGCTCTCATCAATGAATTCGTTGACCTAAACATAGTCTGTAATTTTGACCAATAACCTTGGGTGCTTCCCAGAAACTGTAGGCTCCCAGTGATCTACAGATTTCCCAAGAGATGCCCTTGCTTCCACCGACAGAGGAATCGAAAATCTGCGGCAATTCCACATGACCACACCCAGGTCTACAGCACCTGCAAAGAGCCATATATCTGCAGAGCAGTAAGTGTCCTTTCCCTCCAGATCTCCCTTTCTCCAGTTAGGGGATTAAAGCCTCAAGCCCGTAGCTCTTTTCCTACCCACCCTCCTGTCTCTGCTTTCCTTTTACCTCCCTTCCCCGACTCACTTGTCCCCTAAGCTACAATGTAGCGGTAAACTCGTGACTCCCAAGGAAAGTGATAGCAAAAGCCAGAACTTCGGAGAATGACTTACCAACCAGCCTCCAGCCCCTTCCACCGCCCCGCAGCTGCCACACCGCTGTGGCCCTAGCGCTCCCTGCAGCAACACCAGATGAGGGAAATTCTCTGAAATCAACCTCAACGAAGACTCCGCCTCCTCTCCTGCTCTAAGGCAGCGGTAGGAAATGACCCACTCGTAGGTTCCAATCCAAACATACGACAAACGTTTCTATGAAACCGGAGGAAAACAAACACAATTCCCTGGGTGGCCCTCCTGGAAGGTCCCTAGCAACACATGCACATCCGCAGCTGACGCAGCGCTCGTAGGCCACTATAAAAACCTGTGTTACCGATCAGGCCTGCACTGCCAGCTGCCCCTGCAGTGCCCTGCCCGCCCCTCCTGTTGACCAGAGATGCAGTTGGCAAGGTCAGGTGCGCTCTGGGAAGCAGAAAGAAGGAGCCCAGCGTCCGCACAGCCCAGGGAGCGGAGGAGAGAAAAGGAAGTAACTGAGGAAGGGTTGACCTTGAGAATCTCCCTGAGTTTTAGATAGCGTGGCCGGCCCAGCTTAGACGCTCCAAACCCACTACATCATGGGGAGGATGGAGGGCAAAGGGGATGGGAAGGTAGAAAGAAATCTACAGACAAGAAGGGAGAGAGAGAGAGAGCGAGTCCCTGTTCAGCTTGGGATGGCCGAGATACGGGCGGTGCCCAGCGCAGGAGCTGAAATGCCTCCGAGGCCCACGCTCCTCGCTGCCCGCAGGTGCGGGGACTCACCTGGATCACCTTCGCTCGGCTGGTGCAGAACGCTGTGCGCAGCGGAAGTGTAGGTGCGGCACCCTTGGCGTCCTGCAGAGTGGGGCGTGGCCCGGTGTAGTCCCCGCCCCCTCCCGGGGCAGCGCGAGGCCACGCAATGAAGGCGGGGCTCTGGCTGTCAGAGAGAGCTCTCTGAGTACCCCGTGTGGGCCGCTGGTCTTGAGGCAGAGACTGCATTTTCTTCCTCCTCACCGTTGTCCACAGATTTACCCCTCCTACTCCCAAATGCATTTATCTGTTCCTTTCTGCAAATGCCCTCGTGGCCGCCTTCCTAAACTGTCCCAGCCAGTTCATACTTCTCGGATTGAGTTTGCAGCACGGTAGCACGGTAATAATTTATCCCCAGCAGAGCCACCGTAGCTTGCTTCTAGGGGCTCTGGGGTGAGGGCAGGGACATGGGTTTGCAGGGCGCCTGCGGGCAAGGGGGAGGTCACCTGAGCCGGGCTGCAAGGCTGGGATGGGTGCGTTCTGGCTGCGTCTAGGGTGTGCGGGGCGCTCAGTGTCTCAGATTGCTACAGTCGCCAAGTGATGGGATTTAGGGATGTTAGAGACTATTTCCCTAACTAATGTTAGTTTTGCGAAGATCCGGAAGCGAGCCCTGCCCGTGTGGTGGCCGCATTCATCCTCGCCCACGCCGCCCGCTCGCCGGGGTCCTGCTCTTCGGGAACTAGACCGCACCGCCTTGGCGATCCAAGATCTTTGATAGCGAATACAAGCCCCAGTTAGGCCCTCTAGTCCAAGTCCGATGAGGTCTTGAGTGAGGCCTGCAGGCAGGGTCGAGCCGGAAGGAGTAGAGCTTTCTTCGAAGTGCCGTAAACTCAGCCTTGGAACCGCCGACGTAAGAAGGCACCAAAACTTTCCAGTTTTCACGTGCCTTAAGTGCGCCCGTCACCCCTTTCCTCTGGATACCCCACATCCTACTAGGGATTGCCACATCTGGGCCACCCCTAGTGTCTCTTATGTGGGAGTACTTCCCCTCTCTACGAGAGCCTGTGCTTCCAGGTTGAGGTGTAGAAAGGCTGGAATCTAGATCTTACAAGGCTCTAGGCTGGGTGTTGGTTCCTTTTTATTGATTTGTCATATCCACAAATCCGGAAGTATTTTGAGGTCTCATAAAATCTTTACTACTGTTGTTTAAACAACTTCCAACCATTCTCACGCTTTTAACTTTTTCAGTACAAGAAGGCCTTACATGTTAGGGTTTCTGGTATGTTGATTGTAAAGGACTTGTTTTCACTGAACACTGCAAGTAAAAAAAGTAGGAAAGCATTTTTACATCATTGAGGGACATTTTTCCCCCTTGCTTCTATAGACTGACGGTGTTCTCTGTTGTAGTCTTTGTCCACCTCCCCCACCCCTCCCCACGCAAACCTCTTTTCATATGTTGAAACCTAATCCCCTCTTGCCATGGTATTCATGGCTTGGGCCTTTGCCAGGTATTAGTTCATGAGGGTAGAGCCCTCATCAATGGGATTAGTGTCCCTATAAAAGAGACCCCAGAGAGCTCCCTTGGCGCTTCTGTTGTGTGAGGACACAGGCAAGACAGCCATTTATGAACCATGAAGTAGGCTTTCATCAGACACTGAATCTGCCAGCACCTTGATCTTTGCCTTCCCAGGCTCCAGAATTTGGAGGAATAAATGTTTGCTGTTTAAGTAACCCATCCTATGGCATTTTTGTTATAGCAACAAGTCAGAAGTAAGACACTTACTGACTGTTCTATATAAGAAGAGGTGGCCTGAGGTGGTAGAAGGAAAGATTGAAGAGTCAAGAGCATAATTCTGGCCCCTCCTTTCCCAGTTATCCCTGTTTGACACAGACAAGTACTTAACCACACAGGACCTTACTTAAAAAAAAAATCTCATTATAAAAGTAATATTTGTTTATTGTAGACATTTTGGAAAATATGGGGGAAAAAATCCACAAGAAGCAAAAATGGAATCATACTGTGTATAGTTTTGTTGTCTGCTTTTTCCACTTCATAAATTATTAACCATTTCCCTTTTTCTTTCTTGAACAGTTTATTCTGCAACTTTATTTCGTACTGATTGCACATCATTTCACAGCATGTACATACCAATCCCCTCTTGTTGGAACTAGCTTGTTTTCAGTTCTTTACTATTACAAGCAATGTATAACCTTGTGGATAAATCTGTATGCGTGCTCTTATTTCTTTTGGCTAAATACCCTTAAAGAGGAATTTCTGGGTCAGAGAATACATATATTTTAAGGTCTTTTGATATCTATTAACAAGATGCACTCCAGGAAAACATTTATAATAATCTCCAACACTGAATATTAGATATCATTTTCCTCCATCTCACAGTAAGGATAAGACCTGTCTCACAAGGTTATTGTGAAGTTCAAATGAAATGAGGACAGAAGTCCTACATTCCTTTTGACACAGGATAATATATTTTGTAAGTTCCTTTATAACAACATGAATTATGATGTAGAACACTTTGGCTCAGAGGTTACTCTGTCCCTACTTCACTCACCATTGGTTCTTTCTCCATTTACAATGTCTTCTTCCAAGCCTATTCATAAAGTCACCATTGACCTCGTAAGCTCTCTCTATCCTTGGATTCTCAAACATTGCTCTCTCCAGATTCTTTTCTTTCTGCTCTCCTTTATTAGTTCCTCTTCATCAACCTGCATCTTCAGAAGTATTCAAAATTCTCCAAAGTGCTATCATTTATTTTTTCTTCTCACTCTTCTCTTTGATGAGTCTCTTCTTTGACTCTCTTATTGGTTGCATCCACTCCTGTGGTTATTTGGGTTTTCTAGAGTCCAAACCATCATCTCTTTTGGGAAAATCCCTCATTTTCTGTATGTTCTTTGGAGGTAGTGCTTATTGAAATATACAAGTTGAAAGGCAATTCTTCCTCTCCCTCATTTCAGAGGAGATAAGGGGGTGAGCACATGCCTTCATCTTTGCCAATCAGATGTTACTTCCAAGAGAATGAACAGCAACAAGGGGACATTTGGAGTTCTCATTCATTCATGTGGCTGCAGCAGTGGATGGTCCAGAACTCTCCGAGGGGCTTTTCTGACCACTCCATTGAAAATTGCAACTTCTGTCTCCTCAAGGCACTCTTTATCTCCCTTCCTTGTTTTATTTTCTACCATCTGACATATTTTTGGATTTAATTAACTGATTTGTTTATGACCTGGATGCCCCATTTGAAAGTAAGTTGCATGAAGGTGGCGGTATTGACTCTTCACTGCTGTGTCCCCAGTGCTCTGAGATGCCTGGCATGGAGTATGCACTCAATAACTATCTGTTCAATGAATACACATATGGCTAGTTCTTGCTGCCTCACTGTCTTGAACTCCCTGGGTTTGTGACCTTTTCATGAAGCCTGTCCCTCCAGCCTACCGATGATTCTGGGAGTCCCCATAGCCTTCCAAGAAATACCCTATTTGGCAAGTTAACCAGAGTCAGTTTCTGTTTCAGGCAGAACCACCTACTGTATTACAGGCTTCTAACCCACAGGGTAACTAAAACCACATTCATTACCTTGCCCAGCAAACCTTTATGTATTTCAGCAAAGGACATCATCTAAGTAATTACCTGAGCTGGAAACTTAACACCACTCCTTGTCTTTCACTCCCTGGGCTTGGGAATCAGATAATCCTGCAGTGGAATTCCAGAATAGTCATTTATTTAGCTGTGAGATTCTGGGGGGGAAATTATATAAGTTCTCTGAAAATTTTTTTTATCTGCAAAATTAGTATACCAATACCCATTTTGCTTGGCTTTTGTAAAGATAGCATAAAGTCTGGGCCTACTATAGGCATTTAATAAATGCTGTTATTATTATCCGATTCTAGATGATGACACCTCAAAGCAGTCTCCCTTCTAGTCCCTCTGCACTAGTTTATGCCTCAAGTCTCCTCTAACCTAGACAATTACAGTAACCTTTTAACTGCTTCTCTTTAGACATTCATCACCCAGCTACCATCATAGTTACCCTTCTAAAGCAGACCTCTCCTTTGGTGACTGACTAATGCCTTTAGGATGGAGTCCAGACTCTCCTACGTGATATTTCAAGATCCTTTAGCAGTGTAGCCTCAAACTGCTTTTCCAGAATCCTCTCATTTAACATCAATTTCATAAACATTTGTTGAATGCCTACTAGATGCCAGGCAGGAACAGAACCTGCATTTTAATAGGGGAAATTGCCAGTAAAAACAAGATAATTACAAATCGTGAATGAGATTTCAACCTGAAGCTTTAGGAGGCATGGACAACTTCTGTTGTCTCTTTTGTGCTTCTGCCACCCATGTGAAAAGAGCATGTTTCAGGAAGCCATTGCTTCTTCACTCTGAGTCCCAGAATGGGACACATGGCTTGCAGACCCCAACCTGATTTGCAATCTAGAGCCAAACTTGGCTGAACACAAACAAGGTCAGTCAAGCCTAGCACAAGCACAGCCAGCCTGCAGACTTGTATGTGAGGCATAAATATTTACTGTAACTCACTGTGAGTCTGAGTTTGTTAGTTATTTTAGCAAAACTGGAATAATACAGAGATAGAACCAAGAGAGCTTGTTTGTGGGCTGGATGTGTGGAGAAGGAAAAGAAAGATATCAAGGCTTCTGTCTTGAGTAATAGAATGGAGAAAGGCATCAGTTACCAAGGAATTACCAAGGTAGAGAAGATTGGTGGGGGAAGGAATTTGGGTTGGGGAGTCAAGTTCAGTTTCTGACATCTGTAATAGTCTGTGCAGGCTAACTGTTGTTGAACAAATAACCTCAAAATAGCAATGGCAGAACACAATAGATTTTTCTTTTCTTGTTCATAAAACAGTTCAATGTGAGTATTCAGTGGGTGATGTTTTGTGCATTGATTCATGAATCCAAGCCCTTTCTGTCTTGTGACTCTGCCCTGCTCTAGAGCTATATCCAGCTGCATGGGAAGCTAGGAAATGCTTGGCTGGGAGCTCAAGGTAATAAGGATTTGGTGAACAACTAGCTAGTCTCTGCCACTGCATCTTATTTTGAGATACCTCTTAGATATCCAGGAGAAGATTGAGAGTTACTATAAGAGTCTGGCTCTCAGGTCTGAGCTTGAGATACACTTTTGGAAATGAAAGACATGTGGATGGTATTTAAGATCACATGTAGATGGAATAGAATGAGGTCAGGATAGAGATCCCCACTGTTGGGCTCTTCAACATTTGGAGATTGGTAAAGGAGGAGGATCTGGCAAAGGAAAACAAGAAGAAGGTAAGAATTCATTACCAGTGAGGTAAGAGGGAAACCAAGAGAGAGTGATTTACAAAGGCCAGAGAGGAGGAAGGAGTGGTCAACTGGCAAATGTTGCTGAAAGGTCAAGTAAGATTTGGAAAGAGAAAGGACATGAATACAAGCAGCTTCAGAGGAGCCACGGGGAAGGAAGAATGCTTGATTGAAGGTGGGTTGAAGAAAGAATTGCAGGAAGTATGAATATGAGGAAGTAGAGAGATAGAGTGTATAGATGACTCTTTGATATGTTTGGCTGTGAAGGGAAGCAGAAAAATAAAGGGTCAACAGGAAGATGATGAGTGGCCTAAATAAGGCAATAAGGAGAGATTTTGATGATGTAAGAAATGGTATAAAGGAGGCAAACCCTTGGACAGCCAAGAGTAGATGGAAGAAGTGGAGAGACTGTACTGATAAGAGAGCTACTTTACAGTAACTGGAGGGAAGAAAAAAAATAAAAAGGATGTATTTTTACTAGGGAAATAGTATTAGGGAAGGACAGGTATTCCCATGCTTCATTTCCTTCCAGGTGGAGGGAGCTCAGCTATTGTGGCTCGTAGTTTCCCTCTTTGTCCCTGCCCATGCTGTCCCCGGGGAGGTGGAATGACTTACTTGATTGGTGACTCTGGGCAGAATAAACTGAATATAGTTGGCTCAAGTTCACTCTTCTTACTCTTGGGAAGAGAAGATAAGCATGCATTTATCAGTCATGCAAATAAATGTGAACATATATATATATATACACACACACACATGCTCTGTTTGGGCTGCTATAGCAAAATGCCACAGACTGGGTGGCTTACAAAAACAATAGAAATTTAGTTCTCATGGTTCTGGAGGCTGGAAGTCCAAGATCAGGGTGCCAGCATGGTCAGGGGAGGGCCCTCTTCTGTGTCTTAGATTTCTCACTGTATCCTCTTTGCCCTCATGACCTAATCACTCCCCAAAGGCCCCATCACCTAATACCATCATCTTGGAGGTTAGGATTTCAACATATGGATTTGCAAGGGGGACACAGATATTCATATCATAGAATATGTGTGTGTGTATATACAAATATATATATTTATCACTTTGTCTGCTGAAAGGGTAATGACATCCAAGTAGCAAAGAACACACCTAGGACCCAGATCTTGATTATTTGATATCTAAGTACCATTCCCCACTAGGAGAAACCAGGGATTCTTGGGAAAATGGCTGAAACCCAGGTCAACCTGGAAAATTTTGTTGTACTAAAAAGTAAAGGTGTGCTAATAAAAATTTGATATTTAATATAAATAAGGATAGTATGAAATTATAGTTCTTTAAATAAAAATCTGTGAGCCATATTGATAATGTATAGGTAATATGTAAATGCATACATATATACTTATGTATGTACATAGGAGGTATATGGGAGTTGTCTGTAATATATAACTTTTCTATAAGTTTGGAATTGTTATAAATTTAAAGTTAAAGATATTACAACTCCCATTGTCCTTACCCTGTTAAAAATATTTTTAAAAATATAAAATTTATATATGTATTGTACATTTAAATATATTTAACTCCCATCTTATCCAGCTTCTCATTCTCTCAATAGCACTTTTCAGTATCTATCACACTCTGTAATTTACATATTTATTACATCATGTATTATTGTTTGTCTTCCCTCCCCCACTGCTTCTTTAAAGGATGCAGGCTCCACAGTAGTTCACTGACATATGCTAGAGGGCCTAGAACATCATCTGGCATGTAGTAGGTGCTCAATAAATATTTATTGTTGAATGGATGAATGGACTATAACTTTCTGGGTCTGGTAGATCATTATGGCTGACTCTCTGTGGGCCTTTCTCCTGGTTTCTTCAGAGGCACCTCTGCTGGCACTTCTCACGGTGCAGGTGATGTATATCATCCCCTCAGCCTCTGGTTTTCCTGTGGTGTCTTTTGGTCAGATTTTCAGTAGGGTTCCCATCGTCCTTCTAGGAGATCCTCTTCGGTCAGAATTTAGAAGGGCTCCAGGCCTGATCCCTCTCCATGTTGTGACCTACATGTGGTCCTTGGCAGCACTCATACATCATTTACCCTCATTAGGGAAGTAAGCTGGCTTGCAGTTCAGCCTGGTCTTTCACCCATTCGATTTATCATTCTCCACACCAATCAACACATACCCCTCCATCTAGGGAACACCTATTAAGCTCTTAAAGCAGTCTGCTTAAAGGTCCTCACACCATACTTGAGGTGTGAAGGAAGCACCACTCACCTGTACCCCTTGGGCATAGGTGGGAACTTCAATACAGAAGCCTTTTCCTAAGTCCTTTCTAATCTTCAACCTCCCAAACCCTTTTGTACCTTTGATAGGCATTACTCATTTAACTGGGCTTTGTAAACCTGCTTATACCTTTCTGCATGGTATTCTGTCTCTCCATTTATTTTGGTATCTGATACATGGTGTCTCAGTAAAAACTTCAGGTTTAACATCTTGTTGCACATGTAAATCCGTGACCCATCGTGGCTCAAAGATATATTGCTACCAAATAAATAACTCATTAATCAAAAAGCAATTTCAAAATAATTCAGGTGCTTTTTTGCATTTCTCCCCCAAATACCATGAAGGGGATTTAAGATTACAATGATATATCTAAAAGCTTCCTTTCCCACAGCTGTTCCCATACATCACAGCTGTTCTCATTCCTCTGTCTTCCAGATTTTCCCTAAATTCTTCCCCTGGCCTTAACAGGGACCATTTTTTCCCCTCCCTTTCCATTTCTACAATATTTTGTATCCCTAAAAATCCCAAAGAATAATCTAGCCAGACTCATCCCTGGCTAGAATGGATGTGATCAGGAATCTTTGGCTGTTCATTAATGGTAGCTGGCAAGGATTGTCCAGCTACACTTCATTTATTTTTATTTTATTTTTTCGCCATGCCATGTGGCTTGCAGGATCTTAGTTCCCTGACCAGGGATTGAACCAATGCCCTTTAGTAAGTGGGTAGATGTTAAACTAATAACCTGCAAATAAAGAATTGAAAAATGCTTTGAAGAAATATTAAAGAGTGTTATGAAAAAGAATAATAAGGGAACATAATTTTTTTGGGGGGCCGCGCCTTGTGGCTTGTGGGATCTTTAGTTCCCTGACCAGGGATTGAACCTGGGCCACAGCAGTGAAAGTGCTGAGTCCTAACCACTGAACCACCAGGGAATTCCCTACACTTCATTTCTTAATCCTTTTGTAGTCAGCTGTGGCTGTGTGAGCAACTTCTCCCTAATGGAACGTAAACAGAAGTGAGGTGTGCTATTTCCAGACCTGACCCATAAGGCTACTTGTACTTGCCTTTCCCCCTTCCCTTGAGCTAGAATGGCAATGACCAGAGTAGCCTTGGATGGTAGAGCTGCTATCAGCCTGGGGCCCTGCATGATTCTATGGAAGAGAGCTGCTTGCCAACCTGGAATAGCTTCCCCAGGATGTTACATGAGTGAGAAATAAAGGTTTATTTGGTTTAGCCATTTCACTTTGGTGTTCTATTTATTGCAGCAGTTCAGACTACTCTAAAAATATAGAAATTAGAACCAGGAGTGGGGTGCTGCCATAATAAAACTCCAAAATACATAGCATTGACTTAGCAGTTGGGCGGCATGCAGTGAGGGAATGGAGAGCTTTAGATCCTTGTTATGCTGGGGAAATGCAGTTGGTACAACACTTTTGAGATAACCATAAAGGCAGGTACAAGTTCCTCCTTAGCCTGTAATAATGGAAGAAGCAGTTGGAAAGAGCCAGAATTTTAGGGTGAGTTGGCTGCTGCTTGCTGATTTTAGCAAGGTATAGGTCCCAAAACTTTGGAGCCAGATGTGTTTGAGAATTCAGAATTTTTTGAAATTTAGAAAGTTAGCAGCACATATATTGTATAGTATAGTATAAAACACCCTAGCAGTGTCTGGGGTGGCACCCCATAACCATATTTCTATTTCTGCAGTGAGATGTATGATCATTCACACTAAGCAGGATAAATAAAATCTCTAAATAATCCACATCAATTTAGATCAAGTTTCACCATCATAAAGTTATAGAAATGAGCCATAGAAAAACTTGTTTTTCAGATAAGGATTGTGGGCCTAAATTATAAGAAAGAGGGGATATGCGGGCAAGATGGCAGAGTAGAAGGACTCAAGCTCATCTCCTCTCACAAGCACACCAAAGTCACAATTAACTCCTGAGCAACCATTGATCAAAAAGACTGGAACCTACCAGGAAAGATATTCTACACCCAAATACATATAGAAGAAGCCACAATAAGATGGTAGGAGGGGCACTCTCATGATATAATCAAATCCCATACCACCCAGGTTTGCAACTCACAAACTGCAGAATAATTATATCACAGAAGTTCTCCACAGGAGTGAGAGTTCTGAGCCCCACATCAGGCTCCCCAGCCTGCAGTTCTGGCATCAGGAGGAGGAGCGCCCAGAGCGTTTGGTTTTGAAGGCCAGTGGGGCTTGAGTGCAGGAGCTCCACAGGACTGGGGGAAATAGAGACTCCACTCCTGGAGGGTGCATACAGGGTCCCATGTGCACCAGGACCCAGGGCAAAAGCAGTGACTTTGTTGAAACATGGGTCAGACCTAGCTGCTGGTCTTGGAGGGTCTCCAAGGGAAGTGGGGATGGCTGTGACTCACCCTGGGGACATGGATACTCATGGTGGAGATGTCAGGGAGTGTTCATCTGCCTAAACTCTTGCAGAGGCAGACATCTTGCTTGGGACATTAGCACTGAGACCTGGCCCCACGCATCAACAGGCTGCCTAAAACTTTCTGAACCCACAGCCACCTCTAGACATACTCCTTGACACGGTCCTGCCCACTAAAGGGCCAAGACCCATCTCCACCCACCATGGGCAGGCACTGGCTCCTCCTTTCAGGAAACCTGCACCAGCTTCATCTACCAGGGGACAGACACCAGAAGCAAGAGAACTAGGATTTGCAGCCTGCAGAACTGAGTCTGCAAACATAGGTCAGAACTTACCCAGGGACCCAGTGGTCCCCAGCCCTTGGGTGATGAGACAGAAATGTATGGGTGGGACAAATAGGATATACCTTACAGAGGGCCACTTTTCCAGGGTTGAGAAACGTAACTAACCTACCACATACATTAAAAAATACAAATAGGGCTTCCCTGGTGGCGCAGTGGTTGCGCGTCCGCCTGCCGATGCAGGGGAGCCGGGTTCGCGCCCCGGTCTGGGAGGATCCCACATGCCGCAGAGCGGCTGGGCCCGTGAGCCATGGCC